>NC_069504.1:934050633-934650633 GCF_027579735.1 Bombina bombina | reverse complement strand
GTCTTCATCGAAGGCGTCCAGAAGAAGTCCTCCAGAGGGGCAGAAGTCTTCATCCAGGCGGCATCTTCTATCTTCATCCATCCGGCGCGGAGCTGGTCCATCTTCAAGACATCCGACACGGAGCATCCTCTTCTGGCGACGTCTTCAAACAGAATGAATGTTCCTTTAAATGACGTCATCCAAGATGGCGTCCCTTGAATTCCGATTGGCTGATAGAATTCTATCAGCCAATCGGAATTAAGATAGAAAAAATCCTATTGGCTGATCCAATCATCCAATAGGATTGAAGTTCAATTCTATTGGCTGATGCAATCATCCAATAGGATTGAAGTTCAATCCTATTGGCTGATCCAATCAGCCAATAGGATTTTTTCTACCTTAATTCCAATTGGCTGATAGAATTCTATCAGACAATCGGAATTCAAGGGACACGTCAGATCTCTTGAAGATGGACCCGCTCCGCGCCAGATGGATGAAGATAGAGGATGCCGCATGGATCAAGACTTCTGCCCGTCTGGAGGTCTTCTTCTGGCCGGCTTCAATGAAGCCTTCTGCCCGTCTGGAGGACCACTTCGCCCGGCTTCGTTGAGGACTTCGGCCCGGCTGGGTGAAGACTTTGCAAGGTAGGGTGATCTTCAAGGGGTTAGTGTTAGGTTTTATTAAGGGGGTATTGGATGGGTTTTAGAGTAGAGTTGGGTGTGTAGGTGGTGGGTTTTAATGTTGTGGGAGTATTGTATTTTTTTTTACAGGTAAAAGAGCTGATTACTTTGGGGCAATGCCCCGCAAAAGGCCCTTTTAAGGGCTATTTGTAATTTAGTATAGGGTAGAAAAATCTAAAAAACAAAGAAGAAAGAGCGCCCAAACGCATCTAAGTGCAGACAGTCTGTATAAAATTAATTAACAAATAAAACACACAATAGGACATACACTCACAATTTAAAAGTAAGTAATACGCAATGTATACAATCACCCGGTGGGTCTCTCCTTGCGTCTGGCTCCGGTAGCATTGCGCGTGATGTCACGGCTATGCAAGGCTGTGTTTGCTTCTAGCCAATCAGATGATGACTTCCGTGATCTCCTTCTCCGCTATTGGCCAGTAGTCGCTGGTAGAGGAAATACTGTCCCAATGTAGCGAATAGTCTCTCTCACACCAAAATTGTGTATCATAGGACCATAGATAGGTATGTAAGTATAAGGTAATATGTTTATCCTCAGCCCGCTACGTGTATGCACAATGTAAACAAACACGTCAGATTGCGGCCTCACTGGATAAAAGTAACGCAACAATTGTTTAGGGCAGTGTATAAACCCCCTATCTCCACTCGACGTCGAGTGGAGATAGGGGGTTTATACACTGCCCTAAACAATCGCAATCTGACGTGTTTATTTACATTGTGCATACACGTAGCGGGCTGAGGATAAACATTTTACCTTATACTTACATACCTATCTATGGTCCTATGATACACAATTTTGGTGTGAGAGAGACTATTCGCTACATTGGGACAGTATTTCCTCTACCAGCGACTACTGGCCAATAGCGGAGAAGGAGATCACGGAAGTCATCATCTGATTGGCTAGAAGCAAACACAGCCTTGCATAGCCGTGACGTCACGCGCAACGCTACCGGAGCCAGACGCAAGGAGAGACCCACCGGGTGATTGTATACATTGCGTATTACTTACTTTTAAATTGTGAGTGTATGTCCTATTGTGTGTTTTATTTGTTAATAAATTTTATACAGACTGTCTGCACTTAGATGCGTTTGGGCGCTCTTTCTTCTTTGTTTTTTAGATTTTTTTATCCAGTTTGTTTGGGACTTTATTAAGGAGCTGCCTATGACTTTTAGATATCTGCTATTTAAATACCTGCAAGTTTGACATGGACTTTTAATGGACATTAGCACTGTAAGCATAACTTTATAAATCTTATGTATTTACACTTTTTTATCATAAGTTTTTATATGTCTATTGTATATTACATGCAATGTAAAGGGAAACCTTTTTAAATTCTTAAATATTGGAGGATATAATAGTAAGCAGCGCCTAGTATACACCCCGTGTTTTTTAGTATAGGGTAGAACTTTTTATTATTTTGGGGGGCTGTTTTATTTTATTAGGGGGGTTAGATTAGGTGTAATTAGTTTAAAAAACTTGTAATTATTTTATTATTTTCTGTAATTTAGTGGGTTTTTTTTTGTACTTTAGATATATTTGTTAGTGTTAGGTTTTATTAAGGGGGGATTGGGTGGGTTTTAGAGTAGGGTTGGGTGTGTGGGTGGTGGGTTTTACTGTTGGGGTATTGTATTTTTTTTAGGTGGTGGGTTTTAATGTTGTGGGGGTATTGTATTTTTTTTTACAGGTAAAAGAGCTGATTACTTTGGGGCAATGCCCCGCAAAAGGCCCTTTTAAGGGCTATTTGTAATTTAGTATAGGGTAGGGCTTTTAATTATTTTGGGTGGCTTTTTTATTTTATTAGGGGATTAGATTAGGTGTAATTAGTTTAAAAAACTTGTAATTATTTAATTATTTTCTGTAATTTAGTGTTTTTTTCTGTAGATATATTTTTTTCAATTGTATTTAATTGTAGTTAGTTAGTTAGGTAATTAATTTAATTATAGTGTAGTGTTAGGTGTAATTGTAATAGGTTAGGATTTAATTTACAGGTACATTTGAATTTATTTTAACTAGGTAGCTATTAAATAGTTAATAACTATTTAATAACTATTATACCTAGCTAAAATAATTACAAAGTTGCCTGTAAAATAAAAATAAACCCTAAGCTAGCTACAATGTAGCTATTAGGTATATTCTAGCTATCTTAGGTTTTTTTTCATAGGTATGTATTTAGTTTTAATTAGGAATAATTTAGTGAATGATAGTAATTGTATTTAGATGTATTAAATTATATTTAAGTTAGGTGGGTGTTAGGGTTAGATTTAGATTTAGGGCTTAATACATTTAATATAGTTGCAGCGACGTTGAGGGCGGCAGATTAGGGGTTAATAAATGTAGGTAGGTGTCATTGATGTTAGGGATGGCAGATTAGGGGTTAATAAAATTTAACTAGTGTTTGCGATGCGGGAGGGCGGCAGTTTAGGGGTTAATACATATTTTATAGTGGCGGTGATGTCTGGTTCGGCAGATTAGGGGTTAATTTTTTTATTTTAGTGTTTGCGATGTGGGGGGGGGGGCTCGGTTTAGGGGTTAATAGGTAGTTAATGGGTGTTAGTGTTCTTTTTAGCACTTTAGTTAAGAGTTTTATGTTACGGCGTTAGCCCATAAAACTCTTAATTACTGACTTTTAAATGCCGTACCAGTCTTGACAGGAGAGGCTGTACCACTCACTTTTTTGCAGACTCATAATACCGGCGTTATGCAAGTCCCATTGAAAATATAGGATACGCAATTTATGTAAGTGGATTTGTGGTATTAACGACTCTGGCCAAAAAAGTGAGCGGTGAGCCTGTCATATCAAGACTCGTAATACCAGCGTTAGGAAAAAAGCAGCGTTAGGATCTCTCAATGCTGCTTTTTAAGGCAAGACTCGTAATCTAGGTGAATACAAGTTCTGTGAAAATTGCTACTGTGCTAACATGTGCCTCTCCTGTTTGTTTTGATTACAATTCAATTTGTCAAAGATTATTGACATATTTTCAGGGTCAATTTCCACTTATCAATTTCCACAGCTAAAAGAACTGGATAATCCCCAAACAACACTTTTCTACTTTTTACAGGGTTCCCAAAAAAAGATACAGACTGGGCACATTGGCTTTGGCAACATTCAGGCAGGATACTTTGTCTATGGAAGCATATAGGCAGGGCCCTGTGCCTGGATACAACTAACACTTAAGCTGTAACCAAATACTTGCAGGTACTAGGCAGGAAACAGGGTTTGCACCTTAAAGTCTGTGAACCCCAGCTGGGTTTGACCAAGGCCCCGGCTGGGTTATAAGATGGCTTATACCTTGGTTAAACTGTGGCCCCTACACCAGGGTTAGGAGGAAGTGCACAGCAGGCTGAGGTCAGTAACTTCCAATTTAATCTAGTACAGAATCAGGCAGACATAAAGAAAGGTAAAGTCCAGGCTAAAGGTCAAATTACCACAGAAAACAGTCCACCATGCGACATAACAAAAGTAAAAACCAAAAGCAGAAACAGTAGAGAAATTCAGGTCAAAAGCAGAGGAGATGAATTCAGAGACTCAGAAAGGAATCAGGGCAAGTTATACAAAGAGGCTGATAAGATAACTGTCTGCAACTGGCAGACAGAGGGAGCCAGAGAGCCAGACAGTGCATGAAGCAGGACTGAGATATTGCCATTTTGTTTATCTTCAATCATGCCCATTATTATCTGCTAGGAACAAGCACACAATTGTGATTAATGTGCCATGCTAAATACTGATATATAGAGGTCCATTAACAACCCCCGGGCAGACACACACACACATGTACAAACAGGCACACACACACACTCAATTGCATACACACACAAACACATGCACACACAAACACATACACACACAAACACATAAACACACACACACACACACACAAACACATACACACACAAACACATAAACACACACACACACACAAATACATACACACACAAACAAACACATACACACACAAACACATACACACACAAACACATAAACACACAAACACATACACACACAAACACATACACACACAAACACATAAACACACACACACAAACACATACACACACAAACACATAAACACACACACACACACACACACACAAATACATACACACACAAACACATACACACACAAACACATAAACACACAAACACATACACACACAAACACATACACACACAAACACATAAACACACACACACACAAACACATACACACACAAACACATAAACACACACACACACACACACACACAAATACATACACACACAAACACATACACACATAAACAAACAAACACATACACACACACATGCATACAAACATGCATACATACACACGCATATGTGTATATGTGCACACACATACATACACAAATATGCATATACACATATAAATATACATACACATACACACACACAGATAAACTTTATTGCCTTCTGAGTGGTTGTTATTTACCATTTGGTATGCTTTTGCTAAATGAAAAGAAAAAAAAAATGTGATCAGCTCAACAGAAGATAAACCATATTTATATTTTTGTAAAATACGACATATTTACAGTTAAATATTTCCATCTTACAGATCTGTTTGTATAAGCACATGAAAGCTTACATTTTGTCTTGTAATAGGATATAATTAGCTCTATAACTATTCAATAATCCATATTATTGTAATTATAGCAGCTTTAAATGCATATTGAAAGCGTTGTTTATGATGGTTTGCCCTATAACAGTAAATGATTTTGGCTCCTATTTCTATAGACACATCTGTTGTTAGTAAGTAATCTCTTTATAAAAATGCAGTGAATAGGTTATTTTATCTACGACCACAGTGTGAATGTAAATAAAGAATATAAAGATTAAAAAAAATAAAATAACAAAGAGCTACATTTGGCTAAATAAATTTGAGATTAAGTAAAATGTTCTAAATAAGTTTCCTAACAAATCAACTCAACATGTAAAATGCCTGGCTGCTAAACTGATACACAACGTGAAGCTAAATCTCAACTAATAAACACACTAATGAGCAACTCCTTGCTGTGGTAAAGTGGTAGTTGTAGGAAAAAGTCATATGTTATGATTTTCAAGTAGTTGAAAAAGAATGTGTAATTTGGCATGTAATGATTATGGCTTTTCTTTATGCCTAAATTTAACAAAAACCCAGTTTCACCTAAGGTTATTTATTTATGAACTTTCTTTACAGGAAATACAAACTATGAAATATTAAAAATATGAAAAGTTTGGTTGAATTATCTTGAAGTATAAATGAATACATGTAGGCACTTTTTTAGTTGATCACATATCATTTGATTTATTCATAATTTACAAACCATTCAGAGGATTCTACATAGCTGAAATGTATCTATCTATCTATCTATCTATCTATCTATCTATCTATCTATCTATCTATCTATCTATCATCTAAATACATTTGATCTTTATTTGCAATTTTGTTTTATCTGTATACTCTTAAGTTTTATTTCTTTTTATTTGCCCTTTTTAATAGAGACAGAATTGACCTATTTATCGTTTGCAAGGCAGACAAGGTTCTTTATCATCTGACCAGCTTTGCAGCAAGCATTTGCTGTCCAAATTTATCACTTGTACAATGCTGCCCCCTGCTCGCTCATGGCCAATTATGCACTAGCAAGGGCTGTCAATCATCCTGATCGGATCTAGATAATTTATTAAAGTGCCAGTAAACCTAAAAAAAAATGTTATATAATTCTGCACATAGTGCAGAATTATATAACATTATATGAGTACTAGCTTTATAGAACATAATATATCCGGCAAACTTTTATAAAAAAAAAACAGGGTTTTCCAGACCCGCCGTCTGTGCTCTACGAAGCGGGTCTGGTTTTCCCTCAGAGTGCATCTGGCCAGCTGTCTAGTAACAGCCCGGCCCAACACTTAACAACTGCCATTACACTTAATGCAGCTCGCTCCTGCTCCAGTCCAATTAAAATTGGCGTCCCTTGAATTCCTATTGGCTGATTTGATTTTTCAAATTCAAATCAGCCAATAGGATGAAAGCTTCTCAAATCCTATTGGCTGTTCAAATCAGTCAATAGGATGAGAGCTACTGAAATTCTATTGGATGATTTGAATAGCCAAAATAATTTCAGTAGCTCTCATCCTATTGGCTAATTTGAACAGCCAATAGGATTTAAGTAGCTCTCATCCTATTGACTGATTTGAATTTGAAGAATCAAATCAGCTAATAGGAATTTAAGGGACGCCCTTTTTAATCGTGTCCCTTGAATTCACTATCCAGTGTATGGCGGCGATCGTACGAAAAGGATCCTCCACGCTCCATGGCTCCACAGTCGCCGGGCTTCAGTTACAGGGTCGCCGGTCTTTAGTTCCAGGATCGCCGGTCTTCAGCTCCGCGGTCATTGGTCTTCAGCTCCACCCTCCGCTCCACGCCGGATTGTTCCTGGAAGAAGAAAGAAGAGGTTGCTGCGTGGAAGAAGACTTCACCACATGGGATATGACCTTCTCTGCCGGACTTCAGGAATGGTGAGTACTAACCTGGGGATTAGACTTTGGTTTTTTTTTTTTTTTTTTTTTTTTTGTATTATTTATTTAGATTTGTGTGGGCATTTTTAAGGGCAATGCCCAACAAATGCCCTTTTCAGGGCAATGGGTAGTTTAGATTTTTTAGTGTTAGGTTTTTATTTTGGGGGTTTGGTGGGTGGGGGGGTGTACTGTTAGGGGGACTTTGTGTATTTTTAATGTAAAAGAGCTGACTATCTTGGGGCAATGCCATGCAAAAAAAGTCATTAAAGGGCAACTGGCAGTTTATTCTTAGAGTAGGGGGTGTTTTTATTTTGGGGGGCTTTTTTCATTTTCATAGGGATTAGGTATAATTTTTAAAAATTTGATAATTTTGTTTTTTATTTTCTGTAATCATAGATTTTTTTATTTTATGTAATTGTAGTTTAAAGGGACAATCTACACCAGATTTTTAATTTTGACTAGACTCTCCCTTTAATTTATGCTTAGTTTATTTTTTATTTTAAAGTAGTGTTAGATTTTTTTTATTTTAATAGTAACTTTAGTATTTTGTAATTTGGGTGTTAGGTTAGGGGGTTTAGTAATTTATTAATTTGCGTTATGGGCTTTGGCGGTTTAGGGATTAATACTTTAATAGGTAGTTTGCGTTGAGGGTTAATGGCAGATTAGGGGTTAATAGTTTTATTAGGTAGTTTGCGATGTTGGGGTTGGCAGATTTAGGTGTTAATACTTTAATAGGTTTATTGCAGTGTGGGTTTGATGGCGGATTTAGGGGCTAATAGTTTAGGCTTCTTGCATTGTGGGAGGGGTTGTTGGTTTAGGGGTTAATACTTTTATTAGTTCCGATGTGGGTTTAATGGCGGATATAGGGGTTTTACGTGTCAGACTTATTTTTGGGAGGCGTGTTAGACGTTTAAGGGAGATTTTATGGGTTTTTTTTTATTTTCTTAGGTGACAGCAGTTTCTAAAGTGCCGTAAGTCACTGGTGACTCCAGAAATTTGTATTTACGCTCATTTCTGGACATCGCTAATTTATCTGACTTACAGCACTGAACTGCCGGCGACGTATATGTAATAGCCTGATGTGCGAGGTGAAATTACGGGCGGCCCGGGTTGCAGCGCTTGCGCTGAAGCCTGCGCCGTATATATAATCCCGCCCATGTTCTTCATAGATAAAACATTTAGATATGAAATAAAATAAAAAATATATTGCCAAATCATTATTTCCTTAGCTTATGATACACAAGGAAAGGGGCTGTGCTTAAATAAAACAGAAAAAAGCATTTTTATATATTTGATATCAAATTATAGACTATATAATTTTTTAAATAAAAACATGTTGATGATAATTTCAAAGATTGTAAATATGAAACATTTACATTCATATCAGAATTAAAGTTTTAGAAATAAATGTTTTGAATATAACAAAATTTAGGGATAATTAGATCAGTATAATGTCCCTTCAAGAATGTATGGTCTAATGTTGTTTGGTAATGATACTTACATCTGTGGCTGGGAGGGAGAATAGGATACCCAGGCCGAGGAAGGTGAGGATCAGGGAAAATGGGTTGGCAGGGATGATGGGCATGGCAAGGTGGGGCATGCTCAGTTGGGGAATGTGGGGCCTGGCCAGGTGGAAAAGGTGTGGCCTGTTCATTTGGGGCCTGCACAGGTGGGGCCTGTGCAGTTGATGCCTGGGCAGCTGGGGCAGTAGCAGGACAGGAAAGAAGGGGAGAGCAGCAAGGGGGGGCAGTTTGGGAAGGGGCAGGATGGGAATGACGGGAAGAGTAAGGAAGGTGTGGCAGGGTGATGCCCAGAAGTGGATGGTCCACCTGAAATATACAATACAATTGTTTCAATACATACCGTATATTATCTGAAAATATATTATTTACATTTCAAATTAATATTCATCATCATTTGAAATAGGTAATTGTTTATTTTGCTCACAAATTAGACAAAGTCACAATAATGACTATGTTTAAAGGTATCAATTGATTTAAATCAAGTCTAATTTCCAATATTTTGGAATTGATCCTTGAAACTATAATGTTTGCTCACTGGTACTTTTTCTTGAACGTTTAATATATACATTAAAAAGCATATGTCGCAAAGTCCCCATTTTGTGCTAATCTTTATAATTTTACAATATTACATTTCTCTTTTTGATAATATATATCAGTACACATGTGTGCATTTGATATAGAAAAGACATATAGGTCCATCTCTTATGTGATGTACTTGTCATTGGATCACATCTTGAGTGCATTATTAAATGTGAACAACATAGACACAATACTTTTAGACACATGCCCGTGGAGTGAGAGTCCACTAATTGGATAATATGAGAGTGTTTCATATGAGCAAATATGGCCACTCCACATAGGCTTTGAAATAAGGTTATCACGGATGACTAAATAGATTAAGATGATTGCCTTGGTAATGCTAAATATAATTATTTTAGGCTTGATGGTTCAATCAATTACTATTCCTAACATTTACACAGTAGACAGTACCTTTCCTATTAACTATTAACAATAGAATGCTATCTCACATTACATTTCCATAGTATTTTTTTTATTATATATTTTACATTCAGATTAAATGTATGTAATCCCAATATTATTAGACACATTCAGACCACATTCAGACTTGAACATTTTAGGTCATAGAAATATTAATCTTTGTCTTAGTGAAATGGACAGTCTACACATAAATTATGTTAAAAACCCTTTACTGATCATACATCATGAAATTAAATCAATGAATTTCAACATGATTATATTTTATGTATACTTAGAAATGGCTGATAAGTTCAGAACAATGATGACATAATGAGCTGGACTGCATCTAGGCACTCAGATGAATAGCAATAACTGTCTGTACAATTATAAAATGTTTATTGTGTGATTGGATGTAATATGCATGTGACATCATGATGTCATTCATGACAATTTATACCTAAATAAAAAAGATATTCATGTTGCATGATATAGAAAGGGGAGCAGTAGTGTATTTGAAATTTAATGTAACAATATTTTTGAACAGGACCAAGGTGTAGACTTTATTTTTATTCAAAAATTAATATTTCTAACAATACACGTTATATACATGTTGGTATATTTATTTGACTTACCATCAGCCTCCAAGGGAACCACATTCTCCTCCATCACACATATAACATCCAGATCTGTAAAACATAATATGTTGTGTGCACATTAAAATCTAAAATTAAAACATTTTAAAATCTTAAATTAAAACGTGTTACTTGTGCTTAAGTACACACATCAATGTTGCATTCAATAGATAATAAACAAAATTAATGAATTTCAGTATTTAGATGGAGCATGCAATTTTAAGTAAATATATAATTTTCGTGGATTAATATTTAAATGTAATTATCTGTATTTTGTAAATAATGATCCAAAGCATAGTACACAGAACATTTAATGCTTATCATGTGTGTATGGCTTGATGGCTGTTCTTTAAATTTATACCCAAATCAACATGTGCTATCCATGTTCTGAAGCACAAAAGTGTAGACTAAGAAGCTTTGAGATTTTACTATTAAACTAATATATATATATATATATATATATATATATATATATATATATATATATAGATAGATAGATAGATAGATAGATAGATAGATAGATAGATAGATAGATAGATATAATTAGAGAAGTACATTATAAGGTTTATTCAAATTGAATACACCATCATAATCATGATCATCAAATCTTTGGGTAATATACATTTAGTTATTATATACAAACAGGGTGACAGCACCACCTAAAGAGTATCAAAATGCGCAGGCACGGGATAGAGTCTGGTCCATGACTCAATAATCATATGATAATAAATAATCCCAGCCAATGAGTCTTAGTATTATATGTAACAAAATATTTTAATGGTTACATATCATGTCATACACAATTTGACATTGCGTGAAAAATTATGGAAGAAAACCAAGAGATGCACTCACACAGATCCACACAAAACCCCATCCACCAATCCACACATCCGCACTCTGCATACATACATCAAAATAAATTATAAATGGTACAAATAAGCAACAAATAAGCAAATGGTACAAAAAAGCAAAATAATGACAACGTAAATACACACACAGGGCGTCCCCAGGGAGTGAAGGACAGCAGCACAACCTGTGAAAAAGATTAGATATAATAATATCACTTCAAAAGGGCATTGAAAAATAATGCTTTTTTCAAAAAAGAAAAAATTGTGGTAGTTTGTATCCAATCTAGTTGAAAAGTTTGTGCCACAAAGTCATTACAGTTGAATCCGGATGTGTAATCTTATGTTAGTGTGAAATCCGGATAGTTGTAGTATGCAATGTCCTGTAATAGACTCCAGATACTAACGGAAACTGATAATGTTAGAAGTCCGTGTTATATAGTCACACAGAAATCCCCAACTTCCATATGTGCAACCCCCACTACTGATGTGCAAACAGCTATAAGTGAGCGAGGTAAACCCCGGTTGCTAAACCAACTTCACACACTTGTAAGATCATTTTTCTTCACTCACGGTAAAAACATTCCAGTGACATAAGAGCCCAGGTGCTCCGTGTATAACCCAAACCAGGGGGTTAACTCCAGACAGCCACTTCACTTATAATCAATAATCTGATATAGCATATACTTCAGAGATACTCGATGTATAACCCAAACCAGGGGGTTCAATTAAGGTACCTTGTACCTTGATAGATGTTATTTTATTAGAATTTGAAGTGTACCTCTTATGTTAAAGGGACAGTTTATTCAGAACCCAATGTTCATTAATTAAATAGGGAATGCAATTGTGACAAAGTTTGAAGTTCACTTCTAACATCAAATTGTATTTGATCTCTTGTTATTCTTTGTTGAAAGAAAAAACAAATGCTGATCATATGCTATTATCAATATCCTTGAAATGGAAATATTCTTTTAATTCATTTTGCACTTTTCAACAGCTAGCGGGCATAAGTTAAGGTGTGCATTTCAGATAACATTGTGACCACGCCCATGGGCTCACAAGGGAGAGGGCATTGATTGGCTAAATGCAAGCCTGTACAAAAGAAATAATTAAGGGGTCAGTCTGCAATGGCTTAGATACAAGCTAATCACTGATTTAAAAAATATTTTCTAAAAAATGAAAATGTATAAATAAAACAGTATTTAGAAATAAAGGGATCATGTATATTTTTAAATATTATTTTTTGTTCTCCCTTTGAGTCATTTATGTATTCTTGCATTGATTATTGATTATATTAATCATTTTGTGTATTACTATATTCATACTATATTGTCCCTTAATGTGTTTTCAATTACTCTTTTTTATTATCAGCAGCTGAGTAAAAAATGTATGAACTTTGCTTTTTTAAGGTTTTTTTTTTTATATGATTTATCTGATTTTGGTTTTGAAACCACAACCAAATAAAATGTGTTGCGCTTGTAGATATAATATTATCTCATTACTTTATTACATTGTGTATATATACATGCTTCTTTATCTTATATCTGTCTGTAAACCAATCACCAATACTTGAAAGTTAACACTTGATTACCTTTTCTCTTCTATAGCCCACTGGGAGTGTAATTTCTTATGATGGCTGTGTTTACACAGTTTAGCCTTAAAGGGACAAAAACATTGTTCCCTTTAAAATTGCTCACAATGATCCACTTTACCTGCTGGAGTGTTTTAAATTGTTTACAAGTAGCTCCTTTACCCTTATATTGGCATTTAAAATGGTTGAATTAGCCTGTGGTATCTCCACCTATTCTGAAAGTTTTTGGCCTTAGGGCCAAGCTATAGATAATCTGTGTAAACACAGCCAGCAGAAGAAATTACACTCAGTGAGACATAAAAGGGATAAGGTAATAAAATGTTAATGTTCCATTGTTCTCTCCAAGTATTGGTGATTGGTTAACAAACAGATATAAGCTAAAAAAGCATGTATATGTACATGATGTGAAAAAGTAATGAGATCTGATTATGCCTACAAGCTCATCCCATTTTATTAGGTTGTGGCTTTAAAACACAAAATCAACTAATTCATATACACAAATAAGCCTTAAAAAGGAAATTTTCATACTTTTTTATACTCTGCAACTCGTAACAAAAGTAATTGGCAACACATTAAGGAAAAAACTATTTTATTGTATACTGTCCCTTTAAGGCCAAATATTTTCTGAATAGGTGGAAATACCACAGACTAAATCAACTGTTTTAAATGCAAAAATAAGGGTAATGGAAATACTTGTAAACAATTAAATACACTCCAACCGGTAAAGTGATTAATTGTGAACAAATTGAATTTGAGTTAACCATTCCTTTAAATGACTCCACTAGAATGAACACTCTCAGCAATATGGCATACAAAATGTAGCTCTGTCTAGATTTAAAAATAAATGTATCTATATGTTTTATGTGAAGATCATCATTTAATCTACCTATGTTATCTTGCAACTAAAGATTGCGTAATAACTAAGCTATATTTATTTTAAAAATATCTTACAATTTTCTACAAACCTGAATGTTAGATATTATAATGAGAATAGAAAATCAATCTACACTGTCACTTTAATCTAGCAAGTTCACCCTACACATTTCTTAAAAGTGACATAACAAAATTTGTTATGTAGACAACATATAATATATACAGATATTATTTTAACTTCTAAATTTTACTGCATAGCCTCACCATTAACCCTTAATTAACATTTTCAGATTTGTAAATCTCTAAATTACACAACCAAAATTCATTATGTGGCTGCATCTAACTCCACTTTCACTTTGGTAAAATTCAAGACTTTAACACTCATTATCTGCTGAAACTGTGTTGATATTTCTTATAAATTGTCTTTTATTGAGGCTATGCACAAAGAAGATAAAAAGACACATACAATAAATGCCATAACATATATGATAACATTTTCATAGTACACATTACAATGATATAAACACATGATAAAATAATTGCTAAATATAAGTATCTGAAACCTCCGTTTTTAGTTTTGGGTAGCTTTCGTGATAGACTAATGAGCTGGTCACTTATGTACCAATTGATATAGGGGATACTGGTGGGGCCTGTTAGTCTTATCAATGACCTAATTGGGTCAAATGGCACTTAGTGGGGGAAATTTTTCAGCGGGTAAGCACCGCTAGAGATATTGATGGGGGGGAGGCGCTGAATTTATAGGCTTTATGGTAAATTAGAAACAGTACAAATAAGTAGAGGCTCAAGTCAACACATATTCAATTGCTCAACAGTAGTAATACGAATAACATTAACTTACACACTAATCTTTTAAAAGATATAATGTGCCACTTATCCCAGTCAAGACATACATCTGAAAAGAGCAATAGCAATACTGGATGTTTAAGGTGTGTGATCTGACTCAGTAAGTGAGCTATTTTGTCCAAAAAATTAGACATGTAACAGGAATGTATAGGGAACTGAGTCACTGCCTGTATTATAAGTGTCTAGTTGATAATAGGTGCCGGAGCATATGACTATTAAAGTATTAAAGGTATTAAAGAGATTAAATAGAGACCACTTTTGGGATACTGGGAATACTAATGCATTGTAAAAATAGTGGGCTAACCAAAATTCTAGTAAGTTCACTATAGAGAACCTTAGGTTTATAGAGGGTATATGGAGCTGTTATCTATGATCTAAAATATGAGGTATATAACCACAGTTTGTGGTAATCTGAATTATTGCCTCAGATATAAAAAGCTAGTTATAATGTGCAAGAATTGTCAAAAGTGTGACCCTCAGGTTAGAGCCGGACAGATAGCTCAGCATGCTAAGGCACTGTGGCTGAGCTCTGTAGCAACCTAAGGGTTGCAAGTTCAATCCCCGACGAGGTCCACTCTGCCTTTCATCCTTCCAAGTGCCTTGAGACCCTTACGGGATATTAGCCGCACTTTACAAGTACCAAATACATACATACAGAGTAAACTAGGGATTAGGTATTATTCCCAGCCCGTTCCATTAATTAGCTTCATGGGAGGTTATAGTGATTTCTTAATAACCAAAATAAGGCATATGTGGCCTGTACTGCAGAGTGCATACTGAAGAATGTAATAGTAAAACCAGCTGACTTTTTTGAACCTTGGTAAATTAAGAGAAACTTAGCGTCCAATATTACAAACACAGTATATAATAATTTATAAGATGAGCTAGTCAGCATTAGAGTAGGCAGATAACATTCCAATGAAACACACGCTCACTCTCGGACCTTTAGAGAGTGATTATTTTGAATGGTTGCAGGCTTAAACTATGCGGAGTTTGAGCGGTACATCTATAAAATATGCAAGTATATATGTAGAACAACCAGGGATTTGCAAACATGGAGATAAACACACACACACACACACACTCTCTTGTATGGCTGAAGCTTCTCTCAGGTCTATGAGTGAATAAGATGTATACTGATGAGAATCTAAAACTTAAGGACACATTTATATACACATGGATAAAAGGAGCTAGATGAATCTATTTGCTTAACTAAACAGAGTTAATCTAAAGCAACAAACTTGAAAAACTAATGCTGTGCAGCTAATGCTGCAAGAGGAATATTGGAATTTCCAGAGTCATAAATCCACATACTTCAGTCCCTAAGACCATCATCTGGGGTATTGATTCTCTAGGGGCTAATGGCTAAGTAACCCCATATACAGACTAAGTCTGAATAAATCTCAGTGTTGGGAATAGGGCAGTGACCCACTATAGCTTGCATGGAGACAATCCAGATAACACTCCAAATCCATTAGGCAATCACCCTACTCTAGATCTTAGGGTAAAAAAAAAACAGTTTAAATTCAAAGTTCCATCATGAGCTGCCAAGGTGTAAATAAGTTCTATGCCTCCTAGGCCCATCGTTGTGATGTAACTGAGGATCAGGGTCCCTTAGAATGATCTTTATTAAAGACTACTGAGGCTTGGGATATAAGTTTCCAGTTGTTTGCATGTCAAATACGTCCTGGGTCCTCATCTCGAGTATTATTGGCTCTGTGGGATGTTTGAGTTCAAATGCTTCCATTTTTGCTGCTCTTTGCTCTCTAAGTGCATTCTCACCCTCACCTCTCTGCGTGCTGCTTGACTGCACTGTTCTTGGCGTCATCCAAGGTGAGCGATGGGGCCTCGCAGCATCGCACACGGTAAGCACACCGTCAATGTCGCCAGTAGTGCAAACTGTGTCGGTGGGAGATTTCAATATGGTAACGCAGCTCACATGATGTTGGTCCAGGCAGGAGCATAGATCTTGCAGGAGAAATATAGCTAACTCCATCATACTAGGAAACAGGTGCCATATATTACCAGCCCGCCGTAGTAGTATAGGAGTACACCAAGTGATTAAAGTTCTTGGAGTCCCCAGAGCTTCAAAGAGGACATCTAGCTATTAACAAACAACTGCCACCATGGAAAAAAACATATAGAGTCGAAGAGTAGTTGAAAATTCATAGTTTAGCTCCGGAGCTCCTCAAGATGAGTCCTGCCATTACAGGAGTTGGCTCCTCCCCCCTGTGTTGATATTTCAAAGTAAATTATATATAACAGCAGGCATGTGCTTGTAAAATTGATCATTTACCAACCAGTTATGGGACTATTCTTTTCTTTCCATGTATTTGAAAATTAGAAGGATGTATTTGTTAGTGTTGTTTGTTTTGATATTAAAGCCAGGTTCAGATTGGATATCTATATATACATGATTTGAAAGTAATCACTTTAAACTGGCTAATCAAAAGTTGACTTACATATTAACATTTCAAATTAGACAAATGGCTGCCTAATATCCTATTTTGTGCAAATATTAATTGTATTAATTATTAAATTATATGAGGGGCATAAATGAATGTAATATTTCCTTTCCCTTAAAAAACTAAAATACGTAAATGTCACCTCTGAAATGTATCCCTTTATCTGTATGATCGGTCACATTCTGAGTCCTCTATAGCACAAAGTAGGGGGAATGTATATGAAATAAATATTAATAAAATAGGACATTGGGAAAACTAATTATTAGACACATTCAATTTATTTCTCAATAATTCCACCATTATTCCTCCTATGATTCTTCTCAATAGCATGCACTGTGCAAACGAACCTGATGTATGATCTTTAAAAGTCGATTATAGTCCAAATATCAGTTTATCTGCATTATATGTCACATTAATGACTATCAAAACAGAGGATTGTGAAATACCATTTAAAATAAATGAGAGGAAACATAAGTGTTTCCCATAAGATGTATCCTGCCTCCCCCAGTCTTGTTCCAGATATTGTGTACACTTAACATGTGAACATTTCTTTAGATATTGTAGAATTTAACACAGTTGAAAGACAATGCCACAGGCATGATCACATAATTATTCTTCCCTTTCAGTCTGTAGATGAAGTAAATTTCCCTAATAGAAAATAAAGTGTAAATCAAACAATCTAATAAAGTGGTACACAGTTCTGCATCCCTCCCCCTAACACTATTTCCTAAATGTTTCTTAGCAATAGCTTAATAAGCGCATGTAGCCTCATTTGTGTTATGTTATTACAATCAAGTGTGAAGCTGAGTCACATACATAGTGCATACTCAACCTCTGATGTAGACTTTGTTAATTTGATGTGCTTCAGAGTATCCCTTTATCTGCTATCTGTGGCATTTATTCTTTTCAGACTATCTAAAATGTAAGAATGTCTAAAATGAATAATACATTTAAACTAATTGTGTGCCATATGATGGATCAGTACCCCCCCACCCCCCCCAGTCTTGGTCCATACATTGTGTTTACTTACCATCTGATGTTGTCTTTAAAAAATCAGGTGGCAAAGTCATCACAGAATCCAATGTCAGAGATATATGATATATAATTTACCTATAATAATAAAATATATTTTAGATTTTGAGATAGTAATTTCTTGAACAATCCTAACATGTTCGCCCATTTCTACTTTCATTTTACTAAAAGTGTCACTTTTTCTCAATGCTCCTATATAACTTATAGTATTTACCTTCTGAAGTGCCAGTTAATGATGTTGTCTCTGACATTGACCCCCTCATCCCGGAATGGCCCCTCTACGACTTCATCATCCTCCTTATCTCGTTGGAGGGCTAGGGGCACCAGGAAGTCCTGCAGCATCCCTGCCTGTTGAGCTATGTTATGAAGGACGCTGCAGGCTATAATGATCTTCACCACCTTCCTAGGGCTGTATTGGAGGGCTCCTCCAGACCTATCCAGACATCGAGAGCACATTTTGAGGAGCCTACACATCCGTTCCACTAGAGCCCTGGTTCGTCCTGTGCGCCCGATTGTAGTGCTTCTGTGCTTCGTTGGTGGGGTTACATATTGGCGTAATGAGCCAATTCCAGCTAATGTAACCCAAATCACTTATAAATAATTAACATTATGAAAGGTCAATATTACAAATATCTGATAAATAATAAGATGAAAAAATACATTTAAAGAAAGAATAAGAAAATGATACAATGCATTTGTGTATACAAAAATCGCATACACTCCCTGAAATTAAAATGAGGATTAAACGTTTACATAACCTAGCTAAGATGTCTATATGTAATAAACTTTAATTGCTCTGCTAGTGACTTTGAAAGACTCTGTAAAACCAGCAAACTGCTAAATTGTTGTCTACATCCGTTTTGTTTAAAGAGCTACACAGTCCCTTTAAAAGTATTGTCAAGGCTATGACCTGCTACATATATGTTTATATAAACCTGGGCATTTGCTGAGAAAGACAAGTAAATAGTTAAACCACATTCTAGGTCTGCACATTTTAGCTATGACCTGCTACATATCTGTTAATACAAACCTAGACATTTGCTGAAAGAGACAAGTAAATAGTTAAACCACATTCTATATTCTATATCTGCACATTTTAGCTATGACCTGCTACATATCTGTTTATATAAACCTAGACATTTGCTGAAAGAGACAAGTAAATAGTTAAACCACATTCTAGATCTGCAAATTTTAGCTATGGCCTGCTACATATCTGTTAATACAAACCTAGACATTTGCTGAAAGAGACAAGTAAATAGTTAAACCACATTCTATATTCTATATCTGCACATTTTAGCTATGACCTGCTACATATCTGTTTATATAAACCTAGAAATTTGCTGAGAGAGACAAGTAAATAGTTAAACCACATTCTAGATCTGCAAATTTTAGCTATGGCCTGCTACATATCTGTTTATATAAACCTAGACATGTGCTGAAATAGACAAGTAAATAGCTAAACCACATTCTATATCTGCATATTTTAGCTATGACCTGCTACATATCTGTTTATATAAACCTAGAAATTTGCTGAGAGAGACAAATAAATAGTTAAACCACATTCTAGATCTGCATATTTTAGCTATGGCCTGCTACATATCTGTTTATATAAACCTAGACATTTGCTGAAAGAGACACGTAAATAGTTAAACCACATTCTAGATCTGCACATTTTAGCTATGACCTGCTACATATCTATTTGGAGCTAAACCTAGACATTTGCTGAAAGAGACAAGAAAATGGTAAAATCTCATTCTATATCTGCACATTTTAGCTATGACCTGCAACATATCTGTTTATATAAACCTAGATATTTGCTGAAAGAGACAAGTAAATGGTTAAACCACATGCTATATCTGCACATTTTGCACATTACACAAACACAACTGTTTGCAAACATTACAGTGGCAATTATCTAACTTCTTAACCATGCTGTGCACAAGTACTCACCAATGAGCCAACCGTGGGGAAACTGTCTGTCCTCAAACTGTTGCCAGATTGAGGACTGCCTGAGTATATGGGCGTCATGACTGGCGCCCCCCGAAATTCGCAAACACGTTAATAATTCACATCCGTGCATCTCAATGAACTGCACGTTCAAACTATAAAAGTGTTTGTGATTTCGATAAGGACCCTCTTCTGTTGGAGCCCACAGAGCAATATGGGTGCAATATATTGCTCCCAAAACATTTGGCATTTCAGCTATTCCATAGAATTCCCTCTTGAGGTGTCTCCAATCGTCCTCATTTTGAGGGAATTGTACGAAAAACCTACAAATTCTTTTCATGCCATTCAGAAACCTTCAAAAAACCACAGAGAAGGTGCCTTGAGACATACCAGACAAGTACCCCTCTGCGGATTGAAAGCTCCCGGACGCCAGTACATGTATACCGCAAAGCATCTTGGATATGCCAGGGATTGCAGTGCACATACATCTGCGTGGCTCCAGATAAGGCTCTAGTACATCATACAGGTTCAATAGCTGCTGTCTATTGAGCCTATATTTGTCAAAAACCTCTGTATCGCTCATGTTATCCAAGGTGAGCCTCACCCTGTGAACGGGAGGAGACCTAATTTTCAGGCGTTCCACATGCTCCTCTTTAAGGCACCGGCACGTCTGAGTCTGTTGTACATAACTTGTCCAACAGCACTAACACAATCTAACTGCGGGTTGTCCATATTTGCTGAGCCAAGCAGCACAAGCAAAATAGCAGAGCAAACACAAAATGAGTAACAAGGTATGCAAACACACAGAAGCGATTTGATACATTGTTGGTCATAAGGGATGTATTGGCCTTGGTGTTTGGGGGATTTATAGTGTAAAATGTCCAATGGTAGCGTGTTTGTAATGATTGCTGATTGTTTAAACTTGATTGTATCTGAGTGACGCAAATGCTTTCAAAGTGGGTGTTTTTTTTTTGTGTTTGTTGAAATTTTGTTTTCCCCAATAAATCGTAACGTGAAAGTGTTAAAGTGTAAAATATAACATATACAGTGTATCTTCATAATGTTTGTTCATATGCGTAACAAATACTTATTAATTGTGATGTTATGTTACAAAACACAAGTCCACGCTAAAATGATTCAAAGTGCATACTTGTGTATTATATGTGTATAGACGTGGCATAGAATCTGATTGAGCAATGTTGCTGCAAAATTGTTGCAAAACCATAAAGTAATGGCTGACATATATTAGTGATTGGTAATATTTCAATATTTTATGTGTACCGTAACAATAATAATGAAGATATTACAAACCTCTCATCTACGTATATGTAATTTTGAGTTATAAACTGATTAAAGAGGCAGTAAAGTCCTAATGATATAATCTGTATGGTTCAAGCTTAGAATGTTGTCGTCATATTAGCTATAATGCCTGTCTAATTTTCAGATCTTCGTTCTCTCGTTCTAGTGCAACAATATTATTGTGTGATGATTAAAAAGATAAATGTGTGTTTTTTGTTTTTTTTGTTTTTTTATTGAGGATAAAACAAAATAACATACAGGAATTACATTATAAAATAATAGAAACGACACAGGCGATAAGTGCCAAAACAATGAAGTGACATATGTTCAACTTAGTTCAGAAACTTAAAAATAGTGTAGTACCATAATGCAGCCATTAGTCACAATTATACCTGTAAAATAATATAAAGGGAGAAAAAAAATATCAACGGTTCATCCTCGATTTTCCTCTTCCCCATCATAGGCGAGGCCAATTTAAGACCTCTAATACATCTATAATATAAGAATAGCAGGAGGGTTTCAACATTATAAGGTCCCATTTTGGATCCTTTTAACACTATCTAAACAAAGTACTCATCCTTATAGTATATACATATAAGACAAAGAGTACATAATATAGTCAAACAGAAGGGAAGGGATAATATTAAAAACAAGAAGCTTGTGTACTTTAAATCATACAATAAACCAGCGACATAGGAGCATATGAAATGATAGCTATCTCTGGGTAATAATTTGCACTAAGCAAAATTAATATCTTATCTAACGGAGACAATATATGAACTATGAGGAGATATTGATCTAAATTAAATACAACAATGTTGTCTCGGCTCATCCAGACTGCTCAATAAGGATAATTGCTTCTTAAAGAAAGAATACTAGATTTTGGTGTGAAATGGGAAGTTTCCTTGGAATCTATGTTCCTATGTTTATTAAATAAACAAAAAGTTTAGGGAGGGCGGAGTAACATATAGCAAGATCACGGTTAAAGGTCTGCTAGGGCTAACCAAATATGTTGTGTAAGTAGCTCTCTCAAAATGTATTAATTTGAAAGCAAATTAGGCATCGTAGTGAAACAGCTTTAGCACCAGCCATGTGTACAAATATGACCATGACTATAAAAGACAAACATACTAAGTGAACTAGTTAGGTATAAATGTTGAATGCTAGGTTACCATTATATGGAAGCATAGAATGAATAATATAGCCATCTCAATTAGGAGATCTAAAATACCTCTAAATATAGCTAGAACAGTACATTTATCATGTGTTTGCTAGGCCACCTCGGCCGCAGGCAGCTCAGCAGACGGAGTAAAAGGTATTTGTAATGAGTCAAACCTAGCTCCACTGGTAAATAGCAATAATAAATGTGTTTTTTGTTGTTGTGTGATGTGTGTTATGTACATATATGTATATATTGTGATTTTCTCCTACATATGTTAATTTATATAAAGCGACAATTAGAATATTTTCTAATGATATCTTTGAATTAGACAAAATTCCTGATGGTATATTTTGTTTAAATCCTGATATTAAAGGGACACTAAAGCCATAATTTATCCTTCATGATTCAGACAGAGGATTTTTCAAACTTGTAATGGCTGCGTTATGGAAATGTATGCATTTTGGCCCATAACGCTACTATTTGAGTCGTAACACACAACTCGTAATCTAGCTGATAGATGGCAAACTTAAAGTTAATGGATTCAGTATTGATGATGTCTAATTTATTTGAGTCCAGTATTTTTTTAATGAGCTATTATCAATTTATGACTTATTACATTTATTAAACTGAATTAAATTAATTTTGCGTAATTTTGATTAAATTTATTGCCAACCATTTTTAATGTCCAAACAGTTACTAGTAATCATACATTCACCTAAACATTAATGTTTATTGATTGTGTACATTTTTAGAAAGTGATTTCAGCTACATTTGTATTTTTTTAACTAAACCTAGAAAATATTGTTTGTAATGATATGTGAGTCAATTTTTAATTACTTTTGAATGGTTTGGATTGGTTGCAAATTTGAAGCCGTTTCACTTCACACAGCTTTTTTAATGAATTGGAATAGTTTCCATAGTTCATTTTAAAACAGTGTAAGTAAAACAAATTAATACATTTGAATCTGTTAAAAAATGATTGACAGTTTAATACTGTATTAAGATTTACCTCCAAGTCCAATACAGAACTTTTAAGTTCTACTTTTAAAAAAGCATAAGATCTTGAGTTGCTGTTATATGAAGCTTTTTCTGTTTCTATGAATAAATCACCTATTATTGAAATTCCTGTGTGTATTTTTAATAAACTTGTATCATATATTTGATAATATTCCAAGTACTGTTTTTTCTCCTTATGTGAATGACTATATACATTGATGACAGAGAATTCATGATACCAGCTGAGCTCATATTTATGATGACAGAGAACCTTGGAATCTAAGAGTGCATACACTACTGGTCCTTGTTGTTTTGAATACTATACTACTGGAGATGTCTTTGTGCTTTCTTTTTTATGTTATGACCCTTGAACTATAATTGCATTCATTTTTGTGTTTTTCACTGATATTTGGAAAACTTGGAGGTGCAGTGGTAAGCTTCAGAGTGAATTATCATTTTTATTTAATTAAATTATAATATTCCCTGTTTCACTCTGATTTCCAAAATTGGTATGTTGTTCTAAGTCCAACACTTCCCATTCAACTATTGTTGTCATTAAAAGCAGTATTCTAATATCTGAAAACACTTTTGTTTGAATTAAATAGGCTTCCCCAATATGTTAATTATGCAAGCTTTTCATAATATCTGGATTTTCTACATACATACATTACTTCTTAAATAAGCAGTTGTTTATGTGTAGCGATATACCTGAGCACAGTTGCAGGTGAAAGAATCCTGTAGCAGGTAATTGAGCAAACCCTTACGTAAACATCTACTGAGAGAAACCTGGAAGGTAATATAGGAAATGGGTGCAGGGTCCAAAAGAGTATCCAGAGCCAAGTTCAGACAGAAGTTGAGGTCAGAACCAGGAGACCAGTTCAAATACAAAGTTCAGATGTAGGAAACTAAGAGACTGTCCAGTATACAGGTCAGGGGTCAAATTCAGAGAGGTCATGCAATGAGGCAGAATCAAGGTAGACAGCCAGGTGTCATAGTACCAGAATACAGGATATAACACAAGGTGGGTAACAGTAAAGTAGGGAAGGAGAACCAGAAGCACCAATTTATAATTTAATGAGCTAGAGAGAAATGTGAATTGAATCTAGAATAATCAAGCACTCTCTGATGGGGGATTGTGGGTACTTAAATGCCTGGGCTGTACTTCGCTATGATGCTATAGCATTACCAATGTTTGCTTTTTCAGATAGTGTCCCTGTGCAAACCCACCATAGGGAGACTATAAAACTAAGCCTGGGTTTACACGTGTCTGCGTAGGATAGTATAGTCTCAACATCAACCCAACGGTCATTTAATGCGCCTGATAGCAGTGTAGGAAAAAGCGCTCCTTGAAGTGCAGGATGTAGCACACCTGGGGTTTGAAGCTTGGTGATCAGATAGTGTAGGTTTTGCTGTGCCAAGGAATGCTGGGGTTTAGCATGCCCAGGTCCTGCATTGGCGGTTGCTGTCTTTCATAAATATGTTGGTTGCAGTAAGCATTTTGATATTATGCATGCTTTTCTTAGACAAAGAGGCCTATCTATCAAGCTAATAATGGAGCTTGTGGGCCCGTGTTTCTGGGGAGTCTTCAGACTCACCAGAAACACCAGTTATGAAGCAGCGGTCAAAAGATTGCTGCTCCATAACCCTGTCCATCTGCTCTGATGAGGCGGACAGACATTGCAGCAATTCAACCTGATCGAGTACAATCAGGTTGATTGACACCTCCCTGCTGGCGGCCCATTGGCCATGAGTCTGCAGGGGGCGGCGTTGCACCAGCAGCTCTTGTGAGCTGCTGGTGCAATGCTGAATGCGGAGAGTGTATTGCTCTCCGTATTCAGCGAGGTCTTGTGGACCTTATCCATACTGTCGGATCAGGTCTGCAAGACATTTGTTAAATTGGCCTCATTGAAAACAAGGAGTTTATGGTAAAGGAAAACATTATTAACAGTTAAACTGCTGGTTGCTACTGCAGTAGCATGGCTATTACTTACCATTCTATTGTTTTTCCTCCTGTGCCTGCAACTCTTTTCAAAGCTATTCTCTTATTTTAACCCTTCAAATGTGCAGGTTAGTGAAGTTCTGCATCTTCACATTGCCATCTGCCATTTTGGAATGTAAGTATTCCAGTACTCTGTGCTGTGCATTCACAGATTAGTGATATCGTTGTGTTCTTGACAAGCTGTATCTTTTACTTCAATTGTGCATAATGTATAGCATGAGCTGTACATGTCAGCAGTGACTGCATTTTTCTATATTGTTCATGGGCACTTTTAATATTTGTTATGTAACTTTTAAACTGTGTAAAAAATGCAAAAATATATTCTATTGTGCAAACTAATCCAAGTTTCAAGGAACAGCTGTCAAAAGCTATCAACATCACTGATCTATGAAAGATCACTGCTTCTGTTACAGCTTACATACCAAATGGCTTCTGTTATTGGTAAAAATAAAGGAATGGCTTTAAAGGGAACTGCAGGTACAAGAGGAAAATCAATAGCATGGTGAGTAGTGACCCTGCTACTGTAATTGTACCCAGCAGTTTCATGCACCTTTTATAGATTGTTGCACCATATATAAGGCCAAGCAAACAGAAAGAATATTAGCTGAATTGTTGGAGTTGAACAAAGCACATCAGTCATAATTTGAATACATTACAAAGCTGGTTTCAGATACTATAAATTAGATGTGTGCATGCAGATATAAAGAAATGTAAAAAAGAGAAATTTTCCAATATGCGTTGCATTTGCCCAAATATGATAAATGAACAGTTCCTTCAATGAAAAAACAAATTTATGCAACAAAAATTGTTTTTGATAAATTTGTTTTGCAGTTAAAACCGTTACTCTAAAGGATCAAAAGTCTTTTCTGCAGAAGACAAAAGCTTCAAAAGTTACATTTACATTACAGTTACATTGTTTAGGTGCAAAAAAGCTTCAAAAGTTCAAATGTACATAATTTGGGTAGGGAAGCTTATCAAATGTAGGGTTTTAAATAATGATTTAGCAAATTGTCAGTAAATTGATTATTGCGTCAGCCAATCAGTGTGTAAACTTAACTTTTGTTTTCTATTAGTCCTGGCCCAATTTAAATAAATAAACAAATGCATAAATAAATAAATTATCTTTTTTTTGCCTGCTGCTGACTTGTAGTACTTTGCAGTAAGTACAATACATATATTCAATATACACAAGCATTAAATTATTTTATTTGACAGGGGAGGATAAATGAATACAAGATGATTAATAGCCAATCTGAACAGGATGATTGACATCCCCTTCTAGAGGCCTATTGGCTGCCAGTCAGAAGGGGGCAAAATTGCACAATCATGATTCACGGCCCGATCTATAATAAAATGAGCCTTATGTATTATAATAAAATCCATTATAACATCAATGACCCTATGGGGTTAAAATTGTAAAACTTTGCTAGGATAGTTTTGACTGAAAAGTTAAATTGAGCACAGAAAAAACTACCCTCAATTATTGATCATGTCTTCCCATTGATCATGTTGTATTTCCTTTCTGCTGAGCCAGGATTATGGGTGCTGATTAGGAGCAACCAATCCCTATATTTACACCCTGTGCCATTCTAGGTGAAAACACTGGGATTTGTGTGGTGTCTTATAGTATAGTAACTATACAAAGTAGGGGTGATGTAATTTAAAAAGATTTTGGGCTAGATTTCAAGTGAGGCGCAAATAATTTTGCACAAGAGTAATTGTGTTTTTGCAAGCCATTTTCATTTTGCTGATATTACAAGTTAAGTAAAATCGCGATTGTGCTAACACAATCTCCCTTTAGGCTTCAATCCTTTTAGCAATCTCAGAGCTGTGTTTAACTGTTTTTTTAAACTAAAAACTTGCACAAAACACTTCAAAAATGCATGACAAAGTACAGTTACACTCACATTAACATTGTCTAATAAAACTTATTTCCAACAAATATTACTCAAAAAAGTTGTAAGGGATCAAATATTGGAGATCTCAGGTGTTAGAAAAAAAAAGGCAGGCAAATGGCTTTAACATTGAGATACCTACTGTATATATACAGTGCTAAAGATGTCATATATATGGGCGAATGTTTCGCAACATTCAAGAAACAGCACAAATTTTAACACATTCGTTCATTCGAATCGAATTTTGAATGTATACATAACATTCTAACATTCGATTTTCAAATGTTCGGTTTCGAATTTTATGATTACATTCGAAAATATTATTTTCGAAAAATTTGAATTTAGATTGTAATAGTATTTCTAATGCTTTTTCTTTAAATGTAATATTCAAATTATGCAATATTCTATATAGAAACATTCAAAATGATATATTTGTATCTAGTATGTATCATTTTACTAGATTCCCGCCCTACCACATGAACTATTGAACTTCTGAATAGTATTTGTTAAATAGAATGTTAAATTCGAAATTTCGAATGTGGACATTTGATATAATTATAAACATTTGAATTCGAAAGTGACATTCAAAAACTGTAAATAACATTCGATTATAGAATTTTTAAGAATATTCGTTCTTATCAACATTCGGATTTTATAATTCGAATTTCGGTAATAACATTCGTTCTATATTTGAAAATGTACACATTTGCCCATCCCTAATATATACACATATAAAAACATTAATATATATGTACACATATATAGACATTTGCCATTAAGCAGATAAAAACATGATAAAAAATATTTATGCAATAGTCATATTTATTAAAGATTGTTACTATGTATTTACTGTAAATATTTTACATTTACTAATGCAAATATTCTATGTTGTATGTGCGATAGGTTTTTTTTTTTTCTTTTCAACATTTTTTTTTCATTGATGCAGGATTTTGGGTGTTAGGTTTTCTTCCACTTTTTTTCTTTATTTATCTTTATTTATTTGGTGGGATACATGCATGCGCAAGCAAAAAATTAAGTTTGTTTTTCGCACTATTCATGTTAACGCTAATACAAAAAAAAAAAAAAGAAATGGAACTTGTAATAAAAACGCAACCCTGCAAGTGAAAAAATGAAAATCCAAGCAGTTTTTTTACCCAAAAAAACAATACTGTGCCACTTGTAATCTAGCCCTTAGTATTAGATACGGTAGTAATTTTGTAAACATTCATGGCACCATACCAAATGTATGCAAGCAGTAGTGGATGTGGTTTCTCACAAAATGTAGTAGTAATGTTGTACTACATAGGGGTTATTTACTGAAAGAGTCAGTATCAGCTACAGCAGTTGTTGTAAGGTATACTACTATGGTACAATGCTGCTGTAGGCATACTATTATACAAGCAGTAGTAGTCTCAGCATATGCACTGACCAGGAGAAAAATTATATAGTGGGTGTGGATTCTCATATAATATAGTAGTAACTTTATACACTGTAGGGGGGAATTACTATACAGTCAGTATCATCAACGGTAGTTGTTATAAGATGTATATATACATTGTGGCACAAAACCACATACAATGTGGGCATGGAATTCATAGAAACAGGAAAGTTAGTGTTTAAATATACCAGGAGGAACATTGCACAGAGTGTGTGGCTTCTCATGTAATGTAGGAGTAACAAATACAGAAGTACTGTCAGCTCACATAGAGGGTGTGGTAGCTCACATACCGTATATTCATGTAAGTATTAAAAAATAAAATTTATAAGGGCTAAAAAGTATATGACAAGGTGTTTGACTGCAAAGAACTATAACGGATATATGCATACATATACATGTCTAAAGAAGTGTATGTATATATATGTCTTTAACAGTACATAGTTCACATTCTAATGATCTTCACATACAGGATAATGTAAATATATATTTCTTTATGTATCTGTATATACCTATCCCTGTATATCTATTTCTATAGATATATAGGTATAGATATCTATTTTATTTTAACAGTGTCACACATACACATACACAAACACACACACACACACACACACACACACACACACACACACACATATATATATATATATATATATACAGTATATATATATATATAAAAACATTTTTTCCATGTTTAGAGCATACAAATGTAATATATGCGTAACAGGATTTGTGTTTTGTGATCTAGGTGTAACACAGTGTCGGGTTAGCACAAATAGTTAATTTAAGGTGAGTTGCTGAAATATTACATATAAAATATTAATAAAAAAATGTATAATAATTATACAAACACATAATGTACATAATATGGATTGGATTAGTCATATTAGTACAGTAGACAAGATGTCAAAATAACCATAGTATTGCAATATGCATCAATGCCTATTTTTTAATATTTAAAAGACAACCTTTTGAGAAGTTTCCTCAGGTCTGAAGCAATACTAATCAATATGACAGACTTTAACACTTCTGCAATACTCTGGTCATTTTGACATTATATATATATATATATATATATATATATAAAACAATCACCTTAAAGTTTTACTATTAGAATGTCAATATTAACATTAAAAATAGACAATCAAAACCTTGAATGCTAAATGTTGTAACATCTTAACAGTTACACTCATTTAGATAAAGGTTATCATCTGCAATATATTGACATCCTTTCAATGACAGCTTAAACTAAGTTTTTGGGGATAAGAGTTTATTATGTTGTGTGCAGGAGCAGCACATACACACACACACACACTTTCAACTAAAATTGTAGAATTTAGTATTTAACCCTGCTTTGCTGTTAACATTTTATAGAACATTTATCACATTTTTGCATCTTAGGGACCGATTTATTGAACTCCATATAGAGCTTGATGCCCCTTGAAGGCTCGCCGGAAACAGAAGTTATGAAGCAGCGGTCTAAAGACCGCTGCTTCATAACTTGTCCACCTGCTCTGAGGCCGCAGGACAGAGATCAAGCCGATCAAATACGATCAGGTTGATTTACACCCCCTGCTAGCGGCCGAATGGCTGCAAATCTGCAGGGGGTGGCATTGCACCAGCAATTCACAAGAACTGCTAGTGCAATGATAAATGCCAACAGTGTATGCTGTCTGCATTTATCGATGTGCGGCGGACATGATATGCTACATCGTATCCTATCCGCTCACACATTAATAAATATACCCCTTAATATCTCAATGTGAACCTTCACATATTATAAATATTGTATATACATATAAGTTGTGTGCACCCATCAAAAGCACCTACTTGTCAAAGGCAAGCAATGAATATATTTGCTTTGGTTTGTGACAGTGGTTGATTATATTCCAACTTTTCTATTTGAATTCTTGAGATCCATCTCCAAACTGAGCATTTCCCTTTCTCTACCTTTGAGTTAAAACAAATGGAGTGAAGCTTATGAGGAAAATGCATGCTGTACTATATTTAATGACACTTTGAGCAGTTCGAGAATGGCAATTTTTCTGATCACATTTAAAGAAAATGACTGCTGGATGAAAGTACCAGTTACCTGAGATGACATTTTAATCTTAAAATACTTTTTTCCCTTATCATCATCAAGTGTCTCTGTTGAATCAATATGCTCCTCTGGTTGAAACAGTGTTTCTTAGAATACTTTTATCAATATGTGTCTTTGCAAGTCCACCTAAAAAGTCATAATACCATTCAATATCTACCATAAAATGATTTTATACATTTATTTCAAATTCTGTCATACTAAAATCTAGGATAAAGATGAATTTTCATAGATGTTACACTACATCATTATGGTTTAGTTATACATTTTGGGTCATAATTTATTTAGAGTTAAGATTTATTTCTTGTTCCTGTAATTTAACCCTGAAAACTGTTGGTTTACTCAATTCCATTGAGTTCCCATAACGTAATTGGTGCCACCATATTGTAACCTAGTTTTTCCACTTATCATTTTATTTTGCTGAGGTTAATTAGTAAACAATATAAAGGAAGGAATAAAAGAGAGAGTGTGCTGTGGAAACGCTGTTAGATAGTAAAATACCCTATACACATAATAATCCTCTTGGATTTAGAGTCTGTTTTGTGTATTTTCATCTTCCCTTTCACTCTATTTAATAAAATATATTGTGGTTTATATAATGTACAACAGATGATAAATATGGAATATGTAAGATCTATTTTAATGCTATCTTGGTTTGCTATCTAAGTTTGTGATGGTTTAGTTTTCATACTCAATATTTCCACCCAGAAATCTCCAGCAGAATCTATGAGTGAAACTGTCCATCTGCATTGAAGTTGGTTTATGTAGATTACCATTACATAACCTATTGGTGTTGTGCATAAATGTAAAAAAAAATAATGGAAAGGGTTTTTGTTAAGTGCATGCGCTATCTTAATCAGGAAAGTTGCATTTTGTATATCACGTCCCTTTAATCGTTTATAGAAATTATGAGTCTCATGTCTCATATGTATATGTGATTAGTAGTTTGTTGTGTTCCAAAATGCTTTAGCATAGATTTTCTATCTGCCATAATACGATGCCATTTACTTGCCAAAAATACTGATTGGAAAATAATTCTGAATGAAAACCAGCCCTGTGAGATTCATTTTTTTTTCTGAATTGATTATTTAATTTATGTGTGCAGGTAAAATCTTCTCCAAATTGAAAGCCAGTTACAGAATCTACTATTGATGTATAATATAATATTTTAAATATGATATAATATTTTAAATAGAATGTAGATATAATTGCAATAAATATTGCACCTTATTATTATTGTTTATTGATAAAGTGCAGTCAAATTCTGCAGAACTGATAAAAATATACATATGGTAATATGTCAAATCTGAGGTTATTTCCAGTTAAACTTCTCACTGAAAACCTTGACGAATGACTGTATGGGGCATATTTATCAAAGTGCAAGCGGTCATGATACGATCTAGCGGCATTCATCATTGCACAAGCAGTTCTTGTGAACTGCTTGTGCAATACCGCCCCTGCAGATTGGCCGCTATCAGGAGGTGTCAATCAACCTGATCATATTCAATTGGGTTGATTTCTGTACGCCGCCTCAGAGCAGGCGGACAAGTTATGAAGCAGCGGTCTTTAGACCGCTGCTTCATAACTTCTGTTTCCGGCGACTTCTGTTTCCAGCGAGCCTGAAGGCTCACTGGAAACAAGGGGCATCAAGCTCCATTCGGAGCTTGATAATTTGGCCCCTAAGTACGTAATTATACATATGGAAATAAAGCTGCTTAGAAATGTAAATTTGGTGTCAGCAAAAGTTACTTAACAAAGCTTTTTGTCCAACGCAACAGCCTGTTAGTTAGAAGACTTTAAAGAGACATAAGAAGCAAACATTTTCCTTTCACGATTCAGATAGAACAAAGATCTTTAGACAACTTTCCAATTTACTTACATTTTTGTTATCTTTTGTTAAAAATCAGTAAAATGAGCTCACAAGTGTGCACGTGTCTGCAATATATGGCAGCAGTTTTGCAACAATGATATACATTAGCAAGAGCACTAGATGGCAGCACTGTTTCCTGTTATATAGTGCTCCAGGCATGTGCACACTACCTATCTATATATCACTTTAACAAAGAATAACATGAGAACAAATTTGATAATAGAACTAAAATGGAAAAAAAAAATGGAAATGTTATTCTCAATCTGAATCATGAAAGAAAAAATTGGGTTTCATATCCCTTTAAGAAGAAGGCGAAAGTAAAAGAATGTATAAGTATTTGAAAGATTGAGCGCAGCTAGTGATTTGGGCAATATTGTCTAGGCATAACATTATTTTTCTATCCAGATAACGCTATTCTCAGATTAGAGTGTTACAATGAACTACTATGAGTGCCAGTTTTATAGAACCATCACTACGAAAGAAAACATTTCAACCGTGGGGGAAATTAACTTGCTTTTATGCTTTAGGGTAGGATTGCAATTTTCTTTTTTCGATTTTCTTTTCAAGAAGTATTCTACAGGAGTTTGTATTCTTTGTATGCATTTGGAGATTTTGGGGTAGATTTACCAAGCAGCGTATGCTTCAATCTACCCCTTGTAGTTAAGAAGCAGCATTTGCAAATTGTCCTCTTAGGTGGCGGACTGCAATCATCCCAAATGTGCAGGGGGCGGCATTGCACAAGCATTTCACCAGAAATGCTTGTGCAGTGTTAAATGTGACAGCATTTAGTGATGTCCGCCCTCCATATAATAAACCAGTCCCTTAGTTTACACATACTGAGACTGATAGGATCTTGAGCTTTGCACATTTTGTATTTGTATTATATTTTATTAACTTGTTTATTTTTTAATCTTAGTACTTAGCATTCATTGTACTTTGAACATTCCTTTGAATATACTTGTCCCCATTTTTTTTTAACTAAAAGAACAATATCATTATATAGGAATGTGTGTAGCTAATCTAATGGATTGTGTGCTTTAACTTCAGCCAAATCAGTGGACAATTCTCATAATGTATTGTAATCTCATATACCTTCTATGATATTCATTTTTTAAAATGTAACTTAAACTGAATTTTGACTCTAATTTTGATGTTTGGATAAGTTCTTAAAATTTGTTCAATTATCTCTTACCATAGTGTGTGTATGCATGTACTGTATATATGTGTGTGTATATATACAGTGTATATATATATATATATATATATATATATATATATATATATACACACATTTTTATTTATTTTATTTTTTGTTATTTAAAGATTTATTATACTTTTGGAAGATAATGACAGAGAATATGGCTGTTATTTATTTACAGAGAACAGCAAGAAAACAGTAAGAAAATTGTTTTGCTGTAGCGTAGGACAACATACTGAGATAATTGACTGACACTAAAGTATGAATTTGCTCAATATTGCTTTGCTTTGCCCCACTGGGTTTGAATTCACTTCCATAAAACCTTTTATTATAAACATACAAAAAAAAAAAAAAAAAATCATTGTATTGCAATATATATATATATATATATATATATATATATATATATATATATATATATATATATATATATATATATATATATATATATATATATATATATATATATAGATAGATAGTGTATATATATATATATATATATATATAGTATATATATATATATATATATATATATATATATATATATATTCACTATTTGCTTTAGATCTGTCCTCATCAACGAATACAATATAAATCTGCTTGCATTAGATCTGTCCTCATCAACGAATACAATATAAATCTGCTATATCAAATCAGTACACAATGCAAACTAAAATTAACTCTTTCCCTTTTCCTGCTTTTTATTTTTTTTCAACTTCATTGCAGAGCATGTTTTGACAATTTGTGGTAATGACATTTCATCCTAAAATTTTATACAATTTCCACATATGCTTTAAGGGACACTGAACCCATTTTTTTATTTCGTGATTCAGATAGAGCATGCAATTTTTTTTTCTTTAATCTTTTTATTTAGGATCCAGTTCTAAGTATTACAAGAAAGAAAAAGAACAACAAGAAATGAATAAACAAATCATCAATACATGGGAAAAATCAGGCAACATAAATAAAAGATTTTACATTCAGCATGAGTAACCTGGGATTTAAACCTAATCAAGTATTGTCTTAACAAGTATGAAGAATAGAAAGAATACCAGAAGTGGAAAATTTTCAACCACAAATTCAAAATATATAAACCATAAAATAACAAAACACACACAAAAAAAAAAAGGAACGGCAGATTACCAGAGGCCCAGTAGGACCAGTTCCAAATTTCTGAAAGGATATATTAAATGCTCGATTTCACTAGGAGGGAGGGCTTTAATGAAGGCAGACCACTTAAATGGACACTGAACCCATTTTTTTCTTCTTTTGTAATTCAGATAGAGCATGCCATTTTAAGCAACTTTCTAATTTACTCCTTTTATAAATTTTTCTTCGTTCTCATGTTATCTTTATTTAAAAAAGAAGGCATCTATGCTTTTTTGTCGTTCAGAACTCTGGACAGCACTTTTTTTTTATTGGTGGATGAGTTTATCCACCAATCAGCAAGGATAACCCAGGTTGTTCACCAAAAATGGGCCGGCATCTAAACTTACATTTTTACATTTCAAATAAAGATACCAAGAGAATAAAAAAAAATTGATCATAGGAATAAATTAGAAAGTTGCTTAAAATGCCATGCTCATTCTGAATCACGAAAGAAAAAAATTGGGTTCAGTGTCCCTTTAAGGAGAAACCTCCTTATATCATGATCATTCTCTAAATTGGTATCAAACGGTTCCAGGATACATTGCTTCTTCAAACAATTCTTAATTTCTAGAATACTGGGGATTAATCGTGTTTTCCATTTTTTAAAAATAAGATATCTAGCAGCCAATATAACCATTATTTTGTTATTAAGCTGCTGCTTCCCTGTGTTAGACGAGAGGAAAACTATATTTGTAGGTGTCAGAGTTAGAGGTGACATCCAGTATCTTATTAAGCCAATATTGCAATCTAGACCAGAAATTTCTGATTTTAGGGCAAGCCCACAACATATGCAGAAGGTTCGCGGATAACATCGAACATTTAGGACACTTACTAAAGTTAATATTCCCACATTTGAGACTTTTATCTGGTGTAAAATAAGACATATACAGTAGCTTCACATGTGATTCCCTCCAAGAAGAATAAAGAGTTACTCGAAAAGTTTCTTGAATTGAGAAGTAAGGTAGTCTGGGGTCCATAGAGTTTTCTATTATCACTATGGCCCATTTAGATGAAATCCTTTCAAGATTAACAGTACTCTTAGCCAAGGTCAGAATATGATAACAAGCAGAGATTGACATGTGTCCATTTTTGACTAAGGCAAGCCAATTCTCAATATGACCCAGCCGCCAATTCCAGCCATAATCGTTTGTTAACTTAAGCACAAAATGTCTCACCTGTAAGAATGCGAAAACGTTTTTATGCAAAAGATTAAATTCCCTCATAAAGGAGCTAAACAATTTGACACATCTTCTCTCGAAATCCAAGATCTAATGTACGTAAGTAAGACCTACAGGGTTCCATTTAAAAAAAAGTAAGGAATTTAATCCTGCTTGAAACTCAGGGTTTCCACATAACCGTATATATCCTTGAGACCCTGGATTCTATGGCCAAAGAACAGCAGATCTTTTTCCAAGCTTGTATTGGATTGTAAAGGGATCTTAATTTTTTTATTCAGAGGGAATTGAGCTGGGGTCACAGTGGATTAATGCCACTGGAGAAAGAGGATAGGTTATACTTTTTTTCAAGGTCATTATCTGTAACATAGTCCCTGACAAATATCCAGTCCATTATAATGCGCGCAAGAAAAACTTGATTATAGAGCCGGAGGTCAGGAAGAGCATGCCCGCCATATTTCCTGGGAAGGGAAAGTTTAGAGAATGAGATTCTAGGCTTTCTATTTTGCCATATGAAAGTTCTGAGTACAGAATTAAAAAGAATGATGTCCTTCGCCTTTAAGAACAACGGAGTATTCTGAAGAACATAAAGAAGTTTAGAGAGAAGGATCATCTTATACAGAGCTATTGGCCAGATAAAGAAAGAGGAAGATTCTGCCAGTTTTTAAGGGTATCTTTCATTTTATTTAAGATTGGAGTAATATTTAAAGTATACCAAGTATCGGGGTTTGATGATATAATAATACCTAAATATCTGAAGGAGTCCTGGGCTACACTAAAAAGGTAAGTTTGAGGGTGATTTTTTTGAGTGTTTGATCCAGAGAAGTTCAGATTTTGACATGTTAACCCTATACCCAGAAAAAGATCTAAACTGTCCTATTATTGAAAGGAGCTTTGGGATATATATGGACGTATTTGTCATATAAATAAGAATATAATCCGCACAAAGCGCAATTTTGAGCTCCTTTTTAAATATCTTGATCCCTTCAGTTGCTGTCTAACTAAGATAGCAAGGGGTTCAATAGAAATGTTAAAGAGAAGCGGAGAGAGAGGGCACCCCTGCCTGGTTGCTCTCCCCAACACTACATGAAGAGACATGAACCCATTTACCAGCATTCTTGTAGACACCTTCCTGTAAACATTATCAACAAATTTAAGGAAATTACCTATAAGACTAAACTGGTGTAAAGAAAATAAGAGTTGATAATAATGCACAGAATCAAAAGCTTTTTTGGCGTCTATAGATATAATTGCCATATCAGTAGTGCCCTCCTTTCCCACCAGTTCCAAGCCCTCCATTGTCTTAAAATAATCTATAGTAAGGAAAACCTCCCTTATCTTGGCAGCAGAATTACGTTTCAACAAAAAACCAGCTTGGTCTTTATGAATAATAGTAGAAAGGAGAGGTTGGAGTCTTTGTGCTAAAATGGAAGTAAGTATCTTATAGTCCGCATTCAGGAGAGCAATAGGCCTATAGGACTCCCTCTTAGGCCTTGCTTCCATTGAGTCGTAATTCAGTTTGCGTGCACTCGCAAACCGATAAATATGCTGTCGGAAGCAATATTGTTTATCGACTGTTTCCAATGGTGCGTTATAGCTCAATATCGGCATCCGGACATCGGCTACCGAAAAGATCTTCGCGTCCCATAGAAAGTAATAGAAGCCGTTAATCGATAAATTATACCAGGTTTCCAATGAAAGCGCAAACCGTTAATACACTGTCGGAGGCTGTCGATACATTGAGAAATATTACACCCAGCTCAACTAGGTGTAAAAGAGGAAAATTGTGCTTTTTGAGACCTATTTTCTATTGAAATTATAAAACTTGCTAATAATGCAAGTGTTTTAATGTAGAAATAAATTGTTATACGTAATATTTATTGTTGTCTCATGTATAAAATTAGTTGAACTTATATTCTAATAGAAATATCAGTATATATTTAAATATTATAATATATGCAAGAACATATCTACAGAATGCAAACTAGACCTATGCCTAGGGCAGCAATAAATATTACTTATATTTATGAAGTGGTAAATATAATTATATTAGAAAATAGTATTTGATTATTAAAAATATGGATGTGTCACCGGTAAGGAGCACGGACGTTAAACGTAAATTCTATAGCGTAAGGTCGGGTTACCTTAGCAACTAATTGATTTTCAAGAAATCCGACATCAGATGGAAGCGTTAACACAACGTTAACTTACAGCTACACGAAAAGAGCGACTGCACGCTATCCGCAAAATATTTAAATGGAAACCTGGTGCTAAAATGGAGCCGTAAATTACTTTTAGCTGTCGGCCGCTTCGGTAGCTTACGGCTCCATTTTTAACGACTCAATGGAAGCAAGGCCTAAGTCGGGTATTTCCCTTGTTTTAAAATTAGAGAAGTATATGAAGCAGCAAAATTAACTGTAGACTCAGTACCTTTTATATAAATATCATTAAATAGTGTAGTTAAATACAGCGTTAAGGAAGAAGATAACATTTTATAGAATTCGTTTGGAAGGGCATCTGGGCCTGGTGCTTTATTATAAGAAAGATTTTGAATTGCACTAGTAACTTCTAACTCCGAAATAGAAGAGTAAAGACTTTCAAGTAGGTCAGGAATTAAGAATGGGGAAGATATCTTACTCCAGAAATCCTCACGTTCAGCACTATTTGAGGTTATAGGGGAATATAAAGCTGTATAATAATTGGAAAATGTCTCTAAGAGTTCTTCTGCTGTTCTGAGGAGCTTAACATCTGAGTGTAGGGAATCGATCAAATGTGAGCCTTTATCCCAATTGACCAATTTTGCTAAGAGTTTCCCTGTCTTATTTCCGTAACAATAAAATTTGGCCTGGAATCTAGTATCTTTCTGTGTAGTCTTATAAAGAAGAAAAGAGTCCCTTTCTCCTAGCGCGGAAGTATATTTAGTCCAATTCTCTGCTGTTTTTAAAGTATATAATGATTGTACGCATTTGAAACTGCTTTCAAAAGTTCTCTCTCCCTGATCTTCAGTTTCTTAGTCCTCGCTATGCTGTAGGCTAGTATTTCCCTCCTCAGAACTGCTTTTGAGGTTTCCCAAAACAATGCAGGATGGGAAGTATGTTCGTGATTAAATGAGATGAACTCCCTAAATTTGAGATCAAGCCAATTTTTAAATTTGAAATCCGAATCTAAGAAGGTGGGGAAGAAGAACCGAGTATTTGTAGGTGCAATATCGTCAAACTGAAAATCAAGACAGATGGTAGCATGGTCAGAGATGCTAATAGGTAAAATTGCAGCTAATATTCTCATTTTACATAATCTTTCATCTAATAAAAATAAGTCTATCCTCGAGAGAGACTTATGTGCTTTAGAAAGGCAGATAAAATCTCGAGAGTCAGGATTCTGTGATCTCCATATATCACAAACTCGAAGATTCCGAAAAAGCCGAGCAAAGAGTTTTGATTCTAGATTATCTATTTTACTTTTCGAGAAGACAGGGTCCTGTCTTAGTCTATCCAAAGGGTGTTGTGGTGCCATATTAAAATCATCCCCCAAGACTAGGTAACCTTCTGCACAAGATGCAAGCTTAGCTTGTATTACTTCCCAGAAAGATAAATTGAAAACATTAGGAGCATATACATTACATACGCCTAGATTTAGTGTTCTGCGTTCTCGGCCATTCTGTGAGCTGGCGCCAGGACCTTAGTGCCTGCTCTGTGTATATGTCATTGTGACTGGGACAATATTTCAGTGTGGAGCCAAACCACAGCAATCCACTCTATAAAACCGCACTAAAAATACCAGTCCCTCAACCCCCACACACACCTCTCAGAGTCCCCAGCACCCTGACTCATTGGCAGGCAGGCAAGCATGAAAAATTAGCTGAATTCACAACCAGGGATAACTTAAAACAGTTAATTAACAGACACCCCCTCCTAGTCCTCCTATAACTGACAAGGGATTTTGCAGCTAAATCACTGTCTTGTTTAGTGGCTGAGATACCCTAGAATATATCAGCGTTATAACTGGCCGCCCACTGGTATTTAGAGTCAGGAAAGGGTCTAACGCTCACTTTCCAGCCGCGACTTTTCCATACCGCAGATCCCCTTACGTCAATTGCGTATCCTATCTTTTCAATGGGATCTTTCTAACACTGGTATTTAGAGTCTTGGCTGAAGTGAGCGTTAGAACTCTAACAACAAAACTCCAGCCACAGAAAAAAGTCAGGAGTTAAGAGCTTTCTGGGCTAACGCCGGTTCATAAAGCTCTTAACTACTGTGCTCTAAAGTACACTAAAACCCATAAACTACCTATGTACCCCTAAACAGAGGTCCCCCCTAACCTGCCGACCGCACATCGCCGCAACCTACATTATACCTATGTACCCCTAATCTGCTGCCCCTAACATTGCCGACCCCTATATTATATTTATTAACCCCTAATCTGCCCCACCAACGTCGCCGCTACCTAACTACATTTATTAACCCCTAATCTAACGACCGGACCTCGCCGCCACTATAATAAATGTATTAACCCCTAAACCACCGCACTCCCGCCTCAAAGCCTTATAATAAATAATATTAAACCCTAATCTGCCCTCCCTAACATCACCGACACCTAACTTCAAGTATTAACCCCTAATCTGCCGACCGGACCTCACCGCTACTATAATAAATGTATTAACCCTTAAAGCTAAGTCTAACCCTAACACTAACACCCCCTAAGTTAAAAATAATTTAAATCTAACGAAATAAAATAAATCTTATTAAATAAATTAATCCTATTTAAAGCTAAATACTTACCTGTAAAATAAACCCTAATATAGCTACAATATAACAAATAATTATATTGTAGCTATTTTAGCATTTATATTTATTTTACAGGCAACTTTGTATTTATTTTAACTAGGTACAATAGCTATTAAATAGTTAATAACTATTTAATAGCTACCTAGTTAAAATAAATACAAAATTTCCTGTAAAATAAATCCTAACCTAAGTTACAATTAAACCTAACACTACACTATCAATAAATGAATTAACTAAACTATCTACAATTATCTACAATTAAATCAACTAAACTAAATTACAAAAAAAAACAAACACTAAATTACAAAAAATAAAAAAAGATTACAGGAATTTTAAACTAATTAAACCTACTCTAAGCCCCCTAAAAAAATAGCAAAGCCCCCCAATATAAAAAATGCCCTACCCTATTCTAAAATAAAAATTTAACAGCTCTTTTACATTACCAGCCCTTAAAAGGGCCTTTTGCGGGGCATGCCCAAAGAAAACAGCTCTTTTGCATTTAAATAAACATACAATACTCCCAACATTACAACCCACCACCCACATACCATATCAGCCAATCAGATTCAAGTTCAATCGGATTGGCTGATCCAATCAGCCAATCAGATTGAGCTTGCATTCTATTGGCTGTTCCGATCAGCCAATAGAATGCAAGATCAATCTGATTGGCTGATTGGATCAGCCAATCGGATTGAACTTGAATCTGATTGGCTATTGTACCTGGTTAAAATAAATACAAAGTTGCCTGTAAAATAAATATAAATGCTAAAATAGCTACAATATAATTATTTGTTATATTGTAGTTATATTAGGGTTTATTTTACAGGTAAGTATTTAGCTTTAAATAGGATTAATTTATTTAATAAGATTTATTTTATTTCGTTAGATTTAAATTATTTTTAACTTAGGGGGGTGTTAGTGTTAGACTTAGCTTTAGAGGTTAACACATTTATTAGAGTAGCGGCGAGGTCTGGTCGGCAGATTAGGGGTTAATACTTGAAGTTAGGTGTCGGCGATGTTAGGGAGGGCAGATTAGGGGTTAATACTATTTATTATAGGGTTTTTGAGGCGGGAGTGAGGCGGTTTAGGGGTTAATACATTTATTATAGTGGCGGCGAGGTCCGGTCGGCAGATTAGGGGTTAAGAAGTGTAGGTAGGTAGCGGCAACGTTGGGGGGGGGCAGATTAGGGGTTAATAAATATAATATAGGGGTCAGCGATGTTAGGGGCAGCAGATTAGGGGTACATAGGTATAATGTAGGTGGCGGCGGTGTACGGAGCGGCAGATTAGGGTTTAATAATAAAATGCAGGGGTCAGCGATAGCGGGGGCAGCAGATTAGGGGTTAATAAGTGTAAGGTTAGGGGTGTTTAGATTCGGGGTACATGTTAGGGTGTTAGGTGCAGACTTAGGAAGTGTTTCCCCATAGGAAACAATGGGGCTGCGTTAGGAGCTGAACGCTGCTTTTTTTCTGGTGTTAGGTTTTTTTTCAGCTCAAACTGCCCCATTGTTTCCTATGGGGGAATCGTGCACAAGCACGTTTTTGAAGCTGGCTGCATCCGTAAGCAAGGCTGGTATTGAGAGTTGAAGTGGCGGTAAATATGCCTGTACGCTCCCTTTTTGGAGCCTAACGCAGCCCTTCAGAGAACTCTCAATACCAGCGTTATTTAAAAGGTGCAAGTGGAAAAAAACATGCGTAGCTAATGCACCCCTTCTAACGCAAAACTCTAAATCTAGGTGCATGTGTGTACAAAACTTTAGCAATTTTAATTTTTACCAGCAGATATGTCCCCTCCTGGTCCGCTTCAACATAGAGAACTTCATATTTTATTTTTTTTTCCAGTAGAATGGCAACACCACCTTTCCTCTTTCGACTGGGGGAGAACAAAACTTCTTTAACCCAAGAAGATTTAAGCTTAAGGACTTTGTCAGATCTTAAATCAGTTTCCTGTATGAAAGCAATATCAGTATTAATTTTCCGTAAATAAGATATTATTGTTTTGCGTTTAATAGGGGGTGTGAGGCCTCCTATATTCCAGGAGGTCAATTTAAATCTACCTGGCATGCCCATCTACAAAAGGGAGAGAAAAAAAAAAAAAGATAAATTACAGATACACATAAATGGAGGGACCATACCACTAAGTCCCTCCCAAACTGTCTGCTCAAAGGACCCTGCCATACATAACATATAACTCTAAAAGCTTCTGCCTCTTGGACATAGTAAAAAAAATATGTTTGGTAGCTAATAATAATTTCAACCTAGCTGGATAAAGCAGAGTTGACCGAAGACCCTTATTTATAAATTTTGTACACATTGGGGCTAGTTCCCTCCTTTTTGCAGCCGTCTCTGCAGAGTAATCCTGAAATAACAGGATTTTAGCGTCTCCAAAAATATGGGCTGATGTTTGCGAAGAACTGTAATAGTGTGATTTTATCTTGAAAATTTTAAACCTTGGCTATAATTGGCCTAGGTCTCATGTTCGTTTTACCAAATATGAGTGGTCCTATCCTACGCGCCCTTTCTATAACTATTTGAGCGTAAGATTCCGGGATCTGTAAGAGCTGTGGTAGCATATGTGTTAATAACTTATTCAAATCCTCATATTGTTTCTCTTCAGGAACCCCTATGATTCTCAAGTTATTCCTTCTAGTGCGATTCTCTAGGTCTTCTAATTTATTTTGAAATTTGAGAAAATTAATATTTGCAGTTTCTATTTTAACAATATGACTAGAAGTAAGATCTTCCTGATCTGATATTCTTTTTTCTGCTTCAGAAAGCCTGCAGGCATATTGTTTAATTTCACTAGATAAATGCGCAATATCTTGTTTAATCTCAGCTTTGAGAGTATCAAATTTGGGGGCCAAGGCTTCGAAAATGCTAGATACTAGGGATTGAATATCTAGGGGTTCAATTGAAGACAAGGGATTGACGATAGTTGTCGGAACATCTGTTGATGTCTCAAGGGCATTTTTATTCTTCCTGTCTCCACCATAGCTGAACGTGAATATTTGGGGTGAGAGTGTAAAAATGTATCCATGTGCTTAAAAGTGAACAAGTGATCCTGTGAGTAAGGAAGTGAGTCATGAGAAGAAAAAAAAAATGGGAATGTTGTTAAACCACTTCATGGAAGGATAGTGTAAGGAGGGGTATAAAATATCCCTCTCTTAAAGAGTGAATGCAGTGCTAAATTGTGATAAGTGAACTATATTTAGTAGTGAAAAAAAAAAAAACTAGAAAAACAATCATGGGGGAAGGCAGAGACACAGTATGAAGCTAACAGAGTACCACTCCTTTATAGAGATCACAGCAGAGGTCCATTATCAGCGCCTAGGACCAGTGTACAAAGAATCCACCACAAAATACAAAACTTCTAATCTAACATGCTGCAGAGATGATAGGAGAAAAAAGGGGAGCTATGAAAAATACAAAAACAAGCCAACTCTGAGGCTTTAAAATTAGGTACCACAAATATAATAAAATTGAGTATGCCTACTCTGAGCCTCAGATAGCCCAGGAAAGGTACCAAGAAGAATCAGCCTTGAAAGGCACTTAGGAAACTTGTTTCTGTGCCTTAACCCTGACCTATATGCTCTTGCTTGGCTAGGTAAATTCTAGCAGAAAAAACCCCCTGAACACAAGGAATATAAGACAAGAGTTAGATTATTTTACAAAATTGCCCCTTACAACCCTACATGTGAGTATGTGAGATAGAAAAGACAATGCAGATATAAAAATAAAAAAGCAAGATAATATGATTAGTCCATGCAAAAATAGCAGTGTAATTTTCTCTTCCCTCTGCTCATTCCTTATTATCACTTTGTCTCACTATATCCTAAGTGATAATGCAGAGATTTAATACCAACAAGCCCTCTGTAGAGGAGGGGGAAAGATAAATTAAGCAGAGGAATATTTCAAATAAATTAAAGAAAGTTCTCCATGTAACATATGTCCAGGGAGTAAAGAATATGAGAACCATACATTGAATCACAGTCTATTCTCAATACACTGAGGAGAAGCAAGCGGTAAAATAAAAGCAAGTGTCCCTGTGAGGAAGGTAGCAGCCCGGAGCGTATTCAGGGGCAGTCCCCCTTGCGCAGTACCAGTGGGAGGGGGGAACATCCCGGTCCAGCACCCTCAGCCCAAGTGCCGACATACACCTCAAAGTAGGCCAGGGAGAATTGATCGATTCAATAGAGCGCTCACCGTTAGCCAGCAGGAAGGCAAGGTGGAAACTCAGCAGGGAAAAACACCCCTGCAACCCTCACGCAGCACCGGTGGGAGGGGTGTCAGAGCGGAACGATACTCTCAAGCTTCTATGCGTAGATCCATCTGAGCTCATGAGCAGACTGAGCCGCTCCCCAGTCCAGAGCAGAAGAGCAGCAGCGGAGAAAAGCCAGGCCACCAACCAAGGACAAGCGGGCCAGCAGGCTGAATTAGGTGTACACTCCAAGTGCCAGTCAGAAGCCTTACACCCACGAGACCCCTGGTCCGAGAGAACAGCACCACTACCGCTTCACAGATGTACGTCAGCCGCCAGAAAGAGCTGCACAAGTCAACCACTCATATAAGGAGGTAACCCTCCCTCACACAGCACCGTGGGAGGGGGGGAATAAGATACAGGCTAGAGCCCTTACACAGCAGAGGCAATAGCTTATAATACCGGTAACCAGCTCAATAGGCAGTATAATTTAAAATAAACATATATCGAGTCCTTTAGGCTGCTGCAGTGTGCAGCTTAGTGCGATAACATGGCACTACAGGAATTCCAGTAGCGATGTAAATTATGCAAAGCAGGCCACCCAAGATCTGAGGGTTTTTTGGCGTGAGACTTTCAAATTCTCCATCAGCAGCTTGCAGGGAAACACTGAGCAGGTGTAGCATACGCTCCTCCCCCAGAATTCCCAGAGCATGCAATTTTAAGCAACTTTCTAATTTACTACTATTAACATTTTTTCTTCATTCTCTTGCTATCTTTATTTGAAAAAGAAGGCATCAAAGCTAAGGAGCCAGACAACTTTTGGTTCAGTGCTCTGGACAGCACTTGTTTATTGATGGGTGAATTTATCCACCAATCAGCAAGAACAACTCAGGTTGTTCACCAAAAATGGGCCGGGATCTAAACCTACATTCTTGCTTTTTAAATAAAGATAACAAGAGAATGAAGAAAATTTGATAGAAGTAGTAAATTAGAAAGTTGCTTAAAATTGCCTGCTCTATCTAAATAACAAAAGAAAAAAAAATGGGTTTAGTGTCCCTTTAAGTCAGATCACATTGCTTTAGTGATCAATTAAAAAGATTTTGCTGATGTTTAAATTGATTTGAATGTTGTGCCTGTGTAAATATATCCTCATGAAAAAGTGAGAAGCAATATAAAAATGTTCTCTTCTGAAATATTTCACAAGAACAGGAAATTAGGCCCCTTTAGACAGAGGCCTACTTATCAAGCCGTCATCTGCAAATACGCTGGAATTCCGCAGCGTAATTGTGGAGAGCTTGATTCCCCTTAGTTATCAAAGCCTACAGACCGGCAAAAGTTGAAATTTGTGACATAACATACGATCCGCTGGTTTCAGTCCGACACAGATCGATGCTTACGTCACTACAGATGTTCGGAATGCAAATTCGGCACTATCTGACTACTTTTACTAGTTAACAAATATCTACCAGGTACGCTTGCCACTATTCACACCCAGCATACCTGCTTTTCAATCTGCCTCCCTGGAGGTGGCAGATGCCGTAGGAATCAATGGGAGTCTGAAAGTAGCGAAAGCTTATGTTCGCTGCTGCCCGATATCCCATTGATTCCTATGGGAGAATAAAAGTTATGTATACACCTAACACCCTAACATGTTTCCCGAGTCTAAACACTCCTAATCTGCCGCCCCCTACACCGCTGCCACCTACATTATACTTATTAACCCCTATTCTGCCACCCCGCCACCGCCGCCAACTACATAAATGTATTAACCCCTATCCCACCTCTCTCGGAGCCCACCGCAACTAAATAAAGTTATTAACCCCTAAACCCCCAGCCTCCCACATCACTAGCACTTACTAAACCTATTAACTAAACTAAACTAAATGAACCCCTAAACCTAACAACCCAGGGGCATATTTAGGTTTTGTGCTGCCCTAGGCACTCAAAGTTCTGCTGCCCCCCCCCCCAGATTTAAGGCCTTTTTTTAGACATAATATTTTTGGGGCAGGGTGTAAAAAATTAAAAAATAATGTCTTTTTAAGTAGATGTTCACCAGGGCTTGCATTCACTCTGTTCACACACACACACAAACACACACACACACATATATATATATATATATATATATATATATATATATATATATATATATATATATAAAGACATTATTTTGCAAGTCGGATGATTAAAGTGTTTATATCAGAGAAAAATATCCTTCACTGTATGATAGTTTGTCAGTAGGTAGTTGTTTAACCTTAAACATCTTATTTGGTGATTGACAGTTATTTAAACAAACTATCTGCTTGGATAAATATGTAATGAATATACAAACTGGCCTTTAAAAGTACTTAAAAGATACAACAGTAGTTATGATAGGTTTAGGAATTGTATCCTAGGGGATACAGTCACATGATACAATCATAATAAAGTATATACTTGTATTGTTTCTGAATGTATTAAATGCATACAACATATTTTCAGTTGTGTTTTAAGTCACATAGTTGTATAGATTCAGCAATAAATACTCATTTTTCATTAGTAATTGGTTGATTTAGCGACCTGGCCCTGAGTTCAGTAGAGTGGCCCTAGGGACTCAAAATTCTGCTGCCCCTTAAAAATCTGCTGCCCTAGGCACCGGCCTTGTTGGCCTATGCCTTAATACGCCTCTGTAACAACCCGCTAACTTTATATTAAATATTAACTCATCCCTATCTTATAATACATTTAAACTTCCTTCAGATTCAAATTAAACTATATTAAACTAATAATTAACCTACCCTAACTGTTATACTAAAATTACATTAAACTATATTAAACTAATAATTAACCTACCCTGTTATACTAAAATTACATTAAACTATATTAAACTATTAATTAATCTAGCCTAACTGTTATACTAAAATTACATTAAACAACAAATTAAATTAAATATATTATATATTTAAACACCTAACCCTACTCAAATAATTTAAATCTACAATAAAAAATTACAAAGTTTCAAAAAACTAACAACTAAGTTACAAAACTTGACAAACACTAAGTTACAAAAAACCCCCACTAAATTACACAAAATAAAAAAGAAATTATCAAATATTTAAACTAATTACACTTATTCTAAGAGCCCTATGAAAATTAAAAAGCCCCCCAAAATAAAAATAAAACCCTAACCTACAATAAACTAACAATATCCCTTAAAAGGGCCTTTTGCGGGGCATTGCCCCAAAGAAATCAGCTCTTTTACCTGTAAATAAAAAATACAAATACCGCCCCAACAGTAAAACCCACCACCCACACAACCAACCCCCACAAATAAAAACCTAACTAAAAAAACCTAAGCTCCCCATTGCCCTGAAAAGGGCATTTGTATGGGCATTGCCCTTAAAAGGGCATTTAGCTCTATTGCTGCCCAAACCCTAATTTAAAACTAAAACCCACCCAATAGTTGTTAAAAAAACCTTACACTAACCCCTGAAGATCCACTTACAGTTTGGAAGATCCGACATCCATCCTCAAAGAAGCCGGGATAAGTCCTCATCGAAGCCGGCAGAAGTCTTCATCCAAGCGGCTGAAGTCTTCATCCAAGCCCGCAGAAGTCTTCACCCAGACGGCATCTATCTTCATCCATTCGGCGCGGAGCGGCTCTATCTTCAAGACATCCAACGCGGAGCATCCTCTTTGTTCGACGTCTTCTTGAACAATGAATGTTCCTTTAAATTACGTCATCCAAGATGACGTCCCTTAGATTCTGATTGGCTGATAGAATTCTATCATCCAATCAAAATTAAGGTTTAAAAAATCCTATTGGCTGTTGCAATCAGCCAATAGGATTGAGCTTTCATCCTATTGGCTGATTCAATCAGCAAATAGAATGCGAGCACAATCCTATTGACTGATTGGATCAGCCAATAGGATGAAAGCTCAATCCTATTGGCTGATTGCAACAGCCAATAGGATTTTTTCAACCTTAATTCCTATTGGCTGATATAATTCTATCAGCCAATTGGAATCTAAGGGACGCCATCTTGGATGACGTCATTTAAAGGAACATTCATTGTTCAAGAAGACGTCGAACGAACAGGATGCTCTGCGTCGGAATTCTTGAAGATGGAGCCACTCCACGCCGGATGGATGAAGATAGAAGATGCCATCTGGGGGAAGACTTCTGCGGGCTTGGATAAAGACTTCAGCCACTTGGATGAAGACTTCTGCTGGCTTTGATGAGGACTTCTCCCGGCTTCTTTGAGGATAGATGTCGGATCTTCAAAACTGTAAGTAGATCTTCAGGGGTTAGTCTTAGGTTTTTTTTAAGGATTTATTGGGTGGGTTTTAGTTTTAGATTAGGGTTTGGGAAGCAATAGAGCTAAATGCCCTTTTAAGGACAATGCCCATACAAATGCCATTTTCAGGGCAATGGGAAGCTTAGGTTTTTTAGTTAGGTTTTTATTTGGGGGGCTTGGTTGTGTGGGTGGTAGGTTTTACTGTTGAGGGGGTATTTGTATTTTTTATTTACAGGTAAAAGAGCTGGTTTCTTTGGGGCAATGCCCCGCAAAAGGCCCTTTTAATGGCTATTGTTAGTTTATTGTAGGTTAGGGTTTTTTATTTTGGGGGGCTTTTTTATTTTCATAGGGCTCTTAGATTAGGTGTAATTAGTTTAAATCTTTGATAATTTATTTTTTTATTTTGTGTAACTTAGTGTTTATTTTTTTGTAACTTAGTTGTTAGTTTTTTGTAATTTTTTATTGTAGATTTAAATTATTTGACTAGGGGTAGGTGTTTAAATATATAGTATAGTTAATTTAATTTGTAGTTTAATGTAGTTTTAGTATAACAGTTAGGGTAGATTAATTATTAGTTTAATATAGTTGAATGTAATTTTAGTATAATATTTAGGGTAGATTAATTATTAGTTTAATGTAATTTTAGTATAATATTTAGGGTAGGTTAATTAGTAGCTTAATATAGTTTAATTTACATCTAAGTGTAAGTTTAAATTTATTATAAGATAGGTATGAGTTAATATTAATAATATAAAGTTAGCGGGTTGTTAGGTTTAGGGGTTAATAGTTTAATTTAGTTAATGGTGATGTGGGGGGCTGGCGGTTTAGGGGTTAATAGGTTTAGTAAGTGTTAGTGATGTGAGAGGCCAGAGGTTTAGGTTTAGGTAGTTAGTTGCGGTGGGCTCCGGGAGCAGCGGTTTAGGGGTTAATAACTTTATTTAGTTGTGGCGGTAACGGGGAGCGGCGGGATAGGTGTTAAACAGTTTAGTATAGTGGCGGTGCTTAGTGACAGTATACAAATAAAGCTGTAAAAAAGCTGAATAACAGCGAGATTGATGACTGTTTAGTTAACAACAGTCCGCTGCTCATCGCCCCATACTTGGTGCACAGCTTTTTGACAGCTTTTTATATAAATCAGGAGAGCGTATTCAGGTCCGCGGCCGCAATGTTAGGCGATGTCAGGCAAGCGTAGTGGTGCCGTCAAATGCAAGTAAGTTGACAGCTTGATAAGTAGGCCTCATTGGATACCAAAACTATAGAATGACTAAATATAAAACCATAGAATGATAAAATGTAAAAGAAATACAACAATGCAAGAGAATATAGAAATAGTACTTAAAGGTCAGTAAAGTAATTATTTTATTAATGCATTTGAAATTATTAATCACATGCAAATTAGATGTGTTGAAAGCATTTGAAACTGTCATTTAGTTTGAGAAATCTGCATTGTTTTACAGGTTCAGGATATGCATCCCATAAAAATCCTCTTCAATGTTCCTTATCTTACTTTGGGGTTGAACACAATACTTTAGAAAAGCTGATCAAATGATTTAACTAAAAGATCCCCAAGACTTAAATAATTGTTATTATTATTATTATTATTATTATTGGTTATTTGTAGAGCGCCAATAGATTCTGCATCGCTATAAATAAAGGCGGAGTACAGCAAAACATTTATAGGTATCAAACGGGTAGGGGGCCCTGCCAAAAGTTGCACTGTTGTAGTCAGCTCTTAAGAAGGTGATCTACAAACAGCTGGACTCTTAGGCTTATATGCTATGGGGTTAAGGGTATAGCAATGGAAGAGAGGAACTGGTATAAAGAAAGGTTAGTGTAAGTTGTATGCATCCCTGAATAGTAGAGTCTTTAGGGAGAGCTTGAAGCTTTCAAAACTAGGGAGAGTCTTGTGGAGCGAGGCAGAGAGTTCCACAAGATGGTAGCCAGTCTGGAGAAGTCCTTTAAATGGGAGTGTGAGGAGGTAACAAGAAAGGAGAGTAGGAGGTCATGAGCAGAGTGAAGGGGACGGGAGGGAGAGTATCTAGAGACACGGTCTGAGATATAGGGGGGAGCAGTGCAGTTGAGGTCTTTGTATGTCAGAGTGAGAATTTTGAGTTTAATCCTAGAGACAAGAGGAAGCCAGTGAAGGGATTGGCAGAGAGGTGCAGCAGATGAAAAGTGACGTGTATGGAAAATGAGCCTTGCAGAGCAATTCATTATGGATTTTAAAGGAGCTAGGTGGCAACTAGGGAGACCAGAGAGGACAGAGTTGCAGTAATCTAGGTGGGAAAGTATGAGAGAGTGGATTAAAATCTTAGTTGTGTCTTGTGTAAGGAAATTACTAATTTTAGAGATAGTTTAAGGTGGAATTGGCAGGCTTTAGCCAAGGACTGAATGTGAGGAGTGAAATAAAGATCTGAGTCAAATGTAACCCCAAGACATCGGGCATGTGGGGTAGGGGTAATGATGGAGTTTTCGACAGTTATAGAGAGATTGGGGGTGGGGATTTTGGAAGAAGGGGGGGAAATAAGGAGCCCAGTTTTGGAGAGATGTGAGAAAGACAGTTAGTGACACTGGTTAGCAAGGAAGGAGATAGGTCTGGTGCAGAGAAGTAGATTTGGGTGTTGTCGGCATACAAATGATATTGGAAACCATGGGACCTAATTAGGGAACCTAATGATGACATTTAGGTTGAGAAGAGAAGGGGACCATTTTTGAACTTATCCATTAATTTTTTTTTGTTTGTTTTTTGTTATTTGAAGCACATTCCTTCGGTAAACGCTTCTGTGTAGTGTGTGGATACACTCACCGATGTGCCGCGTTATCAACACTGCTGTCTCTGCAGCACCGCTCAGTGTTACCTCTTCAGCGCTCCCAGCGGGAGCTGTGGCGAGAATGGAAAATTCCGGTTCAACAGGTGCAATCGGACGATGCAGGGAAATTTCACCTAATTCCCTGAGAAAATGATAAAATAGAAGAAGCCAGAGTCCTTGCACTCAAATGGATAGGTCTGGGTAGGTGCCAAAAAAACGAACCAGCATCAAATAGCATAAAAACGCTCCTTTATTGAATAGCACATAAAAGGCATACACTCCAACACAGAGTACAGGTCAAACGCGTTTCGTAGTTCTCACTTCCTCAGTGACCTCTAGCCAAACCTGTAAACTTACCCTTAATAAAGGCAATAGCCACTCCCCTAATACAGGTGTTAAAGGTAAGTCAGGTGAAGCAAAGAAAAAGGAGGGTAATTCATTTCAATTGATTTCAAACAGTAAATCATGAATGAGCAAATGTAAATACAGAATATACAGAGAGATATAACACAAAAATAGTAATTATAATAATAATAAACATAAAGCCTGATATTAACTAAGGTTATTGTGTTACCAACACAACATTATTGATATCATTATAGACCTATAACACATAATTTTTTCCTATTTGAGGGGGATTATTATCGCCAAAGACAGGGGACAGCCATGGGAGCAAAGTTTGCTCCCACTTATGCCAACCTATTTTTAGGTTGGTGGGAGCTGTCCCGTGTCTTTGGCGATGGTAATCCCTTCAAAGAACACATCATACATTATGGTCGCTATATTGACGACCTGGTGTTCAATTTTAATGGAAATGATTCAATGGTCAACGATTTCTTTACATATCTCTCTGATAACCAGCACAATCTTCGCTTCACCATGAACACTATTAGAACTGAGATGCCTTTCCTTGATGTCCTCATGAGACCAAATGTAAGTGAGTGTCACATAGAAGTAGAACTATACAGAAAGGAAAGTGCAGGTAATACTCTGCTAATGGCTAAATCTAGTCACCCAAGACATGTTATAAAGGCTATCCCCAAGGGCCAATATATGTGGACGAAGAGAAATTGCAGCACAGAAAGGGCATATGAAGTACATTCTGAGAAAACCACTGAGCGGTTCCTGGAAAGGGGATACAAAATTCATGACTTGAAAGAAGCGAAAGCTAAGGTGGATGATATGACAAGGCAGGATATGATCACATATAAGACTCAGAGAAGGGTTAATTATCATCAGAAACCAGTATTTATTACGGCCTATAGTAAAGAATATGACAATATTTGTCAAATAATTAAGAAATCCCTCCCCATACTCAGGGTCGATGATACCATGGATAAGATAGTGGAAGGGGGATGTAAATTTGTAACAAGAAAATCTAGAACTTTGGCCAACATTCTTTCCCCATCTATGCTTCCTACAGTTACCAGGGAAAACTGGTTAACTCTGAAGAAAGGTTTCTTCCACTGTGGCAGTAGAAGATGCACTTCGTGCACCTATGCCATGCTGGGGGATACTTTTAAATCCACAGACAATGAAAAATCATTTCAGATAAAAGAATACATAAACTGTAATACATCTTATGTGATATATTTACTCACATGCAAACAATGTAACATTAAATACGTTGGTCAGACGACCAGACCCCTTAAAACAAGGTTCCTGGAACATCTGAGATCCATCAGTGATGAGGACTCGGATACTCCAATTGCCTTACATTTTAAGACTGAACACAAAACACCGGTATATATTCCTCATCACTGAAACATGCACTGGTCACACCTATCCTCAAAAAACCTTCCCTTGATCCTACCTCCCCATCCAACTACCGCCCTATTTCCCTCCTCCCTCTTGTATCAAAGCTTCTCAAAAAACTAGCTTATGCACGCCTTTCCCATTTCCTTACAATAAACTCCCTCCTTGACCCATTGCAATCTGGATTTCGTCCCCATCACTCCACAGAAACAGCAATTGTTAAGGTTACCAACGACCTACTTACAGCAAAATCAAAAGGCCACTTCTCTCTGCTTATTCTCCTTGATCTGTCCGCAGCCTTTAATACTGTTGACCACTCTCTCTTGCTCCAAACCCTCCAATCCTTCGGCATATGTGACACAGCCCTCTTGTGGCTCTCTTCCTACCTGTCAAACCGTACCTTTAGTGTAGCCTTCTCTGGGGCCTCCTCTGCCCCGTCACCACTTTCTGTTGGAGTACCGCAAGGCTCTGTCCTCGGTCCCCTTCTCTTCTCAATCTACACGTCATCACTAGGTTCCCTAATAAAGTCCCATGGTTTACAATATCATTTGTATGCCGACGACACCCTAATCTACTCTGCACCAGACCTTTCTCCTTCATTGCTAACCCGTGTCACTAACTGTCTTTCTCACATCTCCAACTGGATGTCCTCTCACTACCTCAAGCTAAATCTCTCCAAAACTGAGCTCCTTATTTTCCCCCCTTCTTCAAAACTCTCCACCCCCAATCTCTCTATTACTGTCGACAACTCCATCATTTCCCCTACCCCACATGCCCGATGTCTCAGGGTCACATTTGACTCAGATCTTTCTTTCACTCCTCACATTCAGTCTTTGGCTAAAGCCTGCCGCTTCCACCTTAAAAACATCTCTAAAATTAGACACTTCCTTACACAAGACACAACTAAGATTTTAATCCACTCTCTCATCCTCTCCCGCCTCGATTACTGCAACTCTGTCCTCTCTGGTCTCCCCACCTACCGCCTAGCTCCTTTACAATCCTTAATTAATGCCTCTGCCAGACTCATCTTCCAATACAAGTCGCTCTTCATCTGCTGCACCTCACTGCCAATCTCTTCACTGGCTTCCTCTTGCCTCTAGGATCAAACACAAAATTCTCACTCTGACATACAAAGCCCTCAACTGCACTGCTCCCCCCTATATCTCAGATCTTGTCTCCAGATACTCTCCTTCTCGTCCCCTTTGCTCTGCTCAAGACCTCCTACTCTCCTCCTCTCTTGTCATCTCATCACACTCCCGTTTACAGGACTTCTCCAGACTGGCTCCCATCTTGTGGAACTCTCTGCCTCGCTCCACTAGACTCTCTTCTAGTTTTAAAAGCTTCAAGTGCTCCCCAAAGACTCTACTGTTTAGGGATGCATACAACCTATGCTAACCTTACTTTATACCAGTTCCTCTCCTCCATTGCTATCCCCTGAACCCACCTAGCATTTAAGCTTAAGAGTCCAGCTGTTTGTTGATCACCTTCTCAAGAGCTGACTACAACAGTGCAACTCTTGGCAGGGCCCTCTACCGATTTGATCCCTATAACTGTTTTTTGTTTTTTTTTGTACTCCGCCTTTGTTAATAGCGCTGCGGAATCTGTTGGCGCTCTACAAATAACCGATAATAATAATAATAATAATAATAATAATAATGGCAACAGTAAATTATTATGTTTTCAGGGTATTCAGCATGTGAAAAGACCAGTAAGAGGAGGCAATAGATTAAAACTCCTGAGCCAAAGAGAGGTATATTGGATTTTCCAACTGAATACTAGGGTCCCTAGAGGATTAAATTCGGACTGGGACATTAAACTTTATGTGGATTGAACTTACATTATGGTTGGAGACTAGTAATCTAACTATAATTCTTTTGCCCTGTTAAATCTGGAAAAATGTGATAGTGGAGAATTTATTATTGAAACCTAAGTTTCATCTTGGTTATCAAAAAGTTATAGGTCTATAATGATATGCTAATCAATAATTTTGTGTTGGTAACACAATAACTTTAGTTAATATCAGGCTTTATTATTTTATAGGTATCTTTTTGCAACTCTACTAGATATTTATACATATGTTGAGCTTTTAAGGCTTCATGTGTGACTTAAAATGAAAAAGGTCGTCTTTAAATTTATTTAAGTAAGCCAAATGACTCATAGAGTATACCCTTAATTACATATAACTTTAGGTATGTTTATTATTATTATTATCATAATTACTATTTTTGTGTTATATCTCTCTGTATATTCTGTATTTACATTTGCTCATTCATGATTTACTGTTTGAAATCAATTGAAATGAATTACCCTCCTTTTTCTTTGCTTCACCTGACTTACCTTTAACACCTGTATTAGGGGAGTGGCTATTGCCTTTATTAAGGGTAAGTTTACAGGTTTGGCTAGAGGTCACTGAGGAAGTGAGAACTACGAAACGCGTTTGACCTGTACTCTGTGTTGGCGTGTATGCCTTTTATGTGCTATTCAATAAAGGAGCATTTTTATGCGTTTTTATGCTATTTGATGCTGGTTCGTTTTTTTGGCACCTACCCAGACCTATCCATTTGAGTGCAAGGACTCTGGCTTCTTCTATTTTTGTTATTTGAGCAATAGTGTAGGGAGGGGCAACATCTGCATGTTAAATAGCACAGGTGCTCTAAATCCCTGTTGAAAATGGCTGAGGGCTAAATCGATGGTGTTCTTATCTGAAGGTGCATAAAGACAATGATGTACAAGTAGTGAAATTCTTTATGGAGGTTGTTGCTGTACTAATAATAATAAGGGTTTGCTTCAGGTCTCAAAAAGTGCTACATTTTACAGCAATATTTTAGATTGGTCAACACTAAACTAAACAATAGCGCTCTTGCACTATTGATTAGAAATTTAGGAAGTGCTAAAAAACATTTCAGCCGATATAAAATGTGAAGGTTAAATATTTTTAACCATTCACTTGTAATACCAGAATGTGAGTTTATAGTCCCTTAAAATAGATGTAATTAAATGCTTTTTAAATAATATGTACCATACATTATTACTTACAGATAAAAATATATAACCTCATAAAATAGAATACACAGCAATCTTTAATAATCGCAGGTAAATCACATCTCACATTTTGGAAATACTAAGGGGAAATAAAACATTCACTTGAAAGTTGCATCCAAGCGCTTGATTTTATATACAAAATAAATAGTTTAAACCAATTTAGATTATCACTTTGTTTACACAATGAATATACTGCAAATTAAAAACAGTTGAATAATAAAATGCTCTGGTACATTGGAGCATTTTGTTTTTGGACTTTTAGATCCATTTAATTTCTAAATTTCTAATAAATAAATAAATATATACTACACAAAGTATTAACTCCTAAACCGCAAAATGCCTATATCACAATAAACCTATTTACCCTATTAACCCCTAAACCCCTACATCGCAATAAACCTATTTACCCTATTAACCCCTAAACCACAAAACCCCTACATCGCAATAAAGCTATTTACCCTATTAACCCCTAAACCACAAAACCCCTACATCGCAATAAAGCTATTTAACTTATTAACACTTTAAACCGCCAAAACCCACAATGCAACCATAAGAGCAAGTGAAATTTTATTGGCTATTCAAATCAGCCAATAGAATTTCACTTGCTCTCATGCTATTGGCTAATTTAAATAGCCAATAGGATTTGAGTAGCTTTCATCCTATTGGCTGATTTGAATTGGAAGAATCAAATCAGCCAATAGGAATTCAAGGGACGCCATCTTTAATCGCGTACCTTGAATTCACTATTCAGTGTATGGCGGAGATCGTACAAAGAGGATCCTCCATGCTCCATGGCTCCGGAGTCGCCGGTCTTCAGTTCCAGGGTCACTGGTCTTCAACTCCGCGGTCTTCTGCTCCGCTCCACACAGGATGTTCCTGGAAGAAGAAGAGGTTGCGCTTGGAAGAAGACTTCACCGCCTGGAACAGGACCTTCCCTGCCGGACTTCAGGAACTGTGAGTACCAACCTGTGGGTTAGATTTAGTATTTTTTTTTTTTTTTTTTTTGGGGGGGGTTTGTTTTATTTATATTAGGAATGCGCAGTAAAAGAGCTAAATGCCAGTTTAAGGGCAATGCCCAAACAAATGCCCTTTTCAGGGCAATGGGTAGTTTAGTTTTTTTAGTGTTAGTTTTTTTATTTTGGGGGGTGGGGGGGTTTAATGTTAGGTGGGACTTTGTATATTTTTTTTAAAAGAGTTTATTATCTTGGGGCAGTGCCCTGCAAAAAGCACTTTTAAGGGCTACTGGTAGTATATTCTTAGAGTAGGGGGTATTTTTATTTTGGGGGGTCTTTTTTATTTTCATAGGGATTAGGTTTAATTTTGTTAAATTTGGTAATTTAATTTTTTTATTTTCTGTAATGTTAGTCTTTTTTTATTTTTTTTGTAAACTTATTTTTTTTTATTTTTTTGTAACTTTAGAATGTATTAGTTTAGGTAATTTGGGTTTATTTAATGGGGTGTTAGGTTAAGGGGTGTTAGGTTAGGGGTTGTTAGGTTAGGGGGTGTTAGGTTAGTGTACTGTACTTAGATATTTAAATAGTTATTTGTGTTGTGGGTTTTGGCGGTTTAAAGGGTTAATAAGTTAAATAGGTTTATTGCAATGTAGGGGTTTTGTGGTTTAGGGGTTAATAGGGTACATAGGTTTATTGCGATGTAGGAGTTTTGCGGTTTAGGGGTTAATAGGGTAAATAAGTTTATTGCTATTTAGGGGTTTTGCGGTTTAGGGGTTAATAGGGTAAATAGGTTTATTGCTATGTGGGTTGCTGTTTAAGGGTTAATATGGTAATTAGGTGTATTGCGATGTGGGGGTTTTGCGGTTTAGGGGTTAATAGGATAATTAGGTTGATTGTGATATTGGGGGTTTTGTGGTTTAGGGTTAATAGGGTAATTAGGTTATTGCGATGTGGGTGGTTGACGATTAAGGGGTTATTAATTTTAGTTTTACTTGCGATTTTCTTAAATATTTATATAAAAGAACAGTTACAAAATAAGTTGTTTCTACATCTGTAGTTTAAAAAATAATTAGACTGCCCTCTGGGCAGGCTTATCGACTAGTATATTCAGATAGATAGATAGATAGATAGATAGATAGATAGATAGATAGATAGATAGATAGATAGATAGAAAGAAATACTATTTTTTCTTATTTTTTTTTTAGTACAGTGAATTTTCTTAATTTGTATCTAGCCTTGTCATGTTATATTAAATATTGCCATCAATCTCTATATATTTCTTTGAAATAGTATATCAATATCTTCATAATACAGATAAAGGAAGGGAACCAACAGCTACAATCTCTGTATTATACAAGAGGATTAAGGTACTTCAGTGCCATACCTGTTGTGACATGAATCGCAACAGGAGATCCACTCTGTCTTGGCTAAAAATGAAGATTATATGTTATATTGCTCCGTAGCTTTTTTGTCTGGTTACCAGAAGTTTAATTGCGATCAATAAAATTATATCTATTTGAAATCCAGAACATGCCAAAAATATTGATGTTTTCTTTGTAAACATCACCTGTGTTCTAATTCTTTATTGCTGTGCAAGTAAATACAAAAAAAGGTCTGTGTTTTTAGGTTTAAGCCAACTATAGTTTTGGTTTGAACAGCAAGGAATTTAACCACAAGTGATAATTGGATAGAAAGATGTTCAAACAGCTTAATTTCTATTCCTCTTGTATCGACTAAAAACAGAAATAATAACAGATGAAGGAAAATATGGCAAGGGGTATCAAAATGAATAAATCCAGCTATGAACTAGGGCAAATGAGGCTGGCATTTATTAATAAAACATGTCACTTTTTCCAAAGGGAAAACACCACCGCCAATATTTTTAGCATTCTAGAAAATCTAAAGTTAAACTTTGATGCCACTTTTTCAATTGTGAAAATGAAAACTTGCCCTGAAGCCATTTTAAGTCATTTCTTGAATGTTTCAATGTTGAATGGCAATGTTCCACTTCGAAAAAGCCCTGTCGGTAACAAAGCTAAGCCAAGATTTCTCTACTATTCACTTGTAAACAGGTCCAGTGATTGATGCTAAGCCAAGACTTGGTGAGAGATGAGTCACTTCAATACAGGAGCATCTATTAAATATGAGATATAAAAATAAGAGAAAGTTGACAATCTTTAGTTTTATGTTAACCGTGTTACAAAGAAACTAAGAAAAATGTACTCACAGTATGAGGAGAATCTGACAAAATTCAGTTTCTCTGAATGAAGTTGTTTAACCAATAGATGTGTTAACACATTGCTCTTTCTTTGATTTTAAAATCTCATTAACTGTATACAGAATAAAGGTGGGATTCAAAGAAGTTAATATGATGTAAACATATATTATGGAAAATATTACGATTTATTTTCTAAAAATACAGAGCACTTTAGCAAATGATCAGGGTATTACATCTGAGGATGGAAAACACAGTAGTAACTAAAATTTATATTGGTTATTTGCAATTAGGGTGTTTACATCTTGGACAGTATTTGCCCAAGCTCAGCATGCCACATCAGTTCAATGAATGCTTTCATTAAAAGAACAGTAAACACCTTGCAATTACAAAACATTTCTGTTGTGTTGCTAAAAAAAACAACAAGTTTTAACATTTTTAAAATAAATGAACATCTATTTAAATACAATTTTTTTTCAAGAGCCAAATTTCGCCTTCCATTTGCCTTATTTGGAGGAGCCAATCAGGGGCGCGATCCGATATGCAGCGTAGTTTGCGGCGCAAGCGAGGGAACCAACGCCGCCCGCAGTTTCAGCTCGCAACTCGAGATATCCTATATATGGCGCCATAAGAGGCTAAAGTGCTGTAAGTCTGATAAACCAGTGATGTCCAGAAATCTGCGTAAGTACAAATTTCTGGAGTCGCCAGTGACTTACGGCACTTTAGAAACTGCCGGCGCCTACAAAACCTGACTAAGTTATCTAACACGCCTCCCAAACATAGCCCGACACGTCTAACCCTCTATCCGCTATCCCCCCTCACTCTCCTAATAATAAAAAATGTATTAACCCCTAAACCGCCGCTCCCGGACCCCGCGGCCAGCTATATTATATCTATAACCCCCAAATGTGAGCCCCTACCCCACCACCATCTACCTTACCTACCCCCTAAAGTGAGCCCCTACCCCGCCGCCATCTATTTTAAAATTATTAACCCCTAATTTAATCCCCCTACCCCGTTGCCACCTATATTAAATTATTTAACCCCTAATCTAATCCCCCTACCCCGCCGCCAGCTATATTAAATTAATTAACCCCTAATCTAATCCCCCTACACCGCCGCCAGCTATATTAAATTATTTAACCCCTAATCTAATCCCCCTACCCCGCCGCCACCTATATTAAATGAATTAACCCCTAATCTAATCCCCCTACCCCGCCGCCAGCTATATTAAATTATTTAACCCCTAAAATACTAAACTATCCCTACCACTAAACCTAAGTCTAACCCTACAAATAGCCCTGAAAAGGGCTTTTTGCGTGACATTACCCCAAAGTAAACTGCTCTATTGCCAGCCCTTAAAAGGGCTTTTTGCGGGGCATGCCCCAAAGAATTCAGCTCTTTTACCAGCCCTTAAAAGGGCTTTTGGCGGGGCTTTGTCACAAAGTAATCAGCTCTTTTGCCTATAATCTAAATCCCCCTACACCGCCGCCACCTATAATAAATGTATTAACCCCAATCTAATCCCCCTACACCGCCGCCAGCTATTTTAAATAGATTAACCCCTAATCTAATCCCCCTACACCGCCGCCAGCTATATTAACTATATTAACCCTAATTATATTAGGGTTAATATAGTTAATATAGTTATTATATTATATATATTAACTATATTAACCCTAATTATATTAGGGTTAATTTAGTTAATATAGATATTATATTATATATATATTAAGTATAATAACCCTATCTAACTCTAACATCCTAACTAAACTCTTATTAAAATAAATCTAATATTAATATTATTAATTAAAATATTCCTATTTAAATCTAAATACTTACCTATAAAATAAACCCTAAGATAGCTACAATATAATTAATAATTACATTGTAGCTATTTTAGGGTTTATATTTATTTTACAGGTAACTTGGTATTTATTTTAACTAGGTACAATAGCTATTAAATAGTTAATAACTATTTAATAGCTACCTAGTTAAAATAATTACCAATTTACCTGTAAAATAAATCCTAACCTAAGTTACAAATACACCTACACTATCAATAAATTAAATAAACTACAAATATCTAAACTAAAATACAATTAAATAAACTAAACTAAATTACAAAAAATAAAAAAAAGATTACAAGATTTTTAAGCTAATCACACCTATTCTAAGCCCCCTAATAAAATAATAAAGCCCCCCCCCCAAAAAAAATCCCTGCTTTATTCTAAATTAAAAAGTTAGCTCTTTTACCTTACCAGCCCTTAAAAGGGCCTTTTGCGGGGCATGCCCCAAAGAAAACTGCTCTTTTGCCTGAAAAAAACACACAATACCACCCCCCAAACATTACAACCCACCACCCACATACCCCTAATCTAACCCAAACCCCCCTTAAATAAACCTAACACTACCCCCCTGAAGATCTCCCTACCTTGTATTCACCCCGCCGGGCAGAACTCTTCATCCGATCCGGGCGATGTCTTCAAGCAAGCTGCAGTGAAGTCTTTTTCCATCCGGCGATGTCTTCAAGCAAGCGGCAGCGAGTCAATTCAATCAACCAATCAGATTTTTCTACCTTAATTCCGATTGGCTGATAGAATCCTATCAGCGAATCGGAATTCAACGGATGCCATCTTGGATGACGCCATTTAAAGGAACCTCATTCGCGGGAAGTCATCGTGCCGGATGGATGCTCCGCGGCGGAGGAGCGAAGAAAGAAGATTGAAGATGCCGCTTTGCTTGAAGACATCACCGGATGGAAGAAGACTCTCTGCCGCTTGCTTGAAGACATCGCCAGAGGGAAGAAGACTTCACTGCAGCTTGCTTGAAGACATCGCCCGGATCGGATGAAGAGTTCTGCCGGCGGGGTGAATACAAGGTAGGGAGATCTTCAGGGGGGTAGTGTTAGGTTTATTTAAGGGGGTTTGGGTTAGATTAGGGGTATGTGGGTGGTGGGTTGTAATGTTGGTGGGTTGTAATGTTGGGGGGTGGTATTGTGTTTTTTTTTTTCAGGCAAAAGAGCTGTTTTCTTTGGGGCATGCCCCGCAAAAGGCCCTTTTAAGGGCTGGTAAGGTAAAAGAGCTAACTTTTTTAATTTAGAATAGGGCAGGGAATTTTTTTTATTTTGGGGGGCTTTATTATTTTATTAGCGGGCTTAGAATAGGTGTAATTAGCTTAAAAATCTTGTAATTTTTTTATTTTTTGTAATTTAGTGTTTGTTTTTTTTGTAATTTAGTTTAGTTTATTTAATTGTATTTTAGTTAGATATTTGTAGTTTATTTAATTTATTGATAGTGTAAGTGTATTTGTAACTTAGTTTAGGATTTATTTTATTAACTATTTAATAGCTATTGTACCTAGTTAAAATAAATACCAAGTTACCGGTAAAATAAATATAAACCCTAAAATAGCTACAATGTAATTATTAATAATATTGTAGCTATCTTAGGGTTTATTTTATAGGTAAGTATTTAGATTTAAATAGGAATATTTTAATTAATAATATTAATATTAGATTTATTTTAATAAGAGTTTAGTTAGGGATGTTAGAGTTAGATAGGGTTATTATACTTAATATATATATAATATAATAACTGTATTAACCCTAATATAATTAGGGTTAATATAGTTAATATATATAATATAATAACTATATTAACTATATTAACCCTAATATAATTAGGGTTAATATAGTTAATATAGCTGGCGGCGGTGTAGGGGGATTAGATTAGGGGTTAATGTGTTTAATATAGGTGGTGGCGGTGTAGGGGGATTAGATTAGGGGTTAATACATTTATTACAGGTGGCGGCAGTGTAGGGGGATTAGATTAGGGGTTAATACATTTATTATAGGTGGCAGCGGTGTAGGGGGATTTAGATTAGATGCAAAAGAGCAGTTTACTTTGTGACAAAACCCTGCCAAAAGCCCTTTTAAGGGCTGGTAAAAGAGCTGAATTCTTTGGGGCATGCCCCAAAAAAAGCCCTTTTAAGGGCTGGCAATAGAGCAGTTTACTTTGGGGTAATGTCACACAAAAAGCCCTTTTCAGGGCTATTTGTAGGGTTAGACTTAGGTTTAGTGGTAGGGATAGTTTAGTAATTTAGGGGTTAAATAATTTAATATAGGTTGCGGCGGGGTAGGGGGATTAGATTAGGGGTTAATTAATTTAATATAGCTGGCGGCAGTGTAGGGTGATTAAATTAGGGGTTAATTAATTTAATATAGCTGGCGGCGGTGTAGGGGGATTAAATTAGGGGTTAATAATTTTAAAATAGATGGCGGCAGTGTAAGGGGCTCACTTTAGGGGGTAGTTTAATATAGTTGGCGGCGGGGTAGGAGCTCACATTAGGGGGTTATACTTTTATTGTAGGTGGCGGCGGGGTCCAGGAGCGGCGGTTTAGGGGTTAATAACTTTATTAGGGATTGCGGCGGGGGATCGCGGTTGACAGGTAGATAGACATTGCGCATGCGTTAGGTGTTAGGTTTATTTTGTAGCTAGTTTAGGGAGTTACGGCGCTCCAATAGACAGCGTAAGGCTTACTACGGCTGCTTTTTGTGGCGAGGTGAAAATGGAGTAAGATTTCTCCATTTTCGCCACGTAAGTCCTTACTCTGTATATTGGATACCAAACTGCGCTGGTTTGGTATACCGGCCTATGGCCCAAAAAACTACGGGCGACGGCAGAAATATACGGGCGTAACTTCTAGGTTACGCCGTATATAGGATACTAAACCAGCGCAAAATTCAGCGTCGCCGGCATTTGCGGGCGACGCTGCATATCAGATCGGGCCCCTGAGCTTTAGCCCACAGAAAACAAGGCTAGCCACTGTTATAAGGCTAGTATACTATTCATGATTTTGAAGTTGTTATCTGTTAAAGCCATTAAGCAATACATATGTAGCAGGATTAGCCTTAAGAAGTCATCCGGGTGCATTCCAAGTTTTGACAATTAGGAATTGCTAAGCTTGCGTAGTTGAATTGCATGAAAAGGGGGCAAAATAAAAATGATAATATATTGCAAAGTTGTTTCATTATGCTTAAAGGGATAGTAAACACCAAAACTGTTCTTGTTTAAAAAGATAGATAATCCTTTTATTTACAATTCCCCAGTTTTGCATAACCAACAGCATTATAGAAATACACTTTTTAACTCTGTGATTACCTTGTATCTAAGCTTCAGCAGACTGCCTCCTTATCTCAGATCTTTTGACATACTTGCATTTCAGGCTATTAGTGCTGACTCTTAACTAACTCCACATGCATGAGTGCAATGTTATTTATATGAAACACTTAAACTGACGCCCTCTAGTTGTGCAAAACTGTCAAATGCATTTAGATAAGAGGCGGCCTTCAAGGGCTTAGAAATGATCATATGAGCCTACCTAGGTTTAGCTTTCAACTAAGAATACTAAGAGAACAAAGCACATTTGATGATAAAAGTAAATTAGAAAGTTGTTTAAAATGACATGCCCTATCTGAATCATGAAAGTTTAATTTGGACTTTACTATCCCTTTAACTAAGAATGTCAATGGGCTCTATTTATCAAGCTGTGATAGCAGCTTTGGAGCCCCAACGTTTCAGATGTGATTGGGATGATTGACAGCCCCCTCTTGAAGAATGTGAGACAGACATAGTACATCTATGTGAAAGAAAACGAATTACACCAAAACTAAGATGCTAATCTTCAAAAAGAATGCCTGATTAGTACTGTTGCAGTGGCCATTATACCAGTTATATATGATATGCCACATTTACTAGCTAAAAGAGCATGAGCAATATTACATTATAGGAGTGATTTGTCATTATATATATGCTTCTCATCATATGGAAAAAATGCCTTTATAATAAAAAGATTAACATTTTGCTACCGGGGACTTTTATTGTAATTTACCTCTTTCATTTTGCATGCTTCTAAAATAATACTTTTCTTATGAAAGTCCCTTAATTAAAGAGTGTAAAAATAGATTTTATAATTATATGGTTATAAAAATTGTAAGTATGTGTGCTAAACTCATAGAAATGCTAAAGTAGAATTATGTTCGTATGTAGAAAAATACCAAAATTAATGAGGCAATACAGTGGATTCTACCGAGAATGTTCTAGTAATATATCATTTCTTATTGCATACAATTCTATCTGTTTTCTTCATGTGCCTAATAAATCCTATATATAAACTCTTATGTCTCAACTTCACTATATAATAGTTGTTAAAGAGAAAAACATTTACCCTATTTTTATCTATTTTAAAGATGCTGAGTATACATCATCCTTGACCTTCCATTGTGACCACATATCAATTACATAATTATCTTGTATTTTTTTAGCCTTTTTTTTAGCCTTTTTAATGCAGATTTCAAAGACTCTAGGGAAAAATTACATTGCTGCTTTAGAAACTAAAATAGTTGGAAGCACAAATTCTTTTGGAATAAGATAACACAACAAAGGAAATATAAAGTAATAATTTTAAAGGACATTAAACACTAGGAGGCATATTTAAGAAATGTCTTGCTGACCTGATCCGACAGTGCGGATCAGGTCCGCAAGACATCGATGAATGCGGAGAGCAATACGCTCTCCGCATTTAACATTGCACCAGCAGCTCACAAGGGCTGCTGGTGCAACACCGCCGATCGGGTTGAATTGTTGCGATTCCTGTCTGCCTGCTCAGAGCAGGCGGACAGGGTTATGGAGCAGCAGTGTTTGTGACCGCTGCTTCATAACTGCTGTTTCTAACGAGTCTGAAGACGTCAAGCTCCTTTCAGTTTTCTTTGCATAACTGTTTTGTAGATGATCTATTTATATAGCCTGTCTGGGAGTGTTTTTGGAATGATGCATAGTTCTACTTATTTTTTTAATAACATTGTGCAAAACCCCTTAACAAGCCCAAAAGTATCAGATGTAAACTGAAGTCTACAGATTCCTGCTTGCTCCTGTTTGTGTAATGGGTCTTTTCAAATGCAGGGGAGAGGGAAGTCTCTGCTCTTCCTGCTTTCTCAGCCCCTTTTCAATGGGTGTCCCAGCCTAACCTCACCAACAGGGCTAAATTGGGATCTTATAAGTAAGTTTTTAAAATGTTTTATACTGGATTTTTAGATCAGTATCTGTGCATATTCATCTTTATATCTGTGTCTATTACATACAGTTTTATTAAAATTGGTGTATACTGTCCGTTTGAACATAGAAACATACGCCTAGATTACGAGTTTAGCGTTAGCCTTAAAAAGCAGCGTTAAGGGGTCCTAACGCTGCTTTTTAACGCCCGCTGGTATTACAAGTTTGGCAGGTACAGGTGTACCGCTCACTTTTCTTCCGTGACTTTTCCATACCGCAAATCCCCTTACGTCAATTGCGTATCCTATCTTTTCTATGGGATTTGCCTAACGCTGATATTACAAGTCTTGGAAGAAGTGAGCGGTAGACCCTCTCCTGGCAAAACTTCTACTGCATTTAAAAGTCAGTAGTTAAGAGTTTTATGGGCTAACGCCCGAACATACAACTCTTAACTAAAGTGCTAACAAGTACACTAACACCCATAAACTACATATTTACCCCTAAACTGAGGCCCCCACACATCGCAAACACTATAATAAATATTTTTAACCCCTAATCTGCCGACCGGACATCGCTTCCACCTACATTATACTTATGAACCCCTAATCTGTTGCCCCTAACATCGTCACAACATACATTATAGTTATTAACCCCTAATATTCTGCCCCCAATGTTGCCAGAACCTAACTACACTTATTAACCCCTAATCTGCCGACCGGACATCGCCAATACTTTAATAAATGTATTAACCCCTAAACGCTGCACTCCCGCCTCGCAAACACTAGTTAATTTTTATTAACCCCTAATCTGCCTGCCCTAACATCGCTGACACCTACTTACATTTATTAACCCCTAATCTGCCACCACCAACGTCGCCGCTACTCTAATAAAGTTATGAACCCCTAACCCTAAGTCTAACCCTAACATCTCCCTTCTAGGCCGACGACTAACGACGAATGAATATTCCTTTAAATGACGTCATCCAAGATGGCGCCCCTCAAATTGGCTGATAGGATTCTATCATCGAATCAGAATTAAGCCAATCGGAATTAAGGTTTGAAAAATCTGATTGGTTGATTTAATCAGCCAATCGGATTGAAGTTCAATCCGATTGGCTGATTGGATCATCCAATAGAATGTGAGGTCAATTCTATTGGCTGATCCAATCAGCCAATCGGATTGAACTTCAATCCGATTGGCTGATAGCATCAACCAATCAGATTTTTCTTACCTTAATTCTGATTCGATGATAGAATCCTATCAGCCAATCGGAATTTGAGGGACGCCATCTTGGATGACGACATTTAAAGGAATATTCATTCGTCGTTAGTCGTTGGCCTAGAAGGATGTTCCGTGCCGGAGGTCTTCAAGATGGAGCCGTTCCTCGTCGGATGGATGAAGATAGAAGATTCTGCTTGGATGAAGTCTTCTCCTGGTCCAGATGTCCTCTTCTGCCCGGATAGGATGAAGACTTCTGCCGGTCTGGATGTCCTCTTCTGGTCCATCGGATGAAGACTTCTGGATGGATCAGATGACCACTGGTGCCCAGCTGGGTGAAGGCGGCTCAAGGTAGGGGGATCTTGAATGGGGTAGTGTTAGGTTTTTTAAGGGGGTATTGGGTGGGTTTTAGAGTAGGGGTGTGTGGGTGGTGGGTTGTAATGTTGGGGGGTATTGTATTATTTTTATTACAAGTAAAAGAGCTGATTACTTTGGGGCAATGCTCTGCAAAAGGCCCTTTTAAGGGCTATTTGTAATTTAGTATAGGTTAGGCTTTTTATTATTTTGGGGGGCTTTTTATTTTATTAGGGGGCTTAGATTAGTTGTAATTGGTTTAAACTTCTTGTAATTTTTTTATTTTCTGTAATTTAGTGATTATTTTTTTCGTAATTTAGTGGGAGGGTTTTCTTCGTAATTTAGTTTATTGAATTTAATTGTAATTAATTGTAGGTAGTTTATGTAATTTATTTAATGATAATGTAGTGTTAGGTGTAATTGTAACTTAGGTTAGGATTTATTTTACAGGTAAATTTGTACTTATTTTAACTAGGTAGTTATTAAATAGTTAATAGCTATTTAATAACTATTCTACCTAGTTAAAATAAATACAAAGTTGCTAGTAAAATAAAAACAGGTAAGTATTTAGTTTTAAATAGGAATCATTTATTTAATTGTAGTTATTTTATTTAAATGTATTTAAATTATATTTAAATTAGGGGGGGTGTTAGGGTTAGGGTTAGACTTAGGTTTAGGGGTTCATAACTTTATTATAGTAGCGGCGACATTGGTGGTGGCAGATTAGGGGTTAATAAATGTAAGTAGGTGTCGGCGATGTTAGGGCAAGCAAATTAGAGGTTAATAAAAATTAACTAGTGTTTGCGAGGCGGAAGTGTGGCGGTTTAGGGGTTAATATATTTATCAAAGGGGCGGCGATGTTCGGTCAGCAGATTAGGGGTTAATAAGTGTAGTTAGGTTGCGGCGACGTTGGGGGCGGCAGATTAGGAGTTAATAACTATAATGTAGGTGTCGGCGATGTTGGGGGCAGCAGATTAGGGGTTCATAAGTATAATGTAGGTGGCAGCGCTGTCAGGAGCGGCAGATTAGGGGTTAATAGTATAATGCAGGTTGCAACAATGTCGGGGCGGTGGATTAGGGGTTAATAAGTGTAATATTAGGGGTGTTTAGACTCAGGGTTCATGTTAGGGTGTTAGGTGCAGACATATTTTTTCTTTCCCCATAGGAAACAATGGGGCTGCGTTAGAAGCTGGACGCTGCTTTTTTGCAGGTGTTAGTTTTTTTTTCAGTCAGCTCAGCCCCATTGTTTCCTATGGGGAAATTGTGCACGAGCACGTTTTAGACAGCTTACCACTACAGTAAGCAACGCTGGTATTACAGTGAGATGTGGAGCTAAATGTGCTCAACGCTCACTTGTCTGAGGCTAACGCAGCCATTCAGAAAACTTGTAATACCAGCGTTGTTTAAAGTGAGCAACACAAGTCTTTACCGACAAAACTTATAATCTAGCCATTAGATTCTGTCAACAGGGCCATATTTCTATCTGAATTCTAGCATTAAATTAATCCTCAAGAAAATCCTATGCATATTCCAGGCATTCATGAATTCCCTTATTGTAGTTTCTTCTCACAGGTTCTATTGGATGTATTTTAATAGTTAACTTGAGGAAAGAGAGCCCCAGGAACACATATGGGGATGGGTTTTTGACCCCATAGCAGGGAAATGAACCAGATGGTGGTGGGTGGGGTGTAGCTAGCAGAGGCTCTTATGAAAAGGTGGTACAGGAAGCTTACCCCCTCTTTGCGTCCGGACCTGAAGGTGGGAAAAAGCACCCTCCTGCCCTCACTTTGTCCTGACTATTACATTGTCGTAGCTATTGGCGGGGGGCTTGTCTGGTTTGGGTGGTAACTAGGGGCTTGGTACCTCCTGTGGAGACAAGAGAGGTTGGATTGTGGAAAAGTGAATAAAGTGGAGAAGTGAGGACAGCTGGGCAAGCCCCGTGGATAGTTATATTACAGTGTTATTTATGATGTTTTGTATTTATTCGTTGTGTTAAAAGTTGTTAATAAGCTGCAGCCTTTTTACCCCAGAGATGTTGTATGCGTGTTAGTTAATAGGGGAATGTAGTACCTAATTAGGGGGTCAAGCTGATACTCATTAATATTGATAACCATTCTTAAAAAAATAATTCACTGTCAAATGTAAAGGTTCATTCATTTAGAATAAAACTCTGAACTGTATAGTTCCTTTAGCCAAGTATTTTAAGGTGTTGCATCCTATTAACAGTCATCTCAGGGGAGCATTTGTAACATTGGAGGCAGTAAGGAAGATTTTAAGGAAAATTACATATTACATTAGGTTGCAAGGCAATCAAATGAGATTGTTAGGGAATCCCTGCTATTGTGGATGTTCTGTTCATTTGTTTTTGTCTTGTTCTCAACTTTGGAACCTGTCCACCCACCTATGCGGTTAACAAGCAGTGGGCGTACAGTGCAATGCTGTCCCTTGTTCTCATATGACCTGTTAATCACCCTGAATGAATGTGTTCACAGTGTTTTATCTTCACTACTTCATAGGTGATGGAGAGGGTATAAAGCAGCAGTCAGGTGCAGCAGTTGATACAACATACCTAGATTTCATCAAAGCATTTGACACCGTCCCACACAACAAACTAGTTCATAAACTGCATCTCCTTGGTATAGAATCAAACACTGTAAACTGGGTAGAATGCTGGATTAAAGATAGACAACAGATTGTCTTAGTAAATGTAGTACATTCCATAGAGGGGGCATTTACTATTGGTTTTCCTTAGGGGCCATTTTTGGGGCCTGTTTTGTTTAACTTGTTGCTTATTTTTTCAGTGATGTTTGCAAAGGGCTACAGGGGAAATTATGTCTGTTTGCACATGATACAAACATTTGTAATAGAGTTAATGTTCCAGGAGTGGTGGACCAAATGAAAAGTGATATAAAAATATTGGAGGACTGGCAAACAACTGGGATCTAAAGTTTTACACTGCAAAGTGCAGCAAATATGGCTAGTCGAATGCTTGTTGTATTGGTAGAGGTATTTGCATCAGAAATAGTAAGACTCTTGATCCACTTTACAGATCACTAGTTATACCTCATCTTGAGTATTGTGTACAGTTCTGGAGGCCATATCTCCAGAAGGATATAAACAAACTGGAATCTGTCCAAAGAAGGGCTACTAAAATGGTACATGGTCTAAAAAATAAAAGTTACCAGGAAAGGCTGAATGACCTAAATATGTATAGCTTAAGGAAAGGGAAAAGGGTGATTTGATAGTAAGTTTCAAGTATATTAAGGGGCTTAGTAAAGCTGAGGCTGTGAGTATTTTTCATACAAATAAAAATTTGAGAATAAGGGTTCATGATTTCAAGCTGAAAGGTAGTAGGTTTAGGAGTAATTTGCAGAAGCACTTCTTCATAGCATAAGAACCAGACTGATGAAATAATTGAAAATGTAGATTCAGAAAGTCATTGTGGATAAATGATTTTTTGAGTGTGTATTCGTATCAGCGAAAGTAATGAGGCAACAGACCAGGTATTCAGCAAACAAAGGCTAACCCCAGGAGGGGAGATCTTTATTTCACTGTTGCAACAGTGACCCAACACAAACACAGCAACGCAGAACTAACACATTTTCATGTACATGCATTTTTATACTATTACAGTTCCTTACAAAGCAGAGAGCTAATTGGCTGATAATAATTGGATAATAAATCTCATGTGATTAGTGGTTGCTAAAAAAAAACAGGTTCTCTATGTTAAAATTAGGGAGATATGCTTTCTTGGAATATGGCCAGAGTCTAGTCGGCTAATTGGATTGAGAAGTTAATACTGAACAGAGAAGCCTTGAATTTTACCTTGAGTTTCAGATATTTAGAAAACAATGTATGGAAGAAGTCAAAAAGATCTACTTATACATACTTATTTGTCTAGAAGTATGTTGTTACAGATACATCACTTATTAGGTCAGGAGTGAATAGTTTGGAAAAATACAAAAGTTAAAGTAAGGAAAATAATGCACCTGCAGTATCAGGTGAAGAATTCAGTAAGGTTACAATGTAAAGGGAAAATAAGTTTTGGTTAAATAAGGGAAAATAGAAAGATTTAGAAGGAAAAGTAAAATAGTAAAATAGCAGCTCATTACACTATCAATCCCTGATTTCAAAGTTATTGAGACAATACATGCTATTATGTATCTGACCTATACAAATGTATACTATATTAATAAATTAATAAGCTATCATCTTCTCATACTTGTAGCAAATAGGCTTGTGCAATAATAAATGAGGGAAACAGACAATGTCCACTGTGTGTGGCAAATTCGGGTGTAAAGGATCACATTTTGAAAAATCTAAAAATGTATTCCTGCATGTAGTATGACAAAAACATATTATTAAGTTCTCTGTTAACTGAATGATAAATGGACCTCAAACTCTTTTCCAATGTCGAACAGAGAAACTCAAACTCCAGTGTGTTATATCCACTTGGGATAAGAGCTGTTACCATATCCAATGTGCAGTGTGTGTTTGTAAATAGGGATATGCACAAACCACATTCAAAGCTGAGGGCTGGGGCTAGGAAGTTTCACTTGTCACACCAGGTCAGGTAAACAAAAACAGAAGCAGTATCATAACGGTATCATAGGACTCCGAAATATCAGCTTTCATGTGTCACAGGAAATCCACAGATTGCAGTACTCAACCCCTGATCAGCCAGTCACCCCTCCAGATTACCATCTGTAATGAATAAATGTATTTACCATGATCCTGTTGTGGTCTTTCTGCCCGCTGGAAAGAGTAGCCTTGTATCCTGCCAGACCACTTGTTGAAGTGTCTACAAGTACGTGATGTGCTTACCTACTCACACACCACTCAGCTCCACTCCAAAGCAAGCCCAGTGGGCTCCTCCTCCTGGTTGACTGAAAGCAGCATAGTTGGCCCTCTCATCTAGAACTGTATGAGTGGAATGGAGTCCCAGTACTCTACAAAACTCGTAGAAAAAATAATCCAAAAGTTATTGCTCAGAAAATGAATGAAGTTGGATCCAAAACGTTAAAAGCAGCAAATCTTTATTATATACTTATTAGAAATAGGCAGACTCCATACAAGGGTACAGGAGTGATAAAAAGAAAGTCTGACCGGTTTCGGTCTAGCAGGCCGTAGTCATAAACATAAAAAACTGGTAACAGGTGTAAGAAATTTAACCATACAAATCACCTCCCATTGGATGTACCTAAAACACTCTCATTTAACCCTTTAGTTAATTTTAGTATGTTATATTGTATGTATAAAGACAAGAAAGGCAAAGAAAAGAAAACAGAAGGAAACAAAAGCAATCTAATTAGAGTTAGTTCTATAGACATAGTGGTACAACTGGAGTTATACAAATCCAAATATGTCATAAACCCCCATGTTAAAGAAACATATTAGTCTCAACAATAAATATTATTCATTAACAATTAGAAAAATAAATGGCTAGATTTAGAGTTTGGGTCCTAACGCTGCTTTTGGCCGCCCACTGGTATTTAGAGTCAGCCAGGAAAGGGTCTAACGCTCACTTCCCTACCGCGATTCCAGGCTACCGCAGATCCCCTTACGCCAATTGCGTATCCTATCTTTTCAATGGGATCTGACTAATGCTGGTATTTGGAGTCTTGGGAGAAGTGAGCGGTAGACCCTCTACCGACAAGACTCCTAACACCAAAAAAAGTCAGTAGTTAAGAGCTTTAGGGGCTAACGCCGGAATATAAAGCTCTTAACTACTGTGCTCTAAAGTACTCTTACACCCATAAACTACCGATGTACCCCTAAACCGAGGCCCCCCCACATCGCTGCCACTGTAATAAAAATGTGTAACCCCTAATCTGCTGAGCGGACACCACCGCCACCTACATTATCCCTATGAACCCCTAATCTGCTGCCCCTAGCATCGCCGACCCCTATATTATATTTATTAACCCCTAATCTGCCCCCCCCAACATCGACGCTACCTAACTACACTTATTAACCCCTAATATGCCGACCGGACCTCGCCGCCACTATAATAAATGTATTAACCCCTAAACCGCTGAACTCCCGCCTCGCACACACTAGAATAAATTGTATTAACCCCTAATCTGCCCTCCCTAACATCGCAGCCACCTACCTACAATTATTAACCCCTAATCTCCCGCCCGCACCGTCGCCGCTACTATAATAAAGTTATTAACCCCTAAACATAACTCTAACCCTAACCCTAACACCCCCCTAACATAAATATAATTTATATTAAACGAAATAATATTCCTAAAATTAACTAAATTATTACTATCTAAAACTAAATACTTACCTATAAAATAACTAGGTACATAAGCTATTAAATAGTTAATAACTATTTAATAGCTACCTAGTTAAAATAATTACAAAATTACCTGTAAAATAAATCCGAACCTGTTACAATTAAACCTAACACTACACTATCATTAAATAAATTAAATAAATTAGCTACCAATACCTACAATTAAATGCAATTAAATAAACTAAACTAAATTACAAAAACAAACACTAAATTACAGAAAATAAAAAAATATTACAATAATTTTAAACTAATTACACCTAATCTAAGCCCCCTAATAAAATAAAAAAAAACAAAATAATAAAAGTCCCTACCCTATTCTACATTACAAAGTAATCAACTCTTTTACCAGCCCTTAAAAGGGCTTTTTGCGGGGCATGCCCCAAAGTAATCAGCTCTTTTGCCTGTAAAAAAAAATACAACCCCCCCAACATTAAAACAAACCACCCACATACCCCTACTCTAACCCACCCAAAGCCCCCTTAAATAAACCTAACCCTATCCCCCTGAAGATCTCCCTACCTTGAGTCGTCTTCACCCAGCCGGGCCGAAGTCTTCATCCGATGGGGCAGAAGAGGACATCCAGACCGGCAGAAGTCTTCATCCTATCTGGGCAGAAGAGGACATCCGGACCGGCAGACATCTTCATCCAAGCGGCATCTTCTATCTTCATCCATGCGGAGCGGAGCAATCTTCTTCCCAGCCGACGCGGATTCATTCTCTTCAACTGACGCCTACTCACCGAATGAAGGTTCCTTTAAGGGACGTCATCCAAGATGGCGTCCCTTCAATTCAGATTGGCTGATAGAATTCTATCAGCCAATCGGAATTAAGGTAGAAAAAATCTGATTGGCTGATGCAATCAGCCAATCAGATTGAAGTTCAATCCGATTGACTGATTGCATCAGCCAATCAGATTTTTTCTACCTTAATTCCGATTGGCTGATAGAATTCTATCAGCCAATCAGAATTGAAGGGATGCCATCTTGGATGACGTCCCTTAAAGGAACCTTAATTCGGCGAGTAGGCTTCGGTTGAAGAGGATGGATCCGCGTCGGCTGGGAAGAAGATTGCTCCGCTCCGCATGGATGAAGATAGAAGATGCCTCTTGGATGAAGATGTCTGCCGGTCTGGATGTCCTCTTCTGCCCGGATAGGATGAAGACTTCTGCCGGTCTGGATGTCCTCTTCTGCCCCATCGGATGAAGACTTCGGCCCGGCTGGGTGAAGATGACTCAAGGTAGGGAGATCTTACGGGGGGTAGTGTTAGGTTTATTTAAGGGGGGTTTGGGTGGGTTAGAGTAGGGGTATGTGGGTGGTGGGTTTTAATGTTGGGGGTTGTATTTTTTTTTTACAGGCAAAAGAGCTGATTACTTTGGGGCATGCCCCGCAAAAAGCCCTTTTAAGAGTTGATTACTTTGTAATGTAGAATAGGGTAGGGACTTTTATTATTATTTTTTTTTTTTTTTTTTTTTATTAGGGGGCTTAGATTAGGTGTAATTAGTTTAAAATTATTGTAATATTTTTTTATTTTCTGTTTTTTTTATTTAGTGTAGTTTATTTAATTGTATTTAATTGTAGGTATTGGTAGCTAATTTATTAAATTTATTTAATGATAGTGTAGTGTTAGGTTTAATTGTAACTTAGGTTCAGATTTATTTTACAGGTAATTTTGTAATTATTTTAACTAGGTAGCTATTAAATAGTTATTAACTATTTAATAGCTTTTGTACCTAGTTAAAATAAATACAAAGTTGCCTGTAAAATGAAAATAAATCCTAAAATAGCTACAATGTAATTATTAATTATATTGTAGCTATATTAGGGTTTATTTTATAGGTAAGTATTTAGTTTTAAATAGGAATAATTTAGTTAATTTTAGGAATATTATTTTGTTTAATATAAGAAATATTTATGGTAGGTGGGTGTTAGGGTTAGGGTTAGAGTTATGTTTAGGGGTTAATAACTTTATTATAGTGGCGGCAAGGTCCGGTCGGCAGATTAGGGGTTAATAAGTGTAGGTAAGGTAGCGGCGACGTTGGGGGGGGGGCAGATTAGGGGGTAATAAATATAATATAGGGGTCAGCGGTGTTAGGGGCAGCAGATTAGGGGTTCATAGGGATAATGTAGGTTGCGGCAGTGTCCCGAGTGGAAGATTAGGGGTTAATAATAATATGCAGGGGTCAGCGATAGCAGGGGCGGCAGATTAGAGGTTAATACATGTAAGGTTAGGGGTGTTTAGACTTGGGGTTTATGTTAGGGTGTTAGGTGCAGACTTAGAGAGTGTTTCCCCATAGGAAACAATGGGGCTGCGTTAGGAGCTGAACGCTGCTTTTTTGCAGGTGTTAGGTTTTTTTTCAGCCAGCTCAGCCCCATTGTTTCCTATGGGTATATCATGCACGAGCACGTTTTCCCAGATTACCGCTACTGTAAGCAACGCAGGTATAGAGGGTTGAAGTGGATCTAAGTTTGGCTCAACGCACCCTTTTTTGAGCCTAACGCAGCCCCTCAGACAACTCTAAATACCAGCGTTGTTGGAAGGGTGCGTTGGGAAAAAAAGCAGCGTTAGCTACGCGGGTCTTTACCGACAAAACTCTAAATCTAGCCGATAGAATCTATAACATGAATGGAGGCATATTAGTTGCTGGGAAGTTGAGAATTAACCATATACACCTATACAAAAGGGAATTTTCCCAACCTAAGGTAATAATACTAACACTAAATCATAATCCAGAACTAAAAAGTACATACAGTTCCTAAACTAGTTCCTAAACTGAAACCTGTCAGTGTTAATATTATAATTAGAGGTAGAGGGTTAAAATCCTATTAGAACCATGGGTATTAACATAAGAGCAGGATCTCAATCTAGAACCCAATATTGATTCATAACCCTAGACATAAAATGTCACTCTCACTATAAAGTCCCAGATATTGAACTCAAACATTATTTCAAATGATAGTTATACTAGGGGACTAAAATTGATGATGCAGTAGCACATTGGGCACTAAAAATCAATATAATACTGAACCCTGATCCCAGTATACTGATTAATTATCAGACATTGGCACTATTTAGCACTTCACCTGTGCCAGTAATTAATGATGTCAAACTTGGAGTTGAATCTTATGTATTCAGTAGAGCTCCTGTCTGGAGAGTATCTGTAGTTTATTGCCTCCTCTTGGAGGTCTCACAATCTGCTTGATAGTCTGCCACCTAAAGGAACCAACATTTCCATTATGAATTTCCAAAAAAAAGCTTGGACAGGGCTGACACTGCCAGGGCCACCATCAGGGGGTGACAGGGGTGACTCCTGTCAGGGACCCAATGGGCCAGGGGGGCCCCACAAAGCAAGAACTAAAAAAATATATATTTTTTTAAAAAAAATTGGCACCCACCAGTGGGTACTACACCAGAGTGCTAATTGAGCATCGGAAATGTTATTACAAGGAGTAAAGTATTAGCATTTGAGAGGATTTCTGAGTGTGCACTAAACCACTATGCACAGTGTGAGACAGACTTGGCACTTTGTTTGTACAGTGTGTGCCTGAGTCAGACGGCAGATCACTTTCATTTGCAGAGGAGGTAGGACTTACTTAGAAAATGTTTTTTATTTCTTTGTGCAATTTCAGATTGTAACTTCAGTGTGGTAGTAGTTATATGGTGGGGCTAGGGGTCCATAAAAATACATTTTTATAGCAGCAGTGTATTATTATATGATTATTTGACAATGCTGTAGAAATTCTATATTTAAAACTACGCAGAAATGTTTCCTCCTCAATACACAAATGGTAGGTGCACTTTTGGCAGATATGCATTTTTTAATATATATATATATATATATATATATATAATCCTGAAGAAAGAGCGCACTCCAAAGGTCTTGATCTTAATTCCACTTTAATGTGTTAACGTTTTTGAGCCACAACAGTTCGTCCTCAGACAGACAGAAATTTTACCTTTATATATATATATATATATATATATATATATATATATATATATATATATATATATATATATATATATATATATATATATATATATATATATATAATCCATTGAAATAAGTGTACTCCCAGGAACAGTAAATTTCAACTCTGCCAGAGTGCTATAGAAAGTTAAAATATCCAAGTTATAACACAAGCACTCACTGGACTTGATACAGGTGAAATAAAAAGTGTTTTATTCCATATAAACTTTGTTGGTCTGATGAAGGGGTGAACACCCCGAAACGTCACTGGTTTATATGGAATAAAACACTTTTTATTTCACCTGTATCAAGTCCAGTGAGTGCTTGTGTTATAACTTGAATATATATTTATATATATATATATATATATATATATATATATATATATATATATATATATATATATATATATATATATATATATATATTATATTCCAGTTTACTGCCCTTTTATGCAAGGACTTTCCAGATTCAAGGAGGCATTTTATCTAAGATTTTTACATTTGCATAACATGTTATACTCTCAGACTAAGATTGCTCAGTGTTTGAAATGAGACAATATAGAGTAAAGCATTTTCAAAATCCATAAGTACAGCTGACAGATGGGAACATTTGTACACTATATTTGAAGTGGTGCTCTTGGTTGGGAAAATAGGGAAAAATCAAACAAATATATGTCAATATTTTAAAAGTACTTTTTTTCATCTAGCCATCTAGCCAAATCATTAATGTACAATTTTGAACTCACATAATTATTTTTGTTTGCACATTTACAAATATGATTCTTTAAAAACTGATCTCTTCATTTCTGCATTTTTTTATCATGCATGTCACACACTGTTGATTTAGGGGATGCAAGGTGCATACATGTTTCCTCCTGTGAGTGCTTCTGTGGGTGTCTGTGTTTATGTCTTTGTGCTTTTGGTTTGTGTCTCTATGAGTTTTTTTGTGGGTCTCTCTGTGAGGGTGGGTGTGTATGTCTTTGTGCATTTTCTGTGGATGTCTGTGAGGGTGTGTGCATATGCCTTCAAACTTTTTCTATGGGTGTCTCTGTGAGGGTGTGTGTATGTTTGTCTTTGTGTATTTTCTCTAGATGCCTCTGTGAGGGTGGGTGTGTATGTCTGTGTTTTCTGTGGATGTCTGTGAGGGTGTGTGCATATGCCTTCGAGCTTTCTCTATGGGTGTCTCTGTGAGGGTGTGTGTATGTTTGTCTTTGTGTATTTTCTCTAGATGCCTCTGTGAGGGTGGGTGTGTATGTTTGTGTTTTCTGTGGATGTCTCTGTGAGGATGTGTGTTTTCTGTGGGTATCTCTGTGAGGGTGTGTGTATGTTTTTGTGTGATTTCTGTGGATGTCTCAGTGAGGGTGTGTGTGTGTGTGTGTATGTATGTCTTTCTGTGTTTTTTGTGATTGTCTCTCTGTGTGTGTATGTCTTTGTGTGTTTTCTGTGGGTGTCTCTGTGTGTGTGTTTGTGTCTTTGTGTGTTTTCTGAGGCTGTCTCTGTCAGTGTTTCCTTGGGTGTATATTCAAGTTTGTGTTTGAGTTTGTGTGTGTCCATTGTCTGTTCCTTTTTAGGACATTTTGACCTTGCTACTGATTTTTCACATCTTTCTACAGACTAATGAGACCTTTCCCGGAAGTCACCAATCTACCATTTAACCTTTAAATTATTGTTTAGGCAGTTCAGGGCCCTTCCTTTCAGCCACTGCATGCTGTTGTCATCATTTAGATGGTATCTTCCTTTACAAAAAGATAATCAGAACTCCATATTTTGTTTTCTAAATCTCCATTTTTTTTTTTTTTTTTACAAAACTGTAGTTTACCTCATTACTTGTCAGGTCAATGTAAACAAGTGCTGAGTGTCTGTTTGGGTGTCTGAGTGTGTTTCTTTGCGTGTCTCCTAGAGTGTCTACATGTGAATCCTTATGTGTGAGTGTGTTTGTGTGTGTGTGTGTTTCGGTGTATGAGTGTGTCTGTGTGTTTGCATGTTACTACCTTTACAACATTTCCAAGTTTATATAAACACTTAAGAATAAAGTGCATATATGTTTTAGTCACTTGGTCAAAAATTGCACATGTCAAAGGGGGGGTGGGGGGTGGCTGATCAATGGTTAAGTCAGGGGCCCCAAAATTTCTGGTGGCAGCCCTGGACTCTGCTCTGTCATTTGTGATATATGACAGATGTTCTTTGATGTGGGTTCTGCACCTTTTTTGTGGTCCTCCCTACCAGTGTTTCCTCTAAGGCCAATTTTGTGAGCAGCCCAGCAGTAAAACACTTAATTACAGCAATTAGCAAACACTAGACAATGCAGACTGCAAGGTGTGGGTACCTTATTAACGGTTTCACTGCTTAGCTGCTCACAAAACTGGCCTTAGAGGGAACACTGCTCCCTACATATTGTCTTGAACATGCTGTGCATTCTATAAAATAGACCGTGAACTTGTTACCACATTTTTCACACCCCTTAGTCTCAAAAACCTCAGAAGTGGTAGCTGAAACAAATGTGGTAGACACATTGGGGCCAATTTATCAAAGGTCTTGAAGACCTGATCCGACAGTGCGGATCAGGTCCGCAAGACCTTGCTGAATGCGGAGAGCAATACGCTCTCCGTATTCAGCATTGGATCAGCAATACCGCCCCCTGCAGAGTCACAGCCAATCAGCCACCAGTAGGGAGGTGTCAATCAAACTGATCATACTCAATCGGGTTGAATTGTGGCGATTCCTGTCCACCTGCTCAGAGCAGGCGGACAAGTTTATGGAGCAGCGGTCTTTTGACCGCTGCTTCATAACTGCTGTTTCTGGCGAGTCTGAAGACTCGCCAGAAACACAGGCCCACAAGCTCCATTCGGAGCTTGATAAATGGACCCCATTGGCATGGTCACAAAATCTACATGACCGTTTGCCACACTTAAATGTCCCCCTGAAGTGTAACAAGGAAATCTTTCTTTCCTCGTCCCTATGAGGAATTGGGGAGAGTAAATTACCTAAGGTCAAATTCCGTTTATATACGAAGTGACAACCATCATTTACTATGTTACACAGCAATTTGTCACCCCTCAGAATTGGTAAATTCTTCCCAATAACATTGCACACTCTTTGATATTGATTAGTGTATGCTGTGACCAAAGTCTTTTTTTTAGGGTTAGCCCTTGAGCCCACTGTAAGATTACTCTTCTTGGAACAGTTGTGCTCTATCCATTTGTCTCACTTCACAATAAGCTCTATTCACCAATTGATTGGGATAATCTCTAGCTCTCAAACGCTTACTAAGGTCCTCTCTCTCTCTCTCTCTCTCTCTCTCTCAGAAAGTCCCCATCAAGGGTACAGTTGTGTTTTACTTGCATTCACTGACCTTTAGAAATCCCCTTAAAGACATGCCCAGGGTGACTGATACGGGCATGCAAAAGCGAATCATGTCTGCTCGACCTCGCTAAATGCCAACAGTGTACGTTGTCAGCATTTATCATTGCACAAACATATCTAGTGAAATGCTTGTGCAATGCCACCCCCTGGTCACCGGTGGCCAATGGACTGCTAGCAATGGGTGTCAATCATCCTTATCGTATCAGATCAGGATGATTTCAGTTGGTGGGGATGTTAAGGAGCAGCAGTCTTATAATTGTTGATTCTTAACTTACGTTTCAGGCGAGCCTGAAACGAAGGTGGTAGAAAGCAGCATCTGCTGCTTAATAAATCTACTCCGTAGCCTCAACTGTATTACAAATATTTGGATATTCCTTGGCACAAAGTGTGTGACATGCATGATAAAAAATGCAGAAAGAGGAAATACTTACTTTGGGTAAAGATAGCATGTACATAAATGTCCCTTTTAAGAGCCATGAAAAATGCCATTCGGGATGTGTACATGATGATTTATACTTCCTAAATAAATAAAAAAAATATTGTGTTTTTAAAGGAAATGTCACTATATCCAAATGTATAACTTTAATGCTAACAAAACAAATGTGTATAACTAATGCATCTCATGAGATAACAACAAATATAAGGTACAGTGGGGCAAAAAGTATTTAGTCAGCCACCAATTGTGCAAGTTCTCCCACTTAAGAGAGGTCTGTAATTTTCATCATAGGTATACCTCAACTATGAGAGACAAAATGTGGAAACAAATCCAGACAATCACATTGTCTGATTTGGAAATAATTTATTTGCATATTATGGTGGAAAATAAGTATTTGGTCACCTACAAACAAGCAAGATTTCTGACTCTCACAGACCTGTATCTTCTTCTTTAAGAGGCTCCTCTGTCCTCCACTCATTACCTGTATTAATGGCACCTGTTTGAACTTGTTATCAGTATAAAAGACACCTGTCCTCAACCTTAAACAGTCACACTCCAAACTCCACTATGGTGAAGACCAAAGAGCTGTCGAAGGACACCAGAAACAAAATTGTAGACCTGCACCAGGCTAGGAAGACTGAATCTGCAATAGGCAAGCAGCTTGGTGTGAAGAAATCAACTGTGGGAGCAATAATTAGAAAATAGAAGACATACAAGACCACTGATAATCTCCCTCGATCTGGGGCTCCACGCAAGATCTCACTCCGTGGGGTCAAAATGATCACAAGAACGGTGAGCAAACATCCCAGAACCACACGGGGGACCTAGTGAATGACCTGCAGAGAGCTGGGACCAACGTAACAAAGGCTACCATCAGTAACACACTACGCCGCCAGGGACTCAGATCCTGCAGTGCCAGACGTGTCCCTCTGCTTAAGCCAGTACATGTCCGGGCCCATCTGAAGTATGCTAGAGAGCATTTGGATGATACAGAAGCAGATTGGGAGAATGTCATATGGTCAGATGAAACCAAAGTAGAACTGTTTGGTAGAAACAAAACTTGTCGTGTTTGGAGGAGAGAGAATGCTGAGTTGCAACCAAAGAACACCATACCTACTGTGAAGCATGGGGGTGACAACATCATGCTTTGGGGCTGTTTCTCTGCAAAGGGAACAGGACGACTGATCCGTGTACATGAAAGAATGAATGGGGCCATGTATCGTGAGATTTTGAGTGCAAACCTCCTTCCATCAGCAAGGGCATTGAAGATGAAACATGGCTGGGTCTTTCAGCATGACAATGATCCCAAACACACCGCCCGGGCAACAAAGGAGTGGCTTTGTAAGAAGCATTTCAAGGTCCTGGAGAGGCCTAGCCAGTCTCCAGATCTCAACTCAATAGAAAACCGTTGGAGGGAGTTGAAAGTCTGTGTTGCCCAGTGACAGCCCCAAAACATTACTGCTCTAGAGGAGATCTGCATGCAATAATGGGCCAACATACCAGCAACAGTGTGTGACAACCTTGTGAAGACTGAAAGAAAATGTTTGACCTCTGTCATTGCCAACAAAGGATATATAACAAAGTATTGAGATGAACTTTTGATATTGACCAAATACTTATTTTCCATCATAATTTGCAAATAAATTCTTTCCAAATCAGACAATGTGATTGTCTGGATTTGTTTCCACATCTTTCCTCTCATAGTTGAGGTATACCTATGATGAAAATTACAGGCCTCTCTCATCTTCTTAAGTGGGAGAACTTGCACAAGTGGTGGCTGACTAAATACTTTTTTTGCCCCACTGTATGTATAGGCTCACAAATAATTACTGTAACAGCTACTTATAAGAGAAATATAAATATTTATATTCTGTAGAAATAACAATGCACTCAAGGACAAGATGAATCCCTTTTGTTTTTAAGCTTTTTTGGTAATCTATATGCAATGATTTATTTACAGTTCTTGTTTTTATCCTTAATACTTTGAATAAAAGGAGTACAAATGCTGTAAGTGAAGACTAATAACAAACTGTTGTAGCATTCTTTAATAAGAGATATATTTTTTCTATAAACACAAAAGACAAATGAATTCAAGGTCGAGATAAATGTATTTTTTTCCAAGTGTTTTGGTGACTTACATACAATATAGCTCTGATAGATTATAATCATTTATTTTTAGTCCCTCCCTTCAAACTTTAATTAATTTAATAATTTAATTTGGGATAAAATTTGCTATGATCTACATACTTATGAAAATATCAGAGAAGGAGAAGCGCCTGCTTTTTTGTTTGCTTGTTTGTTTTTTTTAGGTTTGTCTGACATTCAAAGATTTATATCCTTCAACGGTAACATTTTAATAAATTGATTTGAATGGACTTACATTAAGAATCCATATTTAATGTTAATATTTAAATATCCAAATATTGTATTTAAATGAAAATTTGCAAATGTTAAATGGTTGTCAAATTATTATTAAATAATCAACTATCCACAATATTTAAATTTAATTTGTTGTAATACACAAAGCTTCATACTGCTCCTTTTGGCACCCTTATTTAGCCCTAAGGTGAAAGCACCTTAAGGTCAGAGCAACTAAAGAATTGTGGCCATTACAGCTGTAATGGCTAAAACTATTTAGGTGTTTTCACTTTAGGATTAAATAATTGTGCCAAAAGGAGCAGTGTGAAGTTTAGGTTGGATTCTTCCAATGAACTGATACAAAATGTATTTTAACATTAAGCAAACGGGAACGTAATCTGAGGCTAGTATTGGGTTCCACACTTCCTGGTTGGCATGCCTGTAAGCAATGAAGCTCTGTCACCAGAGCCCCTAGATTTAAAGTGCAGTGTTGATGTGGTTGGGGTAGTTTGGCATTATTCTACTGCCTTTGTGTATGTAATCAGGATGTTGTGAATCTGAGTTACAAACATAAAAGACAAGTGCAAGGTAAGTGCAGAATGTCCTTGGGTCAGAATATCTGGGCCCCGATCCGATATAAATTGTCGCCCGCAAAAGCCGGCGACGCCAAAATTTGCGCTGGTTTGGTATCACATATATGGTGTAACATAGAAGTTACGCTAGTATATTTCTGCCTTTGGCGGTAGTTTTTTGGCCCATAGACAGGTATACCAAACCAGCACAGTTTGGTATCCAATATACAGCGTAAGGACTTACGTGGCGAAAATGGAGAAATCTTACTCCATTTTCACCTCGCCACAAATTGCAGGCGTAGTAAGCCTTACGTCTAACGCATGCACAATGTCTACCTGTCAACCTCGATCCCCTGCCGCATCCCTAATACAGTGTTTAACCCCTAAACCGCCGCTCCCGGACCCTGCCGCCACCTACATTAAATGTCTAACCCCCTAATGTGAGCCCCCTACCCTGCCGCCACCTATTTTAAATGTATTAACCCCTAATCTAATCCCCCTACACCGCCGCCACCTATATTAAATGTATTAACCCCTAATCTAATCCCCCTACACCGCCGCCACATATTTTAAATGTATTAACCCCTAATCTAATCCCCCTACACCGCCGCCACCTATAATAAATTTACTAACCCCTAATCTAAACTGTCCCTACCCTAAAATAAATTAAAAATAGCCCTGAAAAGGGATTTTTGCGTGGCATTGCGCCAAAGTAACCAGCTCTAATACCAGCCCTTAAAAGGGCCTTTTGTTGGGCATTGCCCCAAAGTAACCAGCTCTTTTACCAGCCCTTAAAAGGGCTTTTTGCGGGGCATTGTCACAAAGTAATCAGCTCTTTTGCCTCTAATCTAAATCCCCCTACACTGCCGCCACCTATAATAAATGTATTAACCCCTAATCTAATCCCCCTACACCGCCGCCACCTATTTTAAATGTATTAACCCCTAATCTAATCCCTCTACACCGCCGCCACCTATAATAAATTTATTACCCCTTAAAATACTAAACTGTCCCTACCCTAAACTAAATTAAAAATAGCCCTGAAAAGGGCTTTTTGCGTGGCATTGCCCCAAAGTAACCAGCTCTATTACCAGCCCTTAAAAGGGCCTTTTTCGGGGCATTGCCCCAAAGTAACCAGCTCTTTTACCAGCCCTTAAAAGGGCTTTTTGCGGGGCATTGTCACAAAGTAATCAGCTCTTTTGCAATGAAAAAGTGGTAGGTGGCACAAATAATGCTATTCCCAGTGTAGAGCGTAATATTGATATATATGAGTGCAATAAAACTTATTAAATTGTACAACACCCTTGGATAGAATATTCCTTTCTTATATAAAATACCACAGTACTATTTGCTATGAAATAAGTATAAGCATATTTATTAAGGGTTTAACACATCATACAATATAAAATATAAATACTGATTGAATATTTATGACACCGGTGTCAGTTCAACTTGAGCCGTTAAAACATAAAATCATATGTAAAATGTGCAGATATAAAAACACTTTCTTAAAATCTCAATATTCGCTTAATGTATACTGTGGGTATATGTGGGATTATATTAATACATATGTGATGTGTGGTCTTCCTTAATTAATCTAATAATCCCAAAAGTTTGTGCGTATATTCTTTGATGCGTTAATACATGATACTAAGAAAAATAATGAGATACCTTGTTGTGTTTCCGTATTGGAAACACTAAGTGGCTAATACTCTATTAGAGTTGTCCTGAATTGGTGGTAGTCAGATTCTATACAGACCTCCCCGCGGTCTTAAAGTAAGCCAGGTTTTTGACCGCTAGTGCGGAGCGGTTTAGCCAGGCCCATTATGGTGCCTAAGTAACAGTTACCTGTTTGGGTTTTTACCTTTGCTCTGCGGTTAAATAAATGCTGCTATGTGTGATTATTTCCTCTCGGTCAGTGACCGAGCAATCTTTCTATGTTGCAGCTTGATGTTCCGTATGGTCGCTGTAACTTGATATGGATGGTTTATTGCGGTTAAATATATGCCGCTAAAGAAATCTTCCCTTTAGGTTGCTTTTTGTCGTTTCTTTGCTTAGGGGTTCTTTTCTGGATGAAGATACAGTGCGGTGGTAAGTGCCGCCTGTTGTTTTCCACTCTCTCTCCTTTCGGTCAGTGACCGATCGTGTCTTGGCTGGATGAAGATACAGTGTGGTGGTAAGTGCCGCCTGATGTTTTCCACTCTCTCTCCTTCCGGTCAGTGACCGATCGTGTCTTGGCTGGATGAAGATACAGTGCGGTGGTAAGTGCCGCCTGATGTTTTCCACTCTCTCTCCTTTCGGTCAGTGTTCGATCATGTCTTGGCTGAATGTGGCTGGTCTTTTGCTGGAATTTTCCCTAAGGTCAGAATGCGGTTAAATAAATGCCGCTAGATGTTGATATTTACCAGACAGGTGGAGGCAAAATTTGTTAAACGGTGATGATTGTGGACTTTCTGTGGTGAGTGATCAGAAGCGCTCCTCTTGATTCTTTCACAATCGATGTAGCAATACTCCAGTATCTATGCATTTCGGCTATACAGCCTTTTTCAAATCTTGAAAAAGGCTGTATAGCCGAAATGCGTAGATACCAGAGTATTGCTACATCGCATTGCCCCAAAGTAATCAGCTCTTTTACCAGCTCTTAAAAGGGCCTTTTGCGGGGCATTGTCACAAAGTAATCAGCTCTTCTGCCTGTAATCTAAATCCCCCTACATTGCCGCAAGCTATATTAAAATTATTACCCCCTAATCTAATCCCCCTACACCGCCGCCACCTATATTAAAATTATTAACCCCTAATCTTATCCCCCTACAGCGCCGCCACCTATATTAAAATTATTAACCCCTAATCTAATCCCCCTACACCGCTGCCACATATATTAAAATTATTAACCCCTAATCTAATCCCCCTACACCGCCGCCACCTATATTAAATTTATTAACCCCTAATCTAATCCCCTTATACCGCCGCCACCTATATTATATATATTAACCCTAATTATATTAGGGTTAATATAGTTATTAACTATATTAACCCTATCTAACTCTAACACCCCTAACTTAATTATTCTTAAAATAAATCTAAATAATATTAATAATATTAATTAAATTATTCCTATTTAAAACTAAATACTTACCTAAAAAATAAACCCTAAGATAGCTACAATATAATTAATAATTACATTGTAGCTATTTTAGGGTTTATATTTATTTTACAGGTAACTTGGAATTTATTTTAACTAAGCCCCCTAATAATAAAATAACAAAGCCCCCCAAAATAAAAAAAATTCCCTAACCCTAATCTAAATTACAAAAGTAAACAGCTCTATTACCAGCCCTTAAAAGGGCCTTTTGTGGGGCATTGCCCCAAAGTAATCAGCTCTTTTGCCTGTAAAAAAACAGCAACCCCCCTTTACAACCCACCACCCACATACCCCTACTGTAACCCACACAATCCCCCCTTAAAAAAACCTAAGTCTAAGCCCCAAGTGCTCCTTACCTGTCCTGAAGACCGGCGGAGAAGGTCCTGTTCCAGGCGGAGAAGTCTTCTTCCAGGCGGCGACCTCTACTTCTTCCAGGATCCAGCCGTCGTGGAGCGGAGGAGTTGAAGACCGATGACCGTGGAGCTGAAGACCGTCCATCTGGAACTGAAGACCGGCGATGCTGGAACTGAAGATCGACGACGCTGTAACTGAAGACTGCTGTAACTGAAGACCGGAGCTGGAGTGTGGAGGATCCTCTTCATACGATCGCCGCCGTACACTGAATAGGAATTCAAGGGACGTGATTAAAAATGGCGTCCCTTGAATTCCTATTTGCTGATTTGAGCCTTCAAATTCAAATCAGCCAATCGGATGCGAGCTACTTTAATTCTATTGGCTGATTTGAATAGCCAATAGAATAAGAGCTACTGTAATTCTATTGGCTATTCTAATCAGCCAATAGAATTACAGTAGCTCTTATTCTATTGGCTATTAAAATCAGCCAATAGAATTAAAGTTGCTTGCATCCGATTGGCTGATTTGAATTTGAAGGCTCAAATCAGCCAATAGGAATTCAAGGGACACCATTTTTAATCACGTCCCTTGAATTCCTATTCAGTGTACGGCGGCAATCGTATGAAGAGGATCCTCCACGCTCCGGCTCCGGTCTTCAGTTCCAGCGGTCCTCAGTTCCAGTGTTGCGATCTTCAGTTCCAGCATCGCCGGTCTTCAGTTCCAGATGGACGGTCTTAAGCTCCGTGGTCATTGGTCTTCAACTCCTCCGCTCCGCGCCGGCAGTAAGGAGCACTTGGGGCTTAGACTTAGGTTTTTTAAGGGGGGATTGGGTGGGTTAGAGTAGGGGTATGTGGGTTGTAATGGGGGGGGGTTGTTTTTTTTTTACAGGCAAAAGAGCTGATTACTTTAGGGCAATGCCCCACAAAAGGCCCTTTTAAGGGCTGGTAATAGAGCTATTTACTTTTGTAATTTAGATTAGGGTAGGGTTTTTTTTTTTTTTTGGTGGGGGCTTTGTTATTTTATTAGGGGGGTTAGAATAGGTGTAATTAGCTTAAAATTCTTGTAATCTTTTTTTATGTTTTGTAATTTAGTGGGGGGGTTTGTAATTTAGTTTAGATATTTGTAGTTAATTCAATTTATTGATAGTGTAGGTGTATTTGAAACTTAGGTTAGGATTTATTTTACAGGTAAATTGGTAATTATTTCAACTAGGTAGCTATTAAATAGTTATTAACTGTTTAATAGCTATTGTACCTAGTTAAAATAAATACCAAGTTACCAGTAAAATAAATATAAACCCTAAAATAGCTAAAATGTCATTATTAATTATAGTGTAGCTATCTTAGGGTTTATTTTATAGGTAAGTATTTAGTTTTAAATAGGAATAATTTAGTTAATATTATTAATATTATTTAGATTTATTTTAATAATAATTAAATTAGGGGTGTTAGATAGGGTTAATATAGTTAATATATATAATATAATAACTATATTAACTATATTAACCCTAATATAATTAGGGTTAATATAGTTAATATAGTTGGCGGCGGTATAGGCGGATTAGATTAGGGGTTAATAAATTTAATATAGGTGGCGGCGGTGTAGGGGGATTAGATTAGGGGTTAATAATTTTAGTATAGATGGCGGTGGTGTAGGGGGATTAGATTAGGGGCCAATAATTTTAATATAGGTGGCGGCGGTGTAGGAGGATTTAGATTAGAGGCAAAAGAGCTGATTACTTTGTGACAATGCCCCACCAAAAGCCCTTTTAAGGGCTGGTAAAAGAGCTGATTACTTTGGGGCAATGCCCCGGAAAAAGCCCTTTTAAGGGCTGGCAATAGAGCTGGTTACTTTGGGGCAATGCCACCCAAAAAGCCCTTTTCAGGGCTATTTGTATGGTTAGACTTAGGTTTAATGGTAGGGAAATTTTATTATTTTAGGGGTTAATTAATTTAATATAGGTGGCGGCGGAATAGGGGGATTAGATTAGGGGGTAATATATTTAATATAGGTGGCGGTGGTGTAGGGGGATTAGATTAGGGGGTAATACATTTATTATAGGAGGCGGCGGTGTAGGGGGATTTAGATTAGAGGCAAAAGAGCTGATTACTTTGTGACAATGCCCCATAAAAAGCCCTTTTAAGGGCTGGTAATAGAGCTGTTTACTTTGGGGCAATGCCACGCAAAAAGCCCTTTTCAGGGCTATTTGTTTTTAGTTTAGGGTAGGGTCAGTTTAGTATTTTAGGGGGTAATAAATTTATTATAGGTGGCGGTGGTGTAGGGGGATTAGATTAGGGGTTAATATAGTTTAAATAGGTGGTGGCGGTGTAGGGGGATTAGATTATGGGTTAATTAATTTAATATAGGTGGCGGCGGTGTAGGGGGATTAGATTAGGGGTTAATATAGTTTAAATAGGTGGCGGCGGTGTAGGGGGATTATATTAGGGGGTAATATAGTTTAAATAGGTGGCGGCGGTGTAGGGGGATCATATTAGGGGGTAACATAGTTAATGTAGGTGGCGGCGGGGTAGGGGGCTCACATTAGGGGTTAAAACATTTAATGTAGCTAGCGGCGGTGTAGGGGGCTCAGATTAGGGGGTAATATAGATAATGTAGCTGGCGGCGTGGTCCGGGAGTGGCGGTTTAGGGGTTAATATATTTATTGTTAGGAGTGAGAGGGGGGATTGAGGATAGAGGGGTATACGTGTCGGGCTATGTTTGGGAGGCGTGTTAGACAGTACGGGAGATTTAATAACTTAGTCTGGTTTTTTATGCGGCGGCAGTTTCTACAGTGCCGTAAGTCACTGGCGACATCGCTGGTTTGTCAGACTTACGGCACTTTAGCATCTGACGGCACCATATATGTGATAGCTCGAGTTGCGAGCTGAAACTACGGGCGGCGCAGGTTTCCACGCGCCCCTGGTGTGGCCTGTGAACATAGTAACTGTTTGTATGCCTATCTGGATTGCTGGATTTGAGTTATATATTTTTATTGGAGTATGGATGTTACACACTGAGAAAACAATTCTACTTGAAGGTCAAGGACCCAGTGCTGTTTATGCATGGAGGGGTTCCCACCATTTTGTGAGTCATGTTGATTTATGCTTACTTATTATGATGTCCTAGATCAGTGCAACCTATTTTATTTATTTATATGTGTAGTTGGATTGTGGGAAAACTTGTCATGTTGGAAGTTGCTGAATTTTGTTCTCAAACTTATTTCCTGTACTTGTCCTATTCTTCCTCTCAGTACTATTTCTCCCTCTTTTGAATGTTGCTTGACTAGAGACAAACTAAAATTATTCAATTGTTTTTGGCTATGGCACCTACAAACTAGTGACACAATGGATCATATACTAACACTCAGGAAGGCATATCAAGACTTTATTCTACAAAAGGCATCACTAATATCTAAGAATTTTTTTAAGATAAATTTTTCAATAAACTTAAAGGGACAATTTATTTAAAAAAAAAAAGTTTATTTTTAATAAAAGATAGATAATGCCTCTACTACCCATTTCACAATTTTGCACAACCAATATTGTTATTTTAATATATTATATTAATATTCTTAATAACCGCTAACATTGCTTCTTTCTAAACCACTACAGGCTGCCCTTTATCTCAGTGCTTTTTAGTATTATTTTACATTCTTGTACTACAGCTAGACATTGCTAGTTCATATGTGCCATGTAGATAACATTGTGCTCACTCACTGAAAATGATAGTGGTTTCACAAGAACCAGTACTAATTGGATAAAATTCAAGATGGTAAAATGCTTAAAAAAACACTGAAATAAGGGGTAGTCTGCAAGTGCTTAGATATAGTGGTAAAAAGATATAACAGTGTTGGTTTTGCAAAACTGGGGATTTGGAAATAAGGGAATTATTTATTTTTGAACTGTCACTTTAAATTATTAGAATATTCCTAAATAATGCCAAAGCGGAGCAAACACATATTTATTTGATAAAAAAAATGACACTATACAATCTTATCCATTATATTTTCAAACTACATAGTCCTATAAAAAGAAACATTTTAGATCTAATAAAGATAACGGCATCAATTTTTCCTAACCAAAATCACTATGGTAATATGAAATGACCTTACAGTATACCAGCTGTTGGCCAGTGCCTTTTCATTTTTAACTTGTCAGTTGTTAGTCCCTTGTTTCTCTCTTAATGATACCAGGCTGCTGCTGACCCACTTTTTGTGTAAATGTGATGCAGGTGTAATAAATTCCTAAGTGAATTGCCAATAATTCTCCATACACTCACCTAAACTCAGAAGATGAAAAATGTTGTTTTACTACAAGTATTCCTGTCCATTACAAGTTAGACTATGTCAGCCTTGAATTTTTACATCACTGTACCAAACTAGAGCACAGCTGTGCTTTTGCTATAGCCTATTTACAATAGTTATTTGGGCAGCACTTCAGAATAGTATTGGCTCAGATTTCATTATTTGAACTTTCTTCTATTCTCAAAGTAATACTATGATATAATATTATTTAGGGACATACAAATAGAAGATAACACATAGTAGACACTTGAAAATAGAATGTTCCTGGAATCTTTCTGTTTGCACAAAATGAAAATAACTATATATTTTTTGTTACTAAACTATTAATAACATACATTATTGATAATATGAATATTGGTTGAGTCTTATTAGAAAATGAAAAGGCCTTTATAGCTTTTGGCTGTGAGTAGTGGTAATAAATGGCTAGCAGCGAGCATGTTGTGGTCAACATTTTGTTGTTTTTAGTTTTAGAATGTCTTGGAAAAATATAGCTTTTATATAATACAAATGTAAAAAAAAATATAAAAAGGCTTTGTTTTTCTTAAATATATTGATTTACCAGGTGTTTACTCATGAATAAGATTATCTTTTCCCTCATGATCAATATTGGCTACTTCATAGTCCAAGTCCAGCAGTGTGTTGCATAGAAATGACAGGGAAGGAGGATTTAAAAATAAACTTTATGTGAGTAGCTCAACTCTCCATAAAAGTTAAGTTGATCACCTTATGGTGTATTAAATTGTTTATAAATAGCTTCTTTAGCTATGTTTGCCTGTTGAAATTGACACCTATACTGAAATTTCAGTATCAGCCATTGAAAAACTATATAAACAAGAAGAGCATTAAAAATATACATCCCAGTAGGCATGGTAGAAAGAGGGGGCCCAGACCATTTAAAAAGCATTCCTGTAGCAAATTTGATCACAATAAATTATTAGCTGCGTGTCTGCTTATGTTGTCTGTTTAAGTACATGTATATCTGATGCAACATTTAAATGAAAGGGATACAGTATTTCATAAGGTGCTATGCATTTAAAAAAAATGAGTATAGTTGGGTCCTCCAAATCTTCGTTTAAGGTTTTGGGGCATATTTATCAAGGTCCGTATGGAGCTTGATGCCCCGTGTTTCTGGCGAGCCTTCAGGCTTGCTGGAAACAGAAGTTATGAAGCAGCGGTCTAAAGACCGCTGCTCCATAACCTGTCCACCTGCTCTGAGGCGGCAGACAGAAATTGACAGAAATCAACTCAATCGAAAACGATCGGGTTGATTGACACCCCCTGCTAGCGAATCTGCAGGCGGCGATATTGCACCAGCATTTCACAAGGACTGCTGGTGCAATGATAAATGCTGATAATATAAAATGTTTGATTGCCCAGAAAAAAAGAAAAAAAATTCCAGCTGTACATAACTCAACATCTTTTTTTTTTTTTTTTAATTTCTTTTTTTTTTTATTGGGGGAAAAGCTAAACAAAAAATACATTACATTTCGAAAAGAAAAATCCAAATACATCTTCATCTTATATAGTCAATATGAGATAACATCTTAAATAAATGAAATACAAAAAAAAAAAAAAGGAGAATTTTCCAGTTTACTTGCTTTTTACACATCTTTCCCGATATTTTGCCAATTAAAATTATTGGCATGTTTTAGCTTCTCCCACCCTTGTACATTTTTCTCTTTTCTTGCATTCTTTATTAGGAACCTCTATGTATACAGTGATATACCTCAAATGAGTTATACTGTCCCTTAAACACTTTCTTGAGTTCTCCTGCTCAATATTGCTCCTATTTATCTTCCTTTCCCACCAAGGGGCTGAAAGTCGCCCCTCCGCAGTGTACTAGATCGAGCACAGAAAAAAACTCAAGGAAAATCATCAACGTATTAAAAACAGTAACCAAGGGGGGGGGCGCAGGGGGGGGGGTGTGGAAAAAAGAAGAAAGAGAGAGAGGAAAGAAGAGAAAAAAAAAGAAAGAAAAAAAAAGAAAAATATATATACTTCTAATGTTGCAAAATTTTTTATTCATACTTTGTTATAAACGTGCCCAGTTTGTAGGCAAAGAGCCATTTACAGTTAATTCTAGGAAGGGTATAGAGTCTTGAAATGTAGATAATATGTGATGTTGCACTGTAATAGGTGATATGTAGATATACTTTTTCCATTTTTTTAAAAATGTTACAACCTGATTATCTGCCCTCTTATCCAATCCTATAGTCTCTATCATAATCTGACCTCTCATATGATTCAGAAATTCATTTAAAGATGGAGCATTTTTATGCTTCCACATTTTACATATTACGTTTCTTGCGATCAGGATTGCCGTATTTATAAATAATCTGTCTCCGATATTATGTGATGAATATAAAAAGAAAACATATTCTGCAACTATTTCTATCATGTCGCTTACATTTCTGTTTATCCAATATTGGATTTTACTCCAAAATTGCGTGACCTTTGGACAACTCCAAAGATAATGTAATAGATCCGCATTTGGTCTGTGACATTTGGGGCAGATCGGCTGTAGTTGAGACCACTTAGCAATTCTGGCTGGGGTTAGATAGAAATTGTTAATTACCTTATATTGAGACTCCCTTAGATTAATTCTGTCGGTTGCTTCTAGTGTTCTTCTTAAACTATCTGTTACGTCTTTCTCCTGAAGTTGTGGAAAGTACTTTAGAAATTTTTGTTTGATCAGTTTAATATGCCTTTCTCCCTCCTGAACCATGATGTTCTGGTACCAAGTGAATATTGATCTATTACCCGCTTTGTATAGTCTGATGCCTGACTCTATGTTTGTCTGGGTCCAATTCTCCCCAAACCTTTTTTCATATTCCTTTATAAAATGGCGAGTCTGCAAGTATGCATAAAACTGTTTGGATGGTAGATCAAACTCACTTGCCAAATCTACAAATGATCTGATTGGCCCTGTTAGTGATTCTTTTAATTGTGATGCGTATATCAGCCCTTTATTTTTCCAAACATTAAATAACTCATTACTACATCCTGGTAAGAAGGCTGGATTGCCGCATAACGGAAGATGATTGGAGATCTGGAATTCTATCCCCATTATTTTACAATATTTCTGCCATGCAAGAACAATATTTGCAATAGTAGTTAGTCTACTGACATTGCTTGGTAGTTGTCTGTATGGAAAATGAATGATAGCCTGTAAATTGAATGGTTTGATTAATTCCGTCTCCTGATCATAATATGTGACGTAATCAATTCTGCTGAGCTAATCTATACCAAATTTAACCAATGAAGCTATGTTGTAATATTTTATATTAGGACAGGCAAAGCCCCCAAACAGCTTCATCTGCGCCATCTTACTAAAGGCAATGCGTGACGTCATTTTCCCCCAGATAAAGATAGCACAGGCCTTATTATATCTGTCGATATCATTTTTTTGTAATAATAAAGGTAAATTCTGTAGCAAAAAACAAAAATTTTGGGAATATAATGGATTTTATTACATTTACCCGGGCTGAAATAGATAGATAGTATAGATTCCATTTTGCTAGGTCATGGTGTAGATTCTGAAATAACTCTTTAAAGTTAAGCTGATACCAATGTGCCAGGTTCTTAATAATCTTAATACCTAGATAGTTAATGCTATGTACTTCCTTGAAGTTATCTGAATAACTGTTTTTATCTTTAATGATCCACAAAATTTCTGATTTGTTAATATTGATTTTGTATCCGGAGAATGAGCTGAATAACCTTATTATTTCCATAAAGCGGGGTAGACTCCGTGTCGAGTCTTGTAAGAATATTAGTAAATCGTCGGCATATAATGATATAGATACTTTCTGCTTCCCTATTACAACGGGTGGAAGATACTTTCTAAGATATATCACAAGTGGTTCTAGTGCTATATCGAAAAGTAATGGTGAAAGATGACAGCCCTGGCGAGTCCCTCTTCCTAGAATGATATATTGTGATAGTTCGCCGTTAATAAGTAATTGAGATCTAGGTTTGTTATATACTAACTTAATCAGATCGACCAGGGCACCTGAAAAACCAAACTTCCTCATCGCATTTATTAGATGCAGCATTTAAATGAAAGGGATACAGTATCTCATAAGGTGCTATGCATTTAAAAAAAATGAGTATAGTTTGGTCCTCCAAATCTTCGTTTAAGGTTTTGGGGCATATTTATCAAGGTCCGTATGGAGCTTGATGCCCCGTGTTTCTGGCGAGCCTTCAGGCTTGCTGGAAACAGAAGTTATGAAGCAGCGGTCTAAAGACCGCTGCTCCATAACCTGTCCACCTGCTCTGAGGCGGCAGACAGAAATTGACAGAAATCAACTCGATCGAAAACGATCGGGTTGATTGACACCCCCTGCTAGCGAATCTGCAGGCGGCGATATTGCACCAGCAGTTCACAAGGACTGCTGGTGCAATGATAGATGCTGAGAGCATATGCTGTCAGCATTTATCGATGTGCAGCGGACATGATCTGCTATATCAGATCATGTCCACTCGCACCATCATAAATAGGCCCCTTTGAATGGATTGGAGAAAGTAGTTGTTTCATAGTTTTAATGTTGTCATCCAGTGAGTTGTCACAACAAGGGCTTATGTACTAATTGGAGGGCTCAGAAAAAAAAAGTATTGCTGTCCATGAAAACGTATTAGCAAATACTACAATTAAGCTACTATACTCTTTAAGGAAGTAGAAACAATGTGTGAATGAGGACCGATTCAAGGTGAGTGATAATATAAAATGTTTGATTGCCCAGAAAAAAAAAAAAAATTCCAGCTGTACATAACTCAACATCTATTGGCAAAGCTCTTCTCTGTTATAAGTGTAGAGCACATGATAGCACTACTAATAAAGAAATGTCTAAATCCATATTAACATTAAAATTGTTTATCTCAGCTCATGAGTAATTCTATTTATAAATATAAGTGTCTTGATCAGCATTGCACTGACATGGAGGAGTTCATGTTTAAAACAAAATTTAAAAGCAAAAAATAGTGACACTATGAATCTTATTTATATATTATTATCCAGAAACACTTATTGTTTGGTCATGTTTTGTTGCGAATATCATGTTTTGACATACTACATAATGAATAGGGACATTATTTAAGAAGATAAAAAAATTAGAAAAAAATATACCATTCTGCTTCATGGAGTGTAAATCAGATCTCAAGGGTTGAAATAATCCCTTCCCTTCATAGAGAAATGTGTTGTTAGCCAGTGACAGGAAAGTTCAATTTCTTCCAATGATCACCTGTATCCTAGGGGGAAAAATAATCCACTTGTTTAAAATATCGGCCTCTACCCTTTGAAATGAGTGGTACCTTGTCCTTCTAGATCAAGATCAGTGAGATAGTAACTTGGTTAATGCTTAACCCCCCCCCCCCCACACACATCAATCTGAACAGAAGAACTTGAAAATGTTTTATCATATAAATGAAAGAGCAGAATTAAAATATTTTTAAATGTCTTTTGTCTTATTGGGTAATATGTACAAACATTGTTTCCTTGTGTAAAATATCCCTTTACTGGTGATGGCTTGTATCTTAGAGAGACATATAGCCAGGTCTGCCCTTTAAACAAGATAAGCATCCAGTCCCAGGCCCTGCACTTTGAGTGGTCCTATTCAGTTAGGCCAACACTGGAGAATAAGGGGACTGGCAGGTCTGGACTGACCTACCAGGAAAGGTCACAACTCAAGGAGAAAGTGCATTTGTTTATGCACCGCTCTCTTAAAGGGACACTGAACCCAAATTTTTTCTTTCATTATTCAGAGCATGAAATTGTAAGCAACTTTGTAATTTACTCCTATTATCAAATTTTCTTTATTCTCTTGGTATCTTTATTTGAAATGCAAGACTGTAAGTTTAGATGCCTTAGATGCAGGCCATTTTTGGTGAACAACCTGGGTTGTCCTTGCTGATTGGTGGATACATTAACCAACCAATAAAAAAGTTCTGTCCAGAGTTCTGAACCAAATATAAAGCTTAGATGCCTTTTTTCCAAATAAAGATAGCAAGAGAACAAAGAAAACTGATACTAGGATTAAATTAGAAAGTTGCTTAAAATTGCATGCTCTATCTGAATCACAAAATAAACAATTTGGGTTCAGTGTCCCTTTAAGGTCCTGCCACAGCATTTCAATGGGATTGAGGTCTAGACTTTGACTGGGCCATTGCAACACCTCAATTATTTTCTTTTTCAAACAAATTGGGATCATTGTCCTGTTGCATAACCCAATGTCAGCCAAGCTTAAGCTGTCAGAGAGATGGTTTCCCATTTGACTCTTGAATACTTTATTGTACACAGGAGTTTATGGTTGACTCAATGACTGCAAGGCACCCAGGTCCTGTGGCTGCAAAACAATCCCAAATTACTACCCTTCCACCACCGTGCTTGACAGTTGGTATGAGGTACTTGAGCTGATATGCTGCTTTTGGTTGTCGCCAAATGTGGCACTGTGCATTATGGCCAAACATCTGCACTTTTGTCTCATCTTTCCAAAGGACATTGTTCAAGAAGTTGTGTGCTTTGTTCAGATGCAACTTTGCAAACCTAAGCCATGCTGCCATGTTCTTTTTAGAGAGAAGAGACCTTCTCCTGGCAACCCTTCCATACAAACCAAACTAGTTCAATCTTTTTCTTGTTTGTTTTGTTTTTTGCAATTTCTCTGGGAATTGCACAGTTTGACCTTGAGGTTAATTTCCTGGGAATTCCACTCGTCTGAAGATTGGTAACTGTATTGAATGTGTTCCACTTGTGAATAATCTTTCTCAATGTAGAATGATGGACTTTTTTTTAGAAATGGCCTTATAGCCCTTCCCAGATTGATGAACAGCAACAATTGCTTCTCTAAGATCATCGCTGATGTCTTTCCTCCTTGGTATTGTGTTAACCTGAATGCTCCAGGCCAAAACGCCCTTTGCAGTCCTTTTTTTTTTCTAATACCTGAGACCTCATAACATTTTTTTTTATTTTTTATAATTTTTATTTGATAATGTAATAATGAGTGTAACTGTACTTTGTAAAATTTTTTGATTTACGTTATAGTTAACCAGAGCTCTGGAGTCACAGTAATCACTATAGTGTAAATCATGATTGTGCTCACACGTTCGCATTTACTTTCAACTTGTAATATTGGTAGAATTTAACTTGCAAGCAAACAGCCTCAAAAGGCCGATATAGCTCTTGCTCAAACTATAGCAATCCACTTGTAATCTTACCCTATATGTATTGTTTATCATTTTAAAGCCTATTATCATTTAAAATAATCTTTTTTAGTATCCATATTGGACAGCTTTTCTGTAACCCTTTTCTGACAACAAAAGGCATTAAAAAAATTACAACCCTAAATATTTAAGGATAAAAACTTAGGGCCAGATTACGAGTAGGGCGCAAATGTTTGTGCTGGAGTGAATAGTGGTTTACCGCTGGTATTATGAGTTAAAAGTAAATGTGATCACTTGAGTGCAATCACGATTTATGCTAGAATGATTACCGTTACTTCAGTGATCTGGTTAACTGTTTTGCAAAACTAAAAAGTTGCACAAAACACATAACAAATGCATTACATAGTACACTTACAGTCATAATAACACTATCTAATAAAAATATTTAAAAAAAATATTGCACCACGAAAAAGTTATAATGGCTCAAATATATGAGACCTCAGATGATAAAAAAAGGCAGGCAATATATATATATATATATATATATATATATATATATATATATATATATATATATATACAGTATCTCACAAAAGTGAATACACCCCTCACATTTTTGTAAATAGTTTATTATATCTTTTCATGTGACAACACTGAAGAAATAACACTTTGCTACAATGTAAAGTAGTGAGTGTACAGCCTGAATAACAGTGTAAATTTGCTGCCCCCTCAAAAAAAACTCAACACACAGCCATTAATGTCTAAACAGTTGGCAACAAAAGTGAGTGCACCCCTAAGTGGAAATGTCCAAATTGGGCCCAAAATGTCAATATTTTGTGTGGCTACCATTATTTTCCAGCACTGCCTTAACCCTCTTGGGCAAGGAGTTCACCAGAGCTTCACAGGTTGCCACTAGAGTCCTCTTCCACTCGTCCATGACGACATCACAGAGCTGGTGGATGTTAGAGACCTGGCACTCCCCCACCTTCTGTTTGAGGATGCCCCACAGATGCTCAATAGGGGTTAGGTCTGGAGACATGCTTGGCCAGTCCATCACCTTTACCCTCAGCTTCTTTAGCAAGGCAGTGGTCATCTTGGAGGTGTGTTTGGGGTCGTTATCATGTTGGAATACTGCCCTGCGGCCCAGTCTCTGAAGGGAGGGTATCATGCTCTGCTTCAGTATGTCACAGTACATGTTGGCATTCATGGTTCCCTCAATGAACTGTAGCTCCCAAGTGCAGGCAGCACTCATGCAGGCCAAGATCATGACACTACCACCACCATGCTTGACTGTAGGCAAGACACACTTGTCTTTGTACTCCTCACCACGCTTGACACCATCTGAAAGTTTATCTTGGTCTCATCAGACCACAGGACATGGTTCCAGTAATCCATGTCCTTAGTCTTCTTGTCTTCAGCAAACTGTTTGCAGGCTTTCTTGTGCATCATATTTAGAAGAGGCATTCTTCTGGGATGACAGCCATGCAGACCAATTTGATGCAGTGTGCAGAGTATGGTCTGAGCACTGACAGGCTGACCCTCCACCCCATTCAACCTCTGCAGCAATGCTGGCAGCACTCATACGTCTATTTCCCAAAGACAACCTCTGGAAATGACGATGAGCAAGGCCTGTTCTGAGTGGAACCTGTCATGTGAAACCACTGTATGGTCTTGCCCACCATGCTGCAGCTCAGTTTCAGGGTCTTGGCAATCTTCTTATAGCCTAGGCTATCTTTATGTAGAGCAAGAATTCTTTTTTTTCAGATATTCAGAGAGTTCTTTGCCATGAGGTGCCATGTTGAACTTCCAGTGACCAGTATGAGAGAGTCTGAGAGCAAGAACAACAAATTTAACACACCTGCTCCCCTTTCACACCTGAGACCTTGTAACACTAACAAATAACGTGACACAGATGAGGGAAAATATCTAATTTGTCCCAATTTGGACATTTCCACTTAGGTGTGTACTTACTTTTGCTGCCAACAGTTTAGACATTAATGGCTGTGAGTTATTTTGAGGGGACAGCAAATTTACACTGTTATACAGGCTGTACACTCAATACTTAACATTGTAGCAAAGTTTTATTTCTTCAGTGTTGTCACATGAAAAGATATAATAAAATATTTACAAAAATGTGAGGGCTGTACTCGCTTTGGTGAGATACTGTATATATATATATATATATATATATATATATATATATATATATATATATATATATATATATACTGTATATATATACTGTATATATATATATATATATATATATATAAATATAAACAGCAGGAGAGCACTCTCACTTCCAAATTCAATCTCCCAGGGTGCATGCGAAAAAATGAATAATAACAAGAACAGATGGCTGCACTCACTGGTCCTTTAAATAAAAATCTTTATTTGTGTGACGTTTCGGGGACCGTATCCCCTTCCTCAGACCTTCTGAGGAAGGGTATACGGTCCCCGAAATGTCACACAAATAAAGGTTTTTATTTAAAGGACCAGTGAGTGCAGCCATCTGTTCTTTGTATAATAATGTTGAGCCCTTTGTAGTTAAGTAGATTAAACATGAAAAAGCATATTTTCAATATTCATATTTAATAAAGGTTTCAACTATGTATTTACTTTACTGTAAATATTTCACATTCCTATGTTCTGCACATAGAGAACTATGTTCTAAGTATTTTTAAATAGATATTCCTATATATATCTGTATATATCTATACCTAATATAATCATCTATATATAGGTTTAGATATATATTGTACAAAAAAGCAATAATATATATATATATATATATATATATATATATATATATATATATATATATATTGTATGTGAAGAACATTGGAGTATTATGAGTTCGGCATTTTGTGCTCGACGGGTCAGCGCTCAGATGAAAACAGTTTACTTTCAACTCATAATATGAGCACAACCCGAAGCAAAAAAGTTTACTTCTAGCACAATTAACGCTCGAGCGGGAGTGTTAAATAGCGCTCCACTTGTAATCTGGCCCTTAGTAGGAGAAGTGAATAACCTGTGTAATAAAGGGATATTGTTTTATATGTTTGCTATAAATAATGCTTTGTATTGCCACTAACTGTCTGAATCCACATAATGTGAAGTGGTTTTGGGGCATGCATCTGTCGGTGCTTTTGGTATTCAAGGGCCAACATGGACTGGCCCTTGGGAGCAGCACAACATTTACCAAAAAAGCTGCAGTTGTTGCTTTGATATGGCTTTTAGCACTCTTTTGAGCAAACCTTTGTTTATTATGATTAGCCATCATTCTTTGAGGAAGCTAATAAAGTAATCTCCTCCAGTTTTGATTTTTGTTCAACACAAGTCGTTAGGTTTAAAGATATTGCACTTAAAGTGCATTGTAAATGCCTTTTTCACTATATATAGGCATCATGTTGGAGCACCTAGGTGTTGATTGATAGTTATGCCCAGTGCACAAAACATACATACTAGTTAGCACCTGTGTAAGAACAGAAAACTATTATATGTCTGTATAGCCCCACGGTTGTGTAAAACCACAGCACTGTGTTTGATGCTGGGAACAAAAGGATTAACATAAAAAATGTTCAATATCAAAGCTGTACACATACACACATACAAGCACATATACCCACCCATGCACACACACATATATCTACACACACAAACACATACATACATACACGCACACACATATCACACATACACAAGCATATATACCAAGTTGCTGCTTAAGAACATCCTATTGAATGTATATCTACTATTAAAAGTCATTTGAGGCATCTCCAATGCTTGCAAATTACAAAACTGCAGCTATAGATGATAAATGCTATAGATCAACTTGAAAATGAAAAGAGAGTGAGACGAGATGGTTAAAAAAGAATTGCATTAATTGTCTGTCAGGCCTAACATCCTTTCGTGGAATTAACAGCACACAAAAAAGCTGGAGTGCAATCTGACCCTTGACCTGCACAAGCTGCTTTTTTCATTGATTAGTGGTGGCAAGTATACAGCTCAGCTCACTGCAGCTATTCAGGACATCAGGAGCAGAGGTGACACTGACAGATCCTAAATGAGCATCACCGCCCTACTCTGCTCACCAACTCCTCCCCCTCTCTTTAAAAAAGCCTGTGCAGTGCTGATTTATAGCAGGTACAGGGGCAATACAAGTAATATTACAAAAAAATGAATTGAAAAATGTTGCAGTTATTTGTAACTTAATACCCAGATTTTAAACATAGGCTACAGAGTTAAGAAAGCTGAAAAAAAATTAAGCTATGCCCTCCCTAAAAATTATCTTTGTGTGCATATAAGTGCACAGCTTAGAGGGAGCAGAGTCAAAAAGAGCAGAGTCAGTAGCAGTGAGGACCCACTTGCATGGAGCTCTTAGCAGTTAAAGGGACATTATACACTCATTTTTTATTTGCAAAAATGTTTTCTAGATGATCTATTTACATAGCCCATAAAGATGATTTTTTTTTAAAAAATGTATAGTTTTGCTTATTTTTAAATAACATTGCTCTGATTTTCAGACTCCTAACCAAGACCCAAAGTTTTATGAGAATACCGCCAGATACCTACTCCAGCTTGCTCCTGTTTGTGTAAAGGGTCTTTTCATATGCAAAAGAAGGGGGAGGGTGTAGGGTTGCCACCCGTCCCTTAAAATACAGAACACCTATGAGTTACACATACTGCAGGGTGTGCAGGGAGGAATATGAATAGTGCTCTCCAGAAACACAATACATGTTCCTCCCTGCACACCCTGCAGCATGTGTAACTCATAAGTGTCCAGGAAAACATGGCTGAAGTGGCAACCCTAGAAGGGTGGTGTCTTATTTGCCACTTACAGTGGGCTTTCCAGCTACCTTTTCAACAGAGCTAAACTGAGAGCTTCTAAGTAAGTTTTTAAACAGTTTTATTCTGAATTTTTATATCAGTATTTGTGCATCTTATTCTTTAAAGTAGTGTCTATTTCATGGAGTTATATGAAAATTGGGATATACTGTCCATTTAAGATAATTTAACATATCTATTGCATATTTAATTTTATAATACTTTTAATTCTGCACTTTTATATCCTTGAATGTAACTGCAACCATCTGTTTAACATTGATAAAAAAAAAATATATGTATGAACATAAATAATATCTTCAAATCCATAGACCTTAAAGGGCCATAATACCCAAATGTTTAAACACTTGAAAGTGATGCAGCACAGTTGTAAAAAGCTGACTAGAAAATATCTCCTGAACATCTCTATGTAAAAAATAAAGATATTTTACCTCAAAAGTTCCTCAGTAGCCACCTCCCATTGTAAAGGATTTCTAAGCAGCATATTAGTGTGTCTGTCCTGGGACATCTGAAAGGATGAGCATCGTGCACTCTCATATTATTTCACCAATCAGGTAAAGGAAGCTTACTATGAAATCTAATGAGAGTTAAGTCAAATCTCATGAGATCACAGTAAGAGTTCATGACCTCAGCACTGCTAATGCTGATTGGCTGCTGTTCATTTCTTCATTTTTTATTTATTTTACCTGCAGCTGGGAGCAGCTGAGTATAACTTTTTACACAGAACTTACTCTGCTGAGCTGAGGAAATTGTGATGTAAAATATCTTCCTTTTTTACATAGAGATGCTCAGGTGATATTTTCCTGTCAGCTTTTTACAGTTATACTGCATCAGTTTCAAGTGATTTAGCATATGAGTATTATGTCCCTTTAAGTTTAGTGGAAAGGCAAGCAAATGTAACTGCATTATTTTTAATCTAAGCTGTATAAATCCATTTCTAAGATATTAATACCTTTATGTGTTATTTGCAATATTATTCCAAATCCTCTACAAGACTATTGCCGTTTGTATATATATTAATTGTTTTCAATTTTGCTGTGCAATCACATCTTGCAGTTTTCACAAGGCCTTCAAACCATTTTTCTTCAAAATTTTAAAATGCAAGAATCAAACATTATCATATTTCAATATGTTGCAAATGTATACTGCATACATACTGCCTAAATTACTGAACCCTTCCCTGCGTCAGCATAAAAAATAAATGTTGCAAACTAAATGTGAATCTAGTGTTCTTCATTCTTTTTCTGTTTTATTTTTAAGAAACAAAAAACCTTTTTGAGCACAACCACTTGTCCTAGAAGGCTCAAAAGATCAGTTTTCATATAGAATTACTCAGTACACACTGATTTTCCTGCAGATAGCACATCAGGGACTCTTATTCAGGATATTGAACACCCTGGGGTATCACAGTTCACAGCTAAAAGTAGAATTAGGGCTATGAGTAAAAAAAAAAGAAGCCAATTTCTCATAGTATTGTTCTTTGAGCACAATACTGAAAGGTTTTTCAGTGTTGCATATTATGTAATTTTGCACATGTATATGCCGTCATCTTTAATATCAATATAGTCCATTAACATTCCTGCCAACCAGGATTAATGCCACTCAATTAGGGACTAAAGGGACCTCTTCATTAATAGAATGTGTAGCAAAGCCAAATAAATGAATAAGTAACTAAATACTACAATACACAAATATATAACCTCACCGGTATTTAATGAAGGGGAAGTAAAAAATAAAATAAAATCTCAGTTTTTATTAATTGAAATTTATTTAAAGTCATGCTACTTTTCAGCTGTTGATTTTCAAATATCTGCAATAGTAAACTCAATGGGGTAAATTTCAGTATTAGCACATGTTTTCCAACTCATCAAAGCTTCCCCAATACCTAATGCAGTATCCCTATGCTACCAGAAGTCAAATTTCTGAATAGGTTGGAGTCTAAAATAAAAATCTGTTATACATCACAGATCATCTGTATAATCTTCATTTAATTCTACTAAAAGCTTACATCAATATTGGAGAAGCATTATTTCATGAAATATTATAAAACAAATGAATCCTTCTGGTTTACTAATAAGAGCTGTATGCATGGTGTTATCCCTTTGGGTTGGGGTCACAGTATTGTTTCCCACTGATGAGAGATCCATTGGGTTCATTTGATTGGTTGGAGGGCCTTTTAGATGAGAGAACAGTTAGACAGCTTTCTTGGAGGTTTGAAGCTGTTAGTGACTTTTATGAGGATAACTTCCAGTGAGGGGTTATGGTAAGAGGAGGAGCCTTGGCTGATATTATTTGATGGGGAGATTTGCGGTTGGAATGAGGACATTAAGGGAATTAAGTACTGTGAAGTGGTTTTCCGGTTGATGTGAACAGAACAATGTATTAATGGGCCTCAACTTGGGTGGCAAGTGTTGTGAGAAATAAGAGTATTATGCTAGTAATTGAAGGTTTTTTGTTCATGGTTAGAGGATATTTAGGTTGGCTATTTTGGGGGACATAAGATTAATTGTCATGGACTATGCTGGTGTATGAGGGAAAATAAGTTAAAGACAGGAATGTAAAATGAATATGGTAGAGCTTAAACATGATTGTAAAGGATTCTGGGATTGGAATTGTTATGTTCAAGTCTACTGATAATTATCTAAAAAATTAACAAATCTAAAAGGCACATCAACAGTGCTAAAAAATCTCTTATGGTAAGTATTGCAGTATCTTATCATTTGTAAAGGTTTTATGTTAACACATCCAATATAAATTGTTGTCAAGATTGAAAAATGATGAGATGACTGAAAATGCTCCATAGAACTTGTTGGCCTGTAACCTGCCTATAGTACTTGCTGCTTTGCTTTCTATAATACAAGTGGGAGACATTTTAGGAAGACATGATGGCATTGAGGGGACACATATCACTTTTTGGATAAGCTATTCAGATAATGTGTTTATTCTTTAGGAAAGAAATAAGGATATAAGTTTGCAAATTATTTAAACTCTTATTTTTTAAATACAGGTATATCTCTCTTGAATAAACAGTGGAGACATATAACATCAGTTATTTGGACTTTTTATTATTAAAAAAGGACCTCTTGATCACAGAAGATTATCGTAAGGACATTGAATCAGATACAGGTACAAAAACATTTATCTAAACTGCTTGGATTTTAGAATAGTTTGAATTGTATCTATAAAATTGGACAGCTTGTGGACGGGATGTGATGAGATGAGTGTAAACAACAATATTTTATGTTTTTAATGCAATATTTGCATGTCATAATACTGCTTATATATGCATCCTAAATGCAATGTTATATAATGATAAATATGCTTGTATGTATAGTACCAACAGAAAGATAGCACAGTACTATAATCATAGACTAGCATTTAATTTTTAGAACATAAAAAGCAAACCAAAAACATAGACAGAGAAAAATGTGACTATATGAGAGGAACAAATGGTGTTTGAAGAACTAGAGTGAAGACCATGAGGCCGATTTACCAAATGTCTGTCGGACCTGATCCAACAGTGCGGATTAGGTCCGACTGACATCGCTGAATGCGGAGAGCAATACGCTCTCTCCGTATTCAGCATTGCACCAGCAGCTCACAATCAAGCTGTCAATCAACCCAATCATACTCGATCAGGTTGAATTCCGGTGATCCCTGTCCGCCTCATCAGAGCAGGCGGACAAGGTTATGGAGCAGCGGTCTTTAGACCGCTGCTCCATAACTTGTGTTTCCGGCGAGTTTGAAGACTCGCCAGAAACACGGCCCTTCAAATTCCATATGGAGCTTGATAAATGGGCCTCATTATGTGCAGAACAAAGTTATATTAATATAACCAAATGTCCTTATTTACATGAGGATAACTCCTTTTACTTTCGAGTATAGAAAAAATACATGCGCACACACACACTATTGTTTACAACCTTGTTTACACCTTTAAAAAGTGACCCCAAGACCCCATTGTTTTTAAGTCCACAAGCCCATTTTTAAAATAATTATTAAATATAAATTAAATTAATAGCGAGGTGATGACTGTGGTAATAGCAATCACCTGACAGAAATGAATGTGCATTTATATGAATAGAGCCCCCTATTGGTTCATCAAAATTAAATAACTATACACAAAAGCCCTAATTTATATGAATGTAACCCCTTCTTCTTTTGACTATAGAGTTTAGAAAACACACACAAACACACAATTGTTTACAAACTTGTTTATTCAGTTTTTAATAAAAATATACATTTTTGCCACACTTTTTGTTTTTAAGGTCTCACATGTAATACATAATATAATAATATATTTTGAATATGATGGGTCGGCTGAAAATGGAATTAAAATATGTGTGGGCTTCTTACTGAAAAATTGCCTACAATGGGGCTTAAATATGAGCAGCATCTAAAAACTCCAAAAAAATCTTAGCACACAGGGTGGAAATGGCTCATCAGTTAAAGGGTTAAATGTGCTTAAGGGCTGTACTCACTATCTAATCATAACTTGTATGCTGACCTGAGCTACGTTACTTTTGCTAGCACAAATTTTCTTTACATTTGTTTTGTAGATACGATATCAGGGATTACTTCTGCTAGAACATTTATCCTTGCTTTGTTTTACAAGCTAACACATTTGCCTTTACATCAGCTTATGAACATAATATTCAGGAATATAGCAAAATCACTGTATTAACTGTATTGTTTGACAAGGGAAGTGTACCAGTTTTTTAAATATTCTAAAATTAAACAAAAATATTTATGTACATTATGTATGTAATATAATATAATTTATACATTGTGATTTTTTGGTTAATATAGTTTTTCTCTCATTACCCACCATCATTTAGCAAAAATTGAATTTATAGTAATTAATACATTTTGAGTGCAAATTCCAATCTTTTAGAGGTTTTTGTTTGTAACACCTACTTTTCTTTCTTTGTACTGGTTCTATAATTTTTTTACGTCTTACGCACCAATTTAATTTTGATTAATGTATTACTTTATTTATGCATTTATATATATAGGTAGATAGATAGAAAGATAGATATATGGATAGATAGATAGATATAAATACAGATCTTAGTAAAATATAAATATTCTTTATAAATCTCGTAAAATCAAAACTGCACTTTTCACTTTCTATTTATTTAAAGAACTTGTTTTAAAGAACCATAAGTAAATGTCAATGTTTGTATGTGAAACATTAATAAATGTTAAAAGCAGCAATCTACAATTCATGAAAAACATATTTTATAAAATCTAAGCCTTTAACAAGCCATTATTATGCTTTCCATTTCTATTATTAAAATCTTCAATGCTTAATTCTGTTATAGCTTTATGCAATGGTCGCTGTTTTCACTGACCAGAAATAATTGCTATTATTAATTTTAATGTGCATTTAATGTATGTGCCAAGTAAAATGTTCAAATAAAATAAACACTGTGCTAAACATTTTTGAGAGCCTTAATATGTTTTCTTATTATATTTTGGCTCTGTGATTGTTTTAAAATCATAAATTATGGGGGTCTTTTTAAACACTTTTCTGTATTTACTCATCAAATAAACAAATACAAATGTAGTTTTAAACCAATGATTTGGTGTTGACATGTACATGCTACATCTATAGGACTATAAAAGGTAAATATAGAAAAGTATAACTATGACAAAAATATATGTAAGTTCTCATACATGTCTAAGTAGACTGCTTTATTTTATTTGTTGTAAGTGTTAAATTGTCTGATGATATCATATGTGATGTCACTAGAGATGTAATTCCTGGTCATTGATGATGTCACTAGTGATGGCATTAATATTTTGTTCAATAATTTAATGTGCAATATTGTAGTTGATGTCATATAAAGCTCCCAATAGGGTGGTGCAGTTCAAGTTTATCATTCTCATGCCTTTCAATGTGTGTGTATACATATATGCGTAAGAAGTATCTGAAACAATTGGCTGAATTTACCAATCTATATTTTCTGTATGTGGATTTAAATATTGGATATTTCATTTTTATTTATCTAAATCGACAGTCATGTGTTTGATGTCCACTGTCTCCTTTCAATTAATTTTTGTCTCATGTAATAAGAACTTGTTCTTGATCAATTGGGAACTATGGGTTTTTGTGATGACAAAAGCAGCTTAAAGAGACATTAAAAACAATTCATGATTCAAAAAGAGCATACAATTTTAAACACATTTCCAATTGGCTTTTATTATCAACATTAACTATTTCTCTTGGTATTTTTTGAAAGAGCAGCAATACTAGGAGCTATCTGAACATATGGGTATCAAGAGTACAAAGCAAAACAGATAATAGAGGCTAAGGGGCATATGTATCAAGCTCCGTATGGAGCTTGATTCCCCGTGTATCTGGCGAGCCTGCAGACTCGCCAGAAACAGCAGTTATGAAGCAGCGGCACAAAGACCATTGCTCCATAACCTGTCCGTCTGCTCTGAGCAGGCAGACAGACATCGCCGCAAATCAACCCGATCTAGTACAATTGGCCGTGAGTCAGCAGGGGGCGGCGTTGCAATGCTGAATACGGCGAGCGTATTGCTCGCTGTATTCAGCGAGGTCTGGCGAACCTGATCCGCACTGTGGGATCATGTCCGCCAGACTTTGATAACTAGAGGCCTAAATATGAACTTAAAATTAAAATTGAATGCTCTATCTGAATCATGAAAGTTTAGTTTTAACTTTGCTGTCCCTTTAAACAATGCAAAGCGAATGCTTTTCCATAGTAATATTTAGAGAAGAGAGTGTCCTGCTAACTTGCTAACTGACAACTCTTGAGTGTCAAATGCTAAAATAATTTAGGATTATATACTCTAAGGGATAACTAGAGGGAGCAGAAGACAACTTCACAGCCTAATATAAGCATATTAAAATACTAGTCAGGTCTCTCGGTGCAGGCTGGTCCTGTACTACCAACAGCAAAAATGTTCTCCCTATATAGACTAGTAGCCTAGCAACATTTCAACATTAGTATTTAGAGGCATCATACAATAATTGTCCTTGCCCCTCATTACAAGCACAGAACTTTTCATTATCCTTGAACATAAGCTGTTTATCATACTATATCTAAGTAACAACCTCCCCCCCCCCCCACTTATACCTAATATACCTCCTTGGTTACAACTACACATTACCTGTTGTTCCTATTGTGAACTTTACTGTAACCCTGACTAATATATATGTATATCTATATAATAAACTAATCTAAGATTACAGGTCTTGCAGGGACCGTTCCAGTAACTTAAATTCCCCTCTCTAGAATGTATTACACGTTTTTCAAGGCACAATAGTTGCCTATAATATCAGGTGAGGGAACAGACTTTGTTTAGCCCATGTTAAAAAGAAAAAGAGGTTTCAGTATTCTGTATAGTATCTATTATTTAGCGAATCTTGTATATCTATATTGTAATCGTTGAATTGTATTGTACCATTTTAAGTTTGACTTACGACATGTTACTCAAAATAAGCTGTAATGTTTTGCATAACCTCAATAAAAATCTATGTAAAAAAAAAATAAATAAAAAAAAAATTAATAATTTAGGATTGCACAATAAATCAATGTCATCCTTTTTTTTTGTTATCGAGAGTAGAGCCTATCAGTCATCTTGCATGATAGAGAGTGGGATTTTTAAAGACCCCACAACTGAGGAGGTAAAGATTAGGAAGAAGTGGTTTATGTTAATGAGCCTAAATTGTGTGAGTGAATTTGCACCACAAGAGCTCCCAAGCAGCATCTACAGCTTCAAAAATGGAGTCCATAGAGTAAACATTGGAAACAAACGTGCATATTTTTATTAAATACGTATGCTTAATACATTCTAATAAATTAACTAAGCATAATCAGTGATAAACCACCTTAAGGAATAAAAGGGAGTGCATTGTTGATGAACCGCAGTGAAGAGTCCTATCTATCTTTCCTAATGTGCATTTGTGAACTAGTATACATACTCTTACCACATCCATATAGACGGAGACGTGAGGGATTATGAAGGATGTTTTTTTTTCGGGGGAAAGCATAAAATATATCCATCTGACAAAATGAATGTGCATTATGCATCTTCCAATTTGTATTCAATGTTGCTTGACATATAAGGTATCAAGTACAGCTAAAATACAGAACATCAAACTGTTACAATTCAATGTTCTTTTATGGGACAATGTGAAAGCTTTCTTTTACAGTATAGATCCTACAATGTGCCAAAAACAGTTTTCAACAGGACAGCAGTTTGTCTATCGTACCAAAAGGGATGGTGTTTTTTAGCATGAAGCAAAGAGGACTTTTAAGGGAGTAGTCCATAAATCCATGGCTGAGCTGTTTCTAAAATTTCTACTTTTCTATTAAATATTTTTATTTTGGATAATTTAAATTTATATATTTAGAGGGATTTTTATTTTCTTTCAGAATGTTATAATGTCCCCTACTTCTCTAACACTGATTTTTAAATTTAATTTTTAATATCAATTTTAAATATAATTCCACTCTGTTTTTATTAATGGAATATCATTTAAAGTTATTTTTTAATTATCTCTTAATAAAAAATATTTTTTTTTCAGTTATTGGATGCAACACCCAAATACCAAGAGTAAAACTTAAATATTTTATGGACATTTGAATTATTATTCTTATAGACATAAGTATCTCTATTGGGTGTAGTATTGAAATATGATATTTAAAAGTTAAAATTTGTTTTAAGAACATACATATGGAAGAATGAGTTTTGTGAGGAATAATCCTTCAACCATTTGAATGTCAAAGAGATGACATTTATTTCCCAGCAAGCAGAAATTATGGATCTAACAAAAAAAAAAAAAAAAAAAAAAAAGAATGAATGAATGTCTTATTTTTATAAAATATTATTGATACACCAAAGTTATTGTTTCTCAAAAATAATTTCTCAGATTACATTCATGAGCTGTAATTTATTCAACAAGAGATGCATCTGGACACTGATCATTCTTTAAATATTCATGCATGCCAAATTAAATTAATATACATTGTTATGTAATTTGTGAAATGTAGAAGCCATGACTATGTATTATAGCCTAAAATTTTGCCTACTAATATTTTATGCATTTTAACATTATATTAGATCTTTGTATTCCACATTAAAATTCGATTGTGAAACAACATTGTGGTTGATATAACAGTGAAATATATTATTCATAGTGCTAAGGGAAAATAAACATTTCTTTCAAATGTAAAAATATTTCATTCCATAAGAGTCCACAGTAAAAGGTCCTTAACTGAAATTTAGAATATTGTTTAAAGGGCCATAATACCCAAATGTTTAAACACTTTAAAGTGATGCAGCATAGCTGTAAAAAGCTGACTAGAAAATATCACCTGAACATCTCTATGTAAAAAATATTACATTTTCCCTCAAAAAATCCTCAGTAGCCACCTCCCATTGTAAAGGATTTCTAAGCAGCATATTAGTGTGTCTGTCCCGGGACAACTGAAGGGATGAGCATTGTGAACTCTCAAATTATTTCACCAATCAGGTAAAGGAAGCTTACTATGAAATCTCATGAGAGTTAAGTCAAATCTCATGAGATCACAGTAAGAGTTCACTGCTGATGCTGATTGGCTGCTGTTCATTTCTTCATTTTTTATTTTTTTTAACTGCAGCTGGAAGCAGCTGAGTATAACTTTTTACACAGAACTTACTCTGCTGAGCTGAGGAGATTGTGAGGTAAAATATCTTCCTTTTTTACATAGAGATGCTCAGGTGATATTTTCCTGTCAGCTTTTTACAGTTACTGCATCAGTTTCAAGTGATTTAGCATATGAGTATTATGTCCCTTTAAGTTGTGGTTTGGTTCCACAATGAATATAAAGGGAGTATAAGACAAACTTTTTTTTTTTTAAAGTGCATAGCTTAGGTTAAAATGACAGTGACAGACTATCCACTCACCAGTACTCGTTTTGTCCAATAAACTCATGAATGTGTGGATGGATTCTGCAGTATATATTTGAAAGATGCAAAATGTGATACACTAAATATTTGTAGAGCTAACACAGTAAAAAATAGATATCTCTGGACAAGAGCTTTACAAGTCTGGTAGAGAATATTACATTTGCACTACTAGTGAAAGTTTAAGATACAGTAAAGCTAGATTTTAAAAACTTAATTACACATGTGGAGATTAATTATTTATGGATGATTTGGATTGGATGGAGCCAAACAAAAGTGGAAATTATGCAATTGGACCCAAAATGGTTTAGGAAGTTAGTCTTTACAAGAACATTTTCACATTTTCTTCATTTGCAGCACACATGATTCGTTTATTTTCTCCCCTCTCTATATGTTGCAGTCATATACCGCCTCCCTGACTCCCCAACTCAATTTTTAGATCACTTTGCTGCCTGGTTTCCTTATTTCCTTTCCCCAGACACCCCTGCCCTCATTCTTGGCAACTTCAACATCCCTCTTGACAATCCCATTGCCTCCTCTGCAAAACAACTTCTGCAACTCACTACCTCTTTCGGCCTGTCACAATGGACTGACTCTCCCACTCACAAAGTTGGTCACTCCCTTGATCTGATTTTCAGCTATGGATGCACTATCTCAAATTTCACAAACTCCCCTTTTCCTCTTTCTGACCATCATCTCCTAACTTGCAACATCACTTCCCTCCCTACCCCCCCTTCCTCTACCCCTTACACCAAACTTCACAGAAGCACTAAATCATTAGATAGTCAACAGTTCACTTGCTCTCTGAAACCTCTCCTCTATTCTATCACCTCTTTTTCCTGACCTGACCAATCTATCTGCTACTATAACTCCACCCTTACATCGGTCATTGACACCCTGGCCCCTCCTACCATAGCTCAGAAACCACACACTCATCCTCAGCCTTGGCATACTCCTCTGACACGATACCTACGCAGATGTGCCCATACTGCTGAGTGACACTAGAGGAAATCTCAGAGTTCAGCTGACTTTCTTCACTACAAGTTCATCCTGAACTCCTACTATGCTGTCTTTAATCTTTATAAGCAACAATGCTTCTCTAATCTCATCTAAACTCTTTCCTCTAACCCAAAACGTCTGTTCAATACTCTTTTCCGCCCACCCCCACCTCCTAATACAACTTCTCTCTCAGCTCAAGATTTTGCCAGCCACTTCAATAAAAAAATGACTCTATCAGAAATAAAATCACCTCTCAACTTACTACCAATCTCTCACCCCTCAAAAGCTCACAATCATTAAAAACCTGTCTTTATACTGTCCTCCCACCTCACTACCTGTCCCATCGATCCTATCCTCTAACAGCTACTCCCCTCCCTCTCTTCTAACCTCTCCCCCATACTCACACACAATTTCAACCTCTCCATCAGCACTGGTATATTTCCCTCATCTCTAAAACATGCACTGATCACACCTATTCTCAAAAAACCTTCCCTCGATCCAACCTCCCCATCCAACTACCGTCCTATTTCCCTACTCCCTCTTGCCTCAAAGTGAAAAGCTAGTATATGCACATCTATCCCATTTCTTTACACTATACTCTCTTCTTGACCCACTGCAATTTTGGATCAGCAAAATCCAAAGGCCACTTCTCTCTGCTTATCCTCCTTGATCTGTCTGCAGCCTTTGACATTGTTGACCACCCTATTTTGCTCCAAACCCTCCAATCCTTTGGCATCTGCGACACAGCTCTCTTGTAGTTCTCTTCCTATCTATCTAACCATACCTTTAGTGTAGCCTTCTCCGGAGCATCCTCTGCCAGTTACCACTTTCTGTTGGGGTACCTCAAGGCTCTGTCCTCAGTCCCTATCTCTTTTCAATCTATAGGTCATCATTAGGTTCCTTAATAAAGTCCCACGGGTTTCAATATCATTTGTATACCGATGACACACAAATCTACCTCTGTGCACCAGACCTACCTCCTTCCTTACTAACTAACCCGTGCATCTAACTGTCTTTCTCATATCTCATCTTGGATGTCCTCTCACTACCTTAAGCTAAATCTCTCCAAAACTGAACTCCTTATTTTTAACCCTTCTTCCAAAATCTCCAACCCCCAATTTTCTATAAATGTTGATAATTCCATCATTACCCCTACCCCGCATGCCCGATATCTTGAGGTCACACTTGACTCAGATCTTTCCTTCACTCCTCACATTCAGTCCTTGGCTAAAGCCTGCCACTTCCACATTAGAAACATCTCTAAAATTAGACATTTCCTTACACAAGACACAACTAAGATTTTAATCCACTCTCTCATCCTTTCCCGTCTCGACTACTGCAACTTCATCCTTTCTGGTCTATCTAGCTTCTGCCTAGCTCCTTTACAATCCATAATGAATGCCTCTGCCAGGCTCATCTTCCTTACATGTTGTTCTTCATCTGCTGCACCTCTCTTCCAATCCCTTCACTGGCTTCCTCTTGCCTCCAGGATTAAACAAAAAATCCACACACTGACATATAAAGCCTGAAACTGCACTGCTCCCCACTACATTTCAGACCTTGTCTCCAGATACTCTCCCTCCTGTCCCCTTCGCTCTGCTCATGATCTCCTACTCTCCTCCTCCCTTGTTACTTCCTCACATTCCTGTTTACAGGACTTCTCCAGACTTTCCCCCATCCTGTGAAACTCCCTGCCTCGCTCCACTCATTTGATCCCTATAAATGTTATCCTGTATACCAACTATGCTTATAGTGCTGCAGAATCTGTTGGTGCTCTACAAATACTTGTTAATAATAATAATAATAATAATAATAATAATAATAATAATAATAATAATAATAATAATAATAACAGAAATAATTATCAAATTATAAGCCCAGTGTGTCAGATATCATATTAACACATTTGTGTTTTGTTGGAGTTTGTATACTTTAGTTACACTCATGACATCTAACAACAATAAATATAACACTGTATTGTTTGATAGGACATAATCACAAATAATACAATATTATATTGATTGGCTATTTTTTATTTATTTTCATAATATTTGTGCCAACTTTATTAAAAAAAAAAAAAAAACTCTCCTTTTTAGTAATGTGATTGCTTCACTATGGCAGCTTTTAGGCTATTTATATTCAAAGAAAATCAGGGGCTATTTTATTAGCAGATATTTTTCCCATGAGAAGGAGTTAGCATTTCATGACATATTTCATGTTTCATTATACAAGTTTATTTCTCAGACTTCTTTTCTCCTTTAGATACGCATCTTTATTTAATCAATTATATATTTGTCACTCTGTTGCCACAGAATCAATATGAACAAATCTGAATTACATATTATTCCAGTTGGATCTACAAAGTCCATTTCTAATATCCTGTGATGCTATCTTTTAATTTCTATTCTGTTAGAAAAAAACAAAACAAAAGAACTTTATTGACCTCACAATTGTTACCTGTTAATATTAAGATACTAAATAGACTCAGGATACATATTTTGCATAGTCTACTGGCTAAAGTAATGACAGTGGTTTACAAACATTCTTCTGAATTCTGAAGGTTGCAGAGGCATGCATCTAGACAGCTTTCAGCTCTGCCTCATCATTGATCTTGTGTCACAAGTCTTTGTAACACACACACACACAGTTGAATTGCTTTCCCCCAAGGGAACCGATGTTTCCAGGTGTGCTAATAATAAAATTAATAGCTTGGAGAAACTGCTAGCTGCAGCAATAGAAAGACAGGATGAATTCCAGTGTTTAACTGTCCTAATTCCTTAGTGTATATTCTACTCTGCCTCCATTGAGCAATGTTCAGACAGTTGTGCAGTCAATCAATACTATTGATTTCTGATTATAATCAGGTTTAGGTATCAGAAAGACTTTTAGATGAAAACATATAGGCTAAAATGTGATTAGAAAAAGAGCTACATAGCCTCTACAATTATCAAGTCAATAATAGTTGAGAAAATACTTATAATAATATTGTTAGAATGAAGCTGTAATTAATGCCTTAGGCCTAGATTTAGAGTTCGGCGGTAAAAGGGCTGTTAACGCTCCGCGGGTTTTTTTCTGGCCGCACCATAAATTTAACTCTGGTATCGAGAGTTCAAACAAATGCTGCGTTAGGCTCCAAAAAAGGAGCGTAGAGCATTTTTACCGCATATGCAACTCTCGATACCAGAGCTGCTTACGGACGCGGCCGGCATCAAAAACGTGCTCGTGCACGATTCTCCCATAGGAAACAATGGGGCTGTTTGAGCTGAAAAAAAACCTAACACCTGCAAAAAAGCAGCGTTCAGCTCCTAACGCAGCCCCATTGTTTCCTATGGGGAAACACTTCCTACGTCTGCACCTAACACTCTAACATGTACCCCGAGTCTAAACACCCCTAGCCTTACACTTATTAACCCCTAATCTGCCGCCCACGCTATCGCTGACCCCTGCATTACACTTTTAACCCCTAATCTGCCGCTCCGTAAAACGCCGCCACCTACGTTATCCCTATGTACCCCTAATCTGCTGCCCTAACATCGCCGACCCCTATGTTATATTTATTAACCCCTAATCTGCCCCCCACAACGTCGCCGACACCTACCTACACTTATTAACCCCTAATCTGCCGAGCGGACCTGAGCGCTACTATAATAAAGTTATTAACCCCTAATCCGCCTCACTAACCCTATCATAAATAGTATTAACCCCTAATCTGCCCTCCCTAACATCGCCGACACCTACCTTCAATTATTAACCCCTAAACTTCCGATCGGAGCTCACCGCTATTCTAATAAATGGATTAACCCCTAAAGCTAAGTCTAACCCTAACACTAACACCCCCCTAAGTTAAATATCATTTTTATCTAACGAAATAAATTAACTCTTATTAAATAACTTATTCCTATTTAAAGCTAAATACTTACCTGTAAAATAAATCCTAATATAGCTACAATATAAATTATAATTATATTATAGCTATTTTAGGATTAATATTTATTTTACAGGCAACTTTGTAATTATTTTAACCAGGTACAATAGCTATTAAATAGTTAAGAACTATTTAATAGTTACCTAGTTAAAATAATAACAAATTTACCTGTAAAATAAATCCTAACCTAAGTTATAATTAAACCTAACACTACCCTATCAATAAAATAATTAAATAAACTACCTACAATTACCTACAATTAACCTAACACTACACTATCAATAAATTAATTAAACACAATTGCTACAAATAAATACAATTAAATAAACTAGCTAAAGTACAAAAAATAAAAAAGAACTAAGTTACAGAAAATAAAAAAATATTTACAAACATAAGAAAAATATTACAACAATTTTAAACTAATTACACCTACTCTAAGCCCCCTAATAAAATAACAAAGCCCCCCAAAATAAAAAATTCCCTACCCTATTCTAAATTAAAAAAGTTACAAGCTCTTTTACCTTACCAGCCCTGAACAGGGCCCTTTGCGGGGCATGCCCCAAGAATTTCAGCTCTTTTGCCTGTAAAAGAATAAATACAATACCCCCCCCCCCAACATTACAACCCACCACCCACATACCCCTAATCTAACCCAAACCCCCCTTAAATAAACCTAACACTAAGCCTGAAGATCTTCCTACCTTGTCTTCACCATCCAGGTATCACCGATCCGTCCTGGCTCCAAGATCTTCATCCAACCCAAGCGGGGGTTGGCGATCCATAATCCGGTGCTCCAAAGTCTTCCTCCTATCCGGCAAGAAGAGGACATCCGGACCGGCAAACATCTTCTCCAAGCGGCATCTTCGATCTTCTTCCATCCGGTGCGGAGCGGGTCAATCTTGAAGCAGGCGACGCGGATCCATCCTCTTCTTCCGATGTCTCCCGACTAATGACGGTTCCTTTAAGGGACGTCATCCAAGATGGCGTCCCTCGAATTCCGATTGGCTGATAGGATTCTATCAGCCAATCGGAATTAAGGTAGGAATTTTCTGATTGGCTGATGGAATCAGCCAATCAGAATCAAGTTCAATCCGATTGGCCGATCCCATCAGCCAATCAGATTGAGCTCGCATTCTATTGGCTGATCGGAACAGCCAATAGAATGCGAGCCCAATCTGATTGGCTGATTGGATCAGCCAATCGGATTGAACTTGATTCTGATTGGCTGTTATTAAATATTAAATATTAATCCTAAAATAGCTATAATATAATTATAATTTATATTGTAGCTATATTAGGATTTATTTTACAGGTAAGTATTTAGCTTTAAATAGGAATAAGTTATTTAATAAGACGTTGTGGGGGGCAGGTTAGGGGTGAATAAATATAATACAGGGGTCGGCGGGGTTAGGGGCAGCAGATTAGGAGTACATAAATATAACGTAGGTGGCGGTCGGCAGATTAGGGGTTAAAAATTTTAATCGAGTGGCGGCGGTGTGGGGGGACCTCGGTTTAGGGGTACATAGGTAGTTTATGGGTGTTAGTGTACTTTAGGGTACAGTAGTTAAGAGCTTTATGAACCGGCGTTAGCCAGAAAGCTCTTAACTCCTGCTATTTTCAGGCGGCTGGAATCTTGTCGTTAGAGCTCTAACGCTCACGGCAGAAACGACTCTAAATACCGGCGTTAGAAAGATCCCATTGAAAAGATAGGCTACGCAAATGGCGTAGGGGGATCTGCGGTATGGAAAAGTCGCGGCTGAAAAGTGAGCCTCTAACGCTGGTTTTGACGGCTACCGCCGAACTCTAAATCTAGGCCTTAGTTTCCAAAACATGTTAAAGTCATCTTACTTTTCTGTACAATCTGGTATACATTTAAAGATGACTCAAATTGCAAGCAAAAAGGGGTTTATCATGGGTGTTTGCTCACATCGGGTTTAGTGCTCGTATTACAAGTTCAAAATAAATGCAAATGCTTTAGCTATAAATAACTGTTTTGGGAAACAAAAAAATTGCACAAAATTCATCAAGGGCTCAAACATATAAGGCCCCAGGTCTTGGAAGAAAAAAAAAAAAGGCAGACAAAGAGCTTTAACATAGAGATACAAATGTATACATGTCTAAATATTCATATGTATGCAAATAAATATGTATATATGTGCGCACAGATGTATTTGTGTATATACAGTATGTGTACAGACATATATAGGTTATTCACAAATGAGATGCAATCATAGCTTGGCTATGATTATGGCTCACGCCAAAACGCGTAAGCCAATCTGACACACTACACCCTTGCTGAAGTTCCGTGGACTCTGAGGTCTTGTTTTAACCTGTGTCAATAAAGAAACCTTTTATTCAACACACGGACTGATTGCATCTCATTTTTGAATAACCTTGAATTTGCCAGAGGATCAGTCTGTGTTTCGGAATATTGCCGGCTTGTTCCCTTTGTTTCTATTGGGCTCCACATGTGACTGCCTAACCACGTAATCTGTGACGTGCCCGGTAAGAAGACAGACATGACTGGTGTATAGCAGGCATGGTACTCTAAATGGACCGCAAGGTTTGAATATTGCGGGTCCGTGAGTAGACTCGGTTGGATCCGAGTTTCCTGCAGCGAATACCTAAAGGTCCAAACCCGGGAAGAAAAAGGTGAGCATTCCTTACAAGTATAACTATATGTATTGTATAAGGTAAGGTATGTATAAGGCAAGAAAAACGTGTATGAGAAAAAAAGGGATCTTTTCCTCCAAAACACAGAACTGCGCTCTAAATATACCTAATATTAGTAATTAATAAAATTGTTTTCCACAACTGAGTGTGTTTGGTGTGTCACTAATATTTAAATATTTATATATATAAGATGAACACAATATTAAACATTTATGTGGTATAGATTCATGAAAACATGTACCAGTATTTCAAACTTGAAGCTATTACCAATATAGTAAATATTTTTTAAAGGATAAATTTGTCTGATCCCACGCAGTGGTGCGGATAAGCTATAGGTGTCGGCTGCTGTATCCTGATAATCCTCCGGAATCTCACGGAGTAAGGTAGAAATCTATAGGCAAGTAGAAAAGGAAGCGCACAAAGGCACCTACATAGTGCAAATCAATTTAATCATACAATAAAATATATGTGTTAAAAAAAGTTCCCCTCAAGGTGTCTACTCACAAGAGTCAACCTCAAACTTATGAGGTATGTACGAGTGTGTCAATGGATATGTGGCTCAGAACCGCTGTTCTCTGTAATTGATCCAAGATGTTTGAAAAAGTGTGCCAAAATACCGGGTATCGCTATTGGAGAAAAATGTTCTAACAAGTGATTCCAATGTACCCTTCAGTTAGTGGCGTCCACTTAGGCAAAATCTTATTCTCCACAAAGTTTTTCAGACACTGTTCGTTCGGTATAACAAACCAACAGCTGATCGCTGTTCCCTAATGACAGACGCAAGGTGGGCGTGGGCTTACGCGTTTCGCGGTTACATCACCGCTTCATCAGAGGAATATCCACGCCCACTGGAAGCTTCCCTTAAATGCGATCAAGTTCAGTATAGACCGCCCACCTTAGCGTGTCGCTTGAATAATAATGATACACATTTGTAATATTATTACAGAGTTGGCTGACCGTATCTGTTAACCCATTAAGGTTAGTATAACATAACAAGCAGTATGGGTCATAAAAACCTAAAAATTTATTCTAATATACAAAATGTCTATAGATTTTTTATAAGAAAACTTAATATATATGTACACAATTCTAATACTTTATATCAATGAGCATTTCATAAAATATCACTTATCACTTGAATTAATATTTGTTGAATATTCACACCCTAATATAAAATATATGTTCGGTGGATGTTAACATACAAAACATTAATACATAATTAAAATATATATATATATATATCTGTCCAATTCATACACATTGTTTGTTGAATAGCTAACATCAATTTCAAAACATTAATTTATAAATAAAAAAATAAAATAAAATACAATATATACCAATAGGTTGCGTAAAGTGTTCTAAACACTAATAAATTCATGGACATACACTATGAAGGTAGATTTTCTAAAAAGCTCTAAAAAACATAATTTAATCTAATAAAAATGCCTGTATATCTACATCCCTATTGAGACCATATGGTTCTAAAGTCTTAAGTGTGTTTGTCCAATAGGTCTCACGTAACTTTAAAAGTCTATTGCCCCTCCTTTTGTCTAGAACTACCTGTTCTATTGCTATTAAATTTCAAACATTCAGGGCTACTTTGGTGTACATCCCTGAAATGATCGTATACGCCGTGGGAAACGTCACCAGAGGTGATATTATTTATATGTTCATTTATTCTTCTCTTGAGAGTACGTTTCGTTCTCCCCAAGTACTGTTTCCCACAGCTGCATTCAAGGATATACACCACAAATTTGGACTGACAGTTCAAAAAATTTTTAATAGGAAAACATTTATTATTTGTATTTGATTTAACTTCTTTATTCTCTTGATCTGTATATTGACATACATTGCAGTTTTTCTCTTACATTTATAAAAGCCCTTATGTTGATCTGTTAGCCAAGACTTGTTGGTCTTAATTTCTCTCAAAGAGCTTGGTGCTAATATATTTTTTATTGATCTATTTTTCTTGAAAATAACTCTTGGTTTGTCCTCCAATAACTATTTCAATACTGGATCTTCTTTTAGAACATACCAGCATTTACGTATAATTTTTTCTATTTCGTTAGCCGAGTTATTATACTTAGTTAGAAATAGGTTGTTTCTTACGTCTGTCATTACGGAACAGCGATCAGCTGTTGGTTTGTTATACCGAATGAACAGTGTCTGAAAAACTTTGTGGAGAATAAGCTTTTGCCTAAGTGGACGCCACTAACTGAAGGGTACATTGGAATCACTTGTTAGAACACTTTTCTCCAATAGCGATACCCGGTATTTTGGCACACTTTTTCAAACATCTTGGATCAATTACAGAGAACAGCGGTTCTGAGCCATATATCCATTGACACGCTCGTACATACCTCATAAGTTTGAGGTTGACTCTTGTGAGTAGACACCCTATGGGGGACTTGTTTTTTAACACATATATTTTATTGTATGATTAAATTGATTTGCACTATGTAGGTGCCTTTGTGCGCTTCATTTTCTACTTGCCTATATATATATATATATATATATATATATATATATATATATATATATATATATATATATATATATATATATATATATATATCAATGTAAATATTTGCATAGGAAATTAGTACATCTAGGCAAGTATCCCCGCTTGCTTCCCCCCAGAAATTCTTAATATACAATGTTTCCAATGCACAAGAGAATTGTGGGTAAGATATGCAAATTAGATACTGTCATAATCCTGTTTAAAAGGATAGCTGTGTCAAAACAGTATTTTTGAAGCAAAAAACTGAGAATTTGCATATCTAATTTGCATATATTACCCACAATTCTCTTGTGCATTGGAAACATTGTATATTAAGAATTTCTGGGGAAACGCAAGCGGGGTTACTTGCCTAGATGTACTAATTTCCTATGCAAATATTTACATTGATTTAATTTTGAGACATAAATATATAAGTGCTTGCAGTTAAGTAGATGAAAACATGAAAAAACATATTTATGCAATATTCATATTTAATAAAGTGTTATACTGTGTATTTACTGTAAATATTTCACATTCCAATGCTCTGCATATAGCAGAATATGTATATTTAAATATATATATATATATATATATATATATATATATATATATATATATATATATATATATACAGGGAGTGCAGAATTATTAGGCAAATGAGTATTTTGACCACATCATCCTCTTTATGCATGTTGTCTTACTCCAAGATGTATAGGCTCGAAAGCCTACTACCAATTAAGCATATTAGGTGATGTGCATCTCTGTAATGAGAAGGGGTGTGGTCTAATGACATCAACACCCTATATCAGGTGTGCATAATTATTAGGCAACTTCCTTTCCTTTGGCAAAATGGGTCAAAAGAAGGACTTGACAGGCTCAGAAAAGTCAAAAATAGTGAGATATCTTGCAGAGGGATGCAGCACTCTTAAAATTGCAAAGCTTCTGAAGCGTGATCATCGAACAATCAAGCGTTTCATTCAAAATAGTCAACAGGGTCGCAAGAAGCGTGTGGAAAAACCAAGGCGCAAAATAACTGCCCATGAACTGAGAAAAGTCAAGCGTGCAGCTGCCAAGATGCCACTTGCCACCAGTTTGGCCATATTTCAGAGCTGCAACATAACTGGAGTGCCCAAAAGCACAGAGACATGGCCAAGGTAAGAAAGGCTGAAAGACGACCACCACTGAACAAGACACACAAGCTGAAACATCAAGACTGGGCCAAGAAATATCTCAAGACTGATTTTTCTAAGGTTTTATGGACTGATGAAATGAGAGTGAGTCTTGATGGGCCAGATGGATGGGCCCGTGGCTGGATTGGTAAAGGGCAGAGAGCTCCAGTCCGACTCAGACGCCAGCAAGGTGGAGGTGGAGTACTGGTTTGGGTTGGTATCATCAAAGATGAGCTTGTGGGGCCTTTTCGGGTTGAGGATGGAGCTCAACTCCCAGTCCTACTGCCAGTTTCTGGAATACACCTTCTTCAAGCAGTAGTACAGGAAGAAGTCTGCATCCTTCAAGAAAAACATGATTTTCATGCAGGACAATGCTCCATCACACGCGCCCAAGTACTCCACAGCGTGGCTGGCAAGAAAGGGTATAAAAGAAGAAAATCTAATGACATGGCCTCCTTGTTCACCTGATCTGAACCCCATTGAGAACCTGTGGTCCATCATCAAATGTGAGATTTACAAGGAGGGAAAACAGTACACCTCTCTGAACAGTGTCTGGGAGGCTGTGGTTGCTGCTGCATGCAATGTTGATGGTGAACAGATCAAAACACTGACAGAATCCATGGATGGCAGGCTTTTGAGTGTCCTTGCAAAGAAAGGTGGCTATATTGGTCACTGATTTGTTTTGTTTTTGAATGTCAGAAATGTATATTTTTGAATGTTGAGATGTTATATTGGTTTCACTTGTAAAAATAAATAATTGAAATGGGTATATATTTGTTTTTTGTTAAGTTGCCTAATAATTATGCACAGTAATAGTCACCTGCACACACAGATATCCCCCTAAAATAGCTATAACTAAAAACAAACTAAAATCTACTTCCAAAACTATTCAGCTTTGATATTAATGAGTTTTTTGGGTTCATTGAGAACATGGTTGTTGTTCAATAATAAAATTAATCCGCTAAAATACAACTTGCCTAATAATTCTGCACTCCCTGTATATATATATATATATTTATAAAAAATCATATACCATAATCATATATATACATTGTAAAGTGAAATATTTATATTTTCATGTCGGGTTAGCGCACTTGAGAATATGCAATTGAGTTTGCATGCGAGAAGGGTGTTAGTTTCCCCCCCCACTTTTTTACTCCATTTACTTCTTTTGGGGAATATGTTAAAGTGATTGCGATATTCGAAGTTTGGATTTTTGCGCACATCAGGTTAGTGCGCAAGCGAAAACTTTTTACTTTTAACTTGAAATACGCTACCCGGTGCACACAAAATCCCTACTTCTAGTGGAGTTCGCCTGTGAGCGGGAGAGTTAAATACTGCTTCACTTGTAATCTGGGCCCAAATTTAAAACAATTTGAGAGTTTTAACCCATTGCATGACAGAATTGGCTGCAAAGCATTCTGCACCAAAAGGTTGTTGCTGTAGCTTGCAGTTTAGGAGTTAAGTATAAAATAAGTATAGTTTTTTTATAATGTATACAGTCTTAGTATTTCAATAAAATTCAAGGAACATCCAGGGGCGCGATCCGATAAACGGCGTAGTTTGCGGCGCAAGCGAGGGAATCCGCGTCGCCCGCAGTTTCAGCTCGCAACTCGAGCTATCCCATATACTGCGCCGTCAGATGCTAACGTGCCGTAAGTCGGATAAACCAGCGATGTCCAGAAATCTGCGCAAGTATATATATATATATATATATATATATATATATATATTATAATAACGATATTAACTATATTAAACCTAATATAATTAGGGTTAATATAGTTAATATAATTATTATATTATATATATTAACTATATTAACCCTAATTATATTAGGGTTAATATAGTTAATATCGTTATTATAATATATATATATATATATATATATATATATAAAGTATAACAACCCTATCTACTCTTATTAAAATAAATCTAATATTAATATTATTAATTAAAATATTCCTATTTAAATCTAAATACTTACCTATAAAATAAACCCTAAGATAGCTACAATATAATTAATAATTACATTATAGCTATGTTAGGGTTTATATTTATTTTACAGGTAAATTGTTAATTATTTTAACTAGGTATAATAGCTATTAAATAGTCATTAACTATTTAATAGCTACCTAGTTAAAATAATTACCCAATTACCTGTAAAATAAATCCTAACCTAAGTTACAAATACACCTACACTATCAATAAATTAAAGAAACTACAAATATCTATCTAAAAATACAATTAAATAAACTAAACTAAATTACAAAAAAAACAAACACTAAATTACAAAAAATAAAAAAAAGATTACAAGATTTTTAAGCTAATTACACCTATTCTAAGCCCCCTAATAAAATAATAAAGCCCCCCCCCAAAAAAAATTCCCTACCCTATTCTAAATTAAAAAAAGTTCAAAGCTCTTTTACCTTACCAGCCCTTAAAAGGGCCTTTTGTGGGGGACTTCCCGATGAATGAGGTTCCTTTAAATGACGTCATCCAATCGGAATTAAGGTAGAAAAATCTGATTGGCTGATTGAATCAGCCAATCAGATTCAAGTTCAATCCGATTGGCTGATTGGTTCATCCAATCGGATTGAAATTGAATCTGATTGGCTGATTCAATCAGCCAATCAGATTTTTCTACCTTAATTCCGATTGGCTGATAGAATCCTATCAGCCAATCGGAATTCGACGGACGCCATCTTGGATGACGTCATTTAAAGGAACCTCATTCGTTGCGAAGTCGTTGTGCCGGATGGATGCTCCGCGGCGGAGGAGCGAAGAAAGAAGATTGAAGATGCCGATTTGCTTGAAGACATCGCCGATGGAAGAAGACTCTCTGCCGCTTGCTTGAAGACATCGCCCGGATGGAAGAAGACTTCACTGCTGCTTGCTGGAAGACATCGCCCGGATTGGATGAGGAGTTCGGCCCGGCGTGGTGAAGATAAGGTAGGGAGATCTTCAGGGGGGTAGTGTTAGTTTTATTTAAGGGGGGTTTGGGTTAGATTAGGGGTATGTGGGTGGTGGGTTGTAATGTTGGGGGGTGGTATTGTGTTTTTTTTTTCAGGCAAAAGAGCAGTTTTCTTTGGGGCATGCCCCCACAAAAGGCCCTTTTAAGGGCTGGTAAGGTAAAAGAGTGTTGAACTTTTTTTAATTTAGAATAGGGTAGGGAATTTTTTTATTTTGGGGGGCTTTATTATTTTATTAGGGGGCTTAGAATAGGTGTAATTAGCTTAAAAATCTTGTAATCTTTTTTTTATTTTTGTAATTTAGTGTTTGTTTTTTTTGTAATTTAGTTTAGTTTATTTAATTGTATTTTTAGATAGATATTTGTAGTTTCTTTAATTTATTGATAGTGTAGGTGTATTTGTAACTTAGGTTAGGATTTATTTTACAGGTAATTGGGTAATTATTTTAACTAGGTAGCTATTAAATAGTTAATAACTATTTAATAGCTATTATACCTAGTTAAAATAATTAACAATTTACCTGTAAAATAAATATAAACCCTAACATAGCTACAGTGTAATTATTAATTACATTGTAGCTATCTTAGAGTTTATTTTATAGGTAAGAATTTAGATTTAAATAGGAATATTTTAGTTTATAATATGAATTAGATTTATTTAATAAGAATTTAGTTAGGGGTGTTAGGGTTAGATAGAGTTAATATTTTATATAAATACTATAGTAACTATATTAACTATATTAACCCTAATATAATTAGGGTTAATATAGTTAATATATATAATGTAATAACTATATTAACTATAATATTAGTATGGTATCTCACAAGGAGAAAAAAAGGCGCACTGTTTTTTTAAAAACAAAATAAGACAAACATAGAAAATGGATCTGTGATCCCAGAGAGTGTAATGTTCTCACAATTAGCCACTTGATCTTGGTCTTCGTCGAGTGCTCTCGCTCAGTCCACTGCTTTGAACAAATGTGGATGGCAGACCGTATGTATAGGCTGTTCTTCTGTGTAGGCAGCTCCTCTTGTTCCCAGAGAGCAGGGGTATAACTGTTTAGAATTGAAGATAAAGAGGGCGCCACATAGCGTGATATTGTTTCACAAAAGAAAAGGATAACACAAGACAGAGAGGTAATGTGCTTACCAATATCTGTGGTACTGTTCTGTGACCAGTACTGTCTCGCCTGCTAGCACTTTATTCAGTGGCTAGTACACTGTTGGATGCGATCCTTCCCGGAGCTTATCCTTGGATCAGGGAATCGTGCTGTGAGCGTTTCTCTGTTCAGCTGTTTCCCTGTGTTGTTCGATTGGGTTTGTAACTCATAAGAAATGCACAACTTCCAGGTTTTAAAAGAAAACTTTAAAAGGCTTTATTATAACGCGTTTCTCAACCGCCAAGGGTCGTTTCTTCAGATATCAAAGCGAATAAAAAATGTTACAAGTTGTTACAATTTATACACATTTGTTTGATTAAAAAGGAAGTTGTCACAAAAGTTGCAAACCAATGAAAAAACATTTGGTTTGCAACTTTTGTGACAACTTCCTTTTTAATCAAACAAATGTGTATAAATTGTAACAACTTGTAACATTTTTTATTCGCTTTGATATCTGAAGAAACGACCCTTGGCGGTTGAGAAACGCGTTATAATAAAGCCTTTTAAAGTTTTCTTTTAAAACCTGGAAGTTGTGCATTTCTTATGAGTTACAAACCCAATCGAACAACACAGGGAAACAGCTGAACAGAGAAACGCTCACAGCACGATTCCCTGATCCAAGGATAAGCTCCGGGAAGGATCGCATCCAACAGTGTACTAGCCACTGAATAAAGTGCTAGCAGGCGAGACAGTACTGGTCACAGAACAGTACCACAGATATTGGTAAGCACATTACCTCTCTGTCTTGTGTTATCCTTTTCTTTTGTGAAACAATATCACGCTATGTGGCGCCCTCTTTATCTTCAATTATTAACTATAATATACTTAGGGCTAATATAGATAATATAGCTGGCGGCGGGGTAGGTAGATTAAATTAGGGGTTAATAATTTTAATATAGATGGCGGCGGTGTAAGGGGTTCACATTAGGGGATAGATCAGTTAGATGGTGGCGGTTTTAGGGGTTCACATTAGGGGATAGATCAGTTAGATGGTGGTGGTTTTAGGGGCTCACAGTAGGGGGTTAGTTTATGTAGATGGCGGCGGTTTAGGGGTTAAATACTTTATTAGCAATTGCGGCGGGGGATTGCAGTTGACAAGGAGATAGACATTGCGCATGCGTTAGGTGTTAGGTTTTATTTAGCAGCCAGTTTAGGGAGTTACGGGGCTCCAATAGTCAGCGTAAGGCTTCTTACGGGTGCTTTTTGTGGCGAGGTGAAAATGGAGTAAGATTTCTCCATTTTCGCCACGTAAGTCCTTACGCTGTATATTGGATACCAAACTGCGCGTGTTTGGTATACCTGCCTATGGCCCAAAAAACTACGGGCGACGGCAGAAATATATGCGCGTAACTTCTAGGTTACGCCGTATATAGGATACCAAACCCGCGCAAATATTGGTATCGCCAGCTTTTGCGGGCGACGATTTTTATCGGATCGACCCCCAGGTGTGACTTTTCATGTTCTGAGCTATTCCTTTTTTACATCAGACGGTGATCAGCTACTTTTAAGAAGAATTATGTATAGCTGTGTACTACTTAAAAAGGGATCTATAATTCAGCTTGTCTGCATTAAAAAACACAAAAAAACTAACAGACATTGATAGAAAAAGAATGCACTTTTACAGTATTTTACACTTTGTTGCATTGTTTTAACCTGATATTGAGCTGTATTTACATATAAAGCAAATTTTAGGTGACATCCTTTTAGTGAATCCATTAATTTTATTATTATTAATACTAATAAATGTATTATTATTTGTAATTATTATTATTATTATTATTATTATTATTATTATTAATAATAATAATAAATGTATTATTATTTGTATTTATTATTATTATTATTATTATTATTATTATTGTTATTATTATATAAAAGGTACATCAGTATATTTTGAACATTTTTGTATATCAAATGCTAACTGTGGAAGTTAAGCATAGGTTTCTCTACTTTTATATTTTTTCACAATGGATTATTTATTTGTTCCATTTTAGAATAGAGAACATACTTTAATATGTGAACTTTTAGCATGCAAATTACCTTCCCTGAAAATTATTTTATGCTTAAAGCATGGCCATAAAATGGATTAGAATTAATAGTAATGTCGTCATTTTAAAATAAGGGTTATATGTTATTGTGCATAAATCTTTTAGGTTTAGCTAAAGTTTATTATTCAATTTTGGGCATGAAAGCAAAATTAATCTAATTTAATCTTATATAGAAAATCTGCTATATATATTATCTAAATATTGAAGATTTACATTGACTGAAAATTGATTAAAGGGGCATTGTACACTAGATTTTTCTTTGCATAAGTGTTTTGTAGATGATCCATTTATATAGCCATCTGGGTGAGTTTTTAAAAATGTTTTATTTTTTAAATAACATTGTGCTGATTTTAAGACTCCTAACCAAGCTCCAAAGTTGTAGATCTATACTGATGTCTACAGACTTCTACTTGTTTAATTGTTTTTTTTTATATGGAGGGGAAAGGGTAGGGGGTTTGGTTTTTCTGGATTAATCTAGATATCCCTGGCTGATTGCATCTTATATAAAAATGAACAATGGGATATAAGTCTCCACATAAAAACAATTAGAAAGAAGACTTATAGGATATTTTTTTCTCAATGGAATTCTACAAATATTTTGTAAGTCACAAAATGTAAATATATGTATGAAGCAGAAAAAATAGATTGGTTACTTATTTAGATAACCAATTGGACTATTCAATATGGAAATGAGACACTGCAAATAAGGATAAGCTTGTCTGATTTCTTTCACAAGAAGTAAGACAATTTGATTTTAAATCAGATATAAATTCAAGTTAGCACTCTTATACAGATGGAAACCTACATGTTTAATAAAAAAGGTATACAACAAGCATCTCTTTGTCTTACACGGAATTTCTTACAGTAATACAAATACAAAGAAACGTACTGCAACAAAAGTGAAGATCCCTGTGATCACTGATACTGACTATAAGATCATTGAAACAAAACTGAGTACGCATTTGATTTCCAATTAACCTAATTGCATGAACATGATTATAAATTGACCTGTAAATAACATGACTTTCTCAATTTTGGACCTATGGGCTGTGTCTATAAAATGGCCTGTGAATGACATAAACTTCTCAATTTTAGATCTATGGGCTGTGTCTATTTGCATGGATAACCAACTAAAAATCAGTTGAAACACAGTTGCAGCAGTAAACAGAAGCTATAGAACGAGCAATAGTACCAATAATCAACTAATCAGAGCCCCAGTGGCTGTTCTCCTAAAATGACAGTGCACTACTTGTACAATCTAGCTCTGAAAAACAGATGGGCAAGTGCTTCAAACTTGGCTCAAGGGTGGAGTTTCTTTAAAAGCTCAGACAGTGTGAAGGTTATTGCATGTCAACCCTTATGGATGAGGTCCAAGGAAAAACAACTTGTTTCCTCTTTTGGACAAAACTGCAAGATTTAACTGTAATGCTCATTTAATACTTCACTATCAGACCAAACTCGGCCAATAGTCTTCTTATTCCAGTGTCGAGCCGGAATGATAGGGAATTTTCCAGAGCAGTGAATGTTTGCAAGATGAGGTAAGCGGCACTCACCACAGGCAGGATAATCTTCGGCAGCAACAGTCAGGGAATCAGAGAAAGGCAGTTCAAAGGTAAACCACTAGAATGGTTTGGCAGGCAGGGTTTGACAACAGTAGAGCAGTCCATAGATAAACCACTAGGATGGTCAGGCAGGCAGGGTCTGGCAATGAAAAAGCAGTCCAGAGAGGCAGGCAGGGTTTGGCAACAGAGAGGCAATACAGAGCAATAGGGGTTAATCAAACCGAGTAGTCAGACAGGCAGGGTTCAGCAATAGTATAGCAATCCAGCAGTTTAGGAGTAAACAGGCAGAGTGTTCAGACAAGCAGAGTTCAGCAGCAGTAAATCAATCCAGCAGTTTAGGGGTTAACAGGCAGTGTGGTCAGACAAGCAGAGGTCAGCAACAAACAGTCCAGCATATAGCTATAATAACACCCAGGATAACACTAAGTAACACCTATACTTGGGCAGTGATAGGTAGCAAGTGAGTAACTTACATAGGCGCAGGGGTCACACCATAGGAGATCCTGACCGGCTTTAGAACGGAGGAAGCGTGAGAGGAGAGGAGCCGACTCCCCCCTAGGCAACAAGCAGAACAGCAGATGCTGCGTCCCTAGCAACAGCCAGAGCAGCGCAACGTAGCCCCCCTCTCAAGTGTTCCCTCCAGGAACCAGAGTCTGCCTCAAAGGATGAGCAGCATGGAATCTGGAGACCAAAGATGGAGCATGCACATCACGGGCAGGAACCCAGGAATGATCCACCACAGAGTAACCCTTCCAATGTACCAGATACTGCAGTTGTCTGCACCTGTATCTGGAGTCCAGGATCTTAGTAACCACATATTCAGGGTCACCACGGACCAGGAGCAGAGGAGGAGTAGCTCGGAGTCAAGTATATCTATTCTTGATGTAAGGCTTGAGTAGTCATATGTGGAAGACTGGGTGTATGCGCAGGGTTTTGGGCAAGGCCACTTTGTAGGCAACTGGAGGCAGTCTATTCAGAACTTTGAATGGACTAATAAACCTAAGCCCCAATTTGTGACAGGGTTGATGTAGACAAATATGTTGAGTAGAGACCCAAACACGTTCACCTACCGAGATAACATGTACAGAAGTTCTATGATGATCAGCAAACATTTTGTATCTAGAGACAGCTGAATGTAGCTGAGAGTGAATACATTTCCAATGAGTGGTGAGTCCAGTAGAGTTCCAATGAGTGGTTCTTGCCAGCTCAGCTAGGGGTAGCAACCTAGACCAGTTGGTATGGAGAGCATTGACAAAGGCTCTAAGGTAGGCCTCGAGATCCTGGTCTACTCTCTCAGTTTGTCCATTGGTCTGAGGATAGTAGCCAGAAGACAAGGAAACGGTGGTTCCAGTCAACTTACAAAAGGCTCTCCAAAAGGTAGAGATAAACTGTGGACCTCTGTCGTAAACAATATTCACAGGAATGTCATGAAGTCATACCACATGCAAGATAAAAAGAGACGATAAGTCTTGGGCAGAAAGCAGTTTGGTTAGGGGTCCAAAATGAGCCAGTCTGGAAAAGCAATCCACCACAATTCAGATAACTGCATGGTGGTCAGGGGGTAAGAAGATTCACAATGAAATACATTGTTATGTGTGTCCATGGTTGTTTGGGAATGGATAATGGTTGGAGCAAGCCAGGAGGCAGGGATCGGGAGTTTTGTTGGCAGCAAAAGTTATGTGGGCTTTCACATATTCCTGAACATCAGACTTCATAATAGGCCACCATACATGTTGGGAAGATGCTTTTAAGTCCTTGTCAAACTAGGATGTCTTGAGAGTTTAGCCACAGGGGCTTCAGGAGGTTAACTAGACTGGGCACTTTGCAGTCTTTGAAGAAGGGTGGTGTTCAGTTGAGCAACCACACAGGAGGGAGGTATGTTGTGTTCAATAGGAGCTTCAGAGGAATCACTTGAGTGAGGAAACTGATGGGAAAGGGCATCAGCCTTCTTGTTTTTGGTCCCAGGAAAATAAGAGCCACAACATTGAAATGGGGAAAGAACAAGGCCAACCTAGCCTGTCGAGGATTGAGTCAATGATCAGTCTCTAGGTAAGTCAGATTATTGTGGTCAGTGAGAATCTGAATGGGATTGGCTGCTTTTTTCTCAAACATATCTGCAAAGTCCACATAAACTGAGGGAAGGTTTGGAGGAGTTTGTATACTGGCTATGGGGATGCAGAGCAGAGGAGAGACTTTAGCAAGACAGGAGTGGAAACAGGAGGTACCTCAGGAGGCCAGTTGTCCTTCAGCCCAGTCGATCTGTGGATTGTGTATATGAAGCCAAGGAAGACCAAGGATGACAGGCTGTGCTGGGGAATGAATGACCTCGAACTGCAACTGTTCGGTATGAAGGACTCCCACAGTCAGGGTCAGGGGTGCTGACTCAAAATGAATCAACCCTGAACCAAGGGGGTTGCCATCCAGAGTAGTTATTTTGAGACAATGTCTTTTCTGCAGAAGAGGCAAGTCAGCTTGAATAATAAAACTGTGATCCAGAAAGTTTCAAGCTGCCCCTGATTCAATGAAGTCTTGAGTGTGGACATTAATTGGAAGGAAGGTAAGGGTAACAGGTACCAGAACTGTGTGGTATGGGTTCCTAACATCTGTCCTTGAAGATAAACTGCTCTTGCTACCTCATTTGGCTCCATGGCCCAAGTATAATGTAATGCTTGTGGGATATTGCAATATCAGACCGAACTTGGCCAGTAGTCTTCTTACCCCAGCGTCGAGCTGGAATAATAGGGAATATCTCAGAGCAGAGAAAGTTCACAAGTGGCACTCACCACAGGCAGGATAGTCTTCGGTGGCAACAGGCAGGGAATTAGAGAAAGGCAGTTCAAAGGTAAACCACTAGAATGGTTTGGCAGGCATGGTTTGGCAATGGTAAAGCAGTCCAGAGATAAACCACTAGGATGGTCAGGCAGGTAGGGTCTGGCAATGGAAAAGCAGTCAAGAGATAAACCACTAGGATGGTCAGGCAGGCAGGGTTTGGCAACAGAGATGCAATCCAAAGCAATAGGGGTTAATCAAGTAGAATAGCCAGACAGGCAGGGTTTAGCAATAGTGTATCAATACAGCAGTTTAGGAGTAAACAGGCAGAGTGGTCAGACAAGCAGAGTTCAGCAGCAGTAAATCAATCCAGCAGTTTAGGGGTTAACAGGCTGAGTGGTCAGACAAGCAGAGGTCAGCAACAATATAACAGTCCAGCATACAGCAATAATAACACCCAGGATAACACTAAGTAACACCTATAATTGGGCAGTGATAGGTAGCAAGTGAGTAACTTACCTAGGCACAGGGTTCACGCCACAGATGATCCTGACTACCTTCAGCATGGAGGAAGCGTGCGGCGATGAGGTCACCGCCGCACCCAGAGAGGAACTGACTCCCCCCCTAGGCAACGAGTAGAACAGCAGGCACCGCGTCCATAGCAACAGCTAGATCGGCGCGGCACGACATAAACTTTTCTAAACAGCATAAAAAGAAGCCTGATAAAAATTTGGAGCACATTCTTTGGTCAGATGAGACCAAGATAAGTTTGTTTGGCTCTGATGGGATCCAGCATGTTTGGCGTGAACCTGCCCAGGATTATTACAGTGCAATGCATAGTCCCAAAAGTGAAGCACAGAGGTGGGAGTGTGAGGATATGGGGCTGCATGAGTGCAAATGGTGTTGGGGAGATGACATTTATAGATGGCACCATGAATGCCTGTGGATATACCAAATCACTGGCTGACAAGTTTACTCCCAGTCTCCAGAAGCTTGGCAGAAGAAGAATATTCCAGCATGATAACAATCCAAAGCACACTGCCAAAATCACAAAAGAGTTTATGAAGAAGAAAAAAGTGCAAACTATTACCTGGCCAAGTATGTCGCTTAACTAGAATCCTAAAGAACACTTTACAGAGAAAGGTAGAGCAACACCACCCCTCCATCAAAGAGCAGCTAAAAAAACTGTCTCTGGAGAATGGAACTACATCTCTCCAAATGTTTGTACAACACTGGTATCCTTCATGCCTAGGAGGATTGAGTCTGTCATCAAAAATAAAAGTGGGCATATGAAGTATTGAAAAAGTAAAAGATTTGAATTTCAGTAATTAAAAGTGTACTGACTTATGTTGCATTGAGTGCATACTGTGGGGATTATATTTTTAATATAGTAAATCGAAACTGCTACTTTTTAATCTTGCATAACAGCAAATGCCCTACTGTAAAACTTAGAAGTAGTGAAATTTTGAATCATTTGATGTTATATACCCACACATATACTGGTCTTGGGAACAATTCATTCCAATTGAGCTGAATCCCTGAAACTATACCTTTTTACAGTAATTTATCTTGGTAGATTATTAAATTGATGGAGTTAATATTTGAGGAATTATTGAATGTGGCTAAAATCATTTCTATTTCACATCTGTGATTACATTTTTAGATGTGATAGATGACATCATTACGTACTGATAGAAAGAACTGTAAGAAACTAAAATTGAAAGCTCAACCTGGAAAAATGTATCGCAGCAAAAACTCTCAAACTTCACAAAAAAGAAAAAAGAAAAAAAATCTTTCTTCTTCTTTTATCTGGATTAAATAAATTACATATAGATTGGGTTTTCTCAAAAAATTATGCTCAAGGATGGATAGTAATACAGAGCTCTATTATAGTTAGAATAACTTTAACCTTTCCATTGTATCTGCCTATTCTTGGAAATCAAAGCCTTTCTAATACTGCATGTTTAAAAAAAAACATATTTGTCAGATACATTTGAACTAGAAAGCCCCATATTTTTTTTGCTTTGACCACCATTTTCTCAAGTTCTCAATTCTTAGCATTTACGCTCACAAGCCCAGCTGTCCTGTTAATAACCTACATGCAAGGTGATCTACACCTTGAAGCCAAACATTTCAATAATGTTCACCTCTCAAAAGTCTCAGACTTTAATGTCAAAATCATTGATGAGATAAGCAAAAATATAAGAGGGGATGAATGATGCAAACAGCTAACTAGGAGGGAATAATAATAATGAGTAATAATTAAAAAAATATATCTCTTCTATTAAAACCAGGAGCTAGTTAATATTCACAAACATAATCTAACATTGTTATGTATATAGTATATGTGTGTATTGTTTGTATACATATTTTTTAGTATTTTGTCAAATGTTTTAAATGCCCCCACTGGCCATAATATTATAATTCCACCTTAATCTATAAAAGGAGTGGCGGAAGTATTTTTGTGATTGGCTATTGGGTATTTAAATAAGGCATGGACTATGCGATCAATCCACCTATGATTAAGCGCCAGTGAGGTGCGAAACATGTCAGGGGATTTTCTTTTTGCCAATACTCATGCTTGCCTATATTTTTTTAATTTTTGCAATAAAGTCTTTTGTTTTAGCCCTTATACATCTCTGCATGCTCAGGAACTGTCTTTTCATACATGTTACATGTGTATACTGCCCCTATGCTATAGAATGTTTGAGCTCTACAAATAAATTCTAATAATAATTAATGATTAATAATAACCTTACTCTCTTACAAACCTTAAATTAGTACATAGGGTTTTTTTTGGCACTTGTGGATCAGATTTTAACAAATGTGATCATTGTCTTCAAACATTTAAAGGACTATACATAATGTCAGATTAATTTTCAAAGGATTCTGGCATAATTGATCCAAGACTACTATGAGGGTTATTATTACTTGAAGTTTTATATGGTCAGGAAGTATTTTTTTTTGTTTGTTTTTTGCATGCAGTCAGTTTAAAATGTTTTATGGTTTAATCTAGTTTCTCCTTGCTGACTAGTAAGGATTTTCTCTTTCAGTCAAACAATCTCATGTATTGCAGATCTATGTACTGTGGGGAGATAGAGAGGGGTTATTCCACCTCCCCATGATTTTATTACATATGGTGATCACCTGATAGACATTTGATAGCAGGGCATAGTCTCTTTAAAAAGGAAAGGGGCATTTTCCCCATTTTGTGGCTCATTTTGGGAAACTGTGGTGTTTTTAGAGCTGAGAGCATACTAAAGGTTACATACTAAACAGGTAAAATTCATAAGGAAATCACAATCTACCTAGAAGGAATTGAGAACTATCAAAAGAAATAAATATATCCCATTGATAAATATATAACAAATTAACATTGAGTGCAATAATTTGGTTTATTATTTTTTATAATGGATAGAGGTGGCTTTAAACATTTTAACCTGTATAAAAGTGTATATTTTTTATGTTTAACTAATCCTCCAACTCCTGTTGATTGTTTTCATCCAATGATTTTATTTGTTTTGTGTAGAGTGTTTGTAATTTAGTATAAAAAAATGTTTTGTTTTTAAATATTATGTCTCTATTTATAAGGTACATTCTTCACGTACCTTGCTTTATGTGCAAAAAAGTCCTTGGCAAACATGCATTAATCTAAATGTGTGGCCTTGAATGGAGTTAACCGAAATAAAAGTTCATATCCTTATATGAAAACATGTTTGTATACTAAATAAAGGTTAACCTTGGTTGTATCTAGAAATGACTATACAAATAATAATGGGAGCATTCACAGTTCATGGAAAACGTATATTTATTCAGGTAAGATGGCATATATAATCAATCAGTATGCATAAATTTGTTTTGATATAAATCAGTTTTGTGATAGTTTCCAAATAAGCAAAGGCTTTCTGTCTGAATGTGGCATCATCTCAATATTCCTGTGGCGTTTCAGTGCTACAATAGTAGTTAAACTGGTAATATGACTTGCTGTTCTCAATCACATTCAGGCCAAATCAAAATTGATTGGCTGAGTGAATGTTAAATTAATATAGAGCCTCTACAATCATGGTGTTTTGAATATAATGAAATAATTTAGTGTGTGGCCAGAAACCCAGATAGCTGAATATAAAGCTGGATAGAAGAACTCTTAAATGCCAGTTCATATAAGAACTCTGGAATTTATCAAGCATTTAAATTTCAAAATATGTAGGTCATTCAGTACTTTATGTTTAAATGAATCGATTTCCGTTTAATTATTCTTTCTTGATTTCCTATTAATCATGCTTTGTGTATATATATATATATATATATATATATATATATATTTATTTATTTATATATATATTTTTATATATATATATATATATATATATATATAAAAAGATGGTAGATAGATAGATAGATAGATAGATAGATAGATAGATAGATGATAGATAGATAGATAGATAGATAGATAGATAGATAGATAGATAGATAGATAGATAGATAGATAGATGGTACGAAGATATGTTGCAAAAAAAAAAAAGTTAATTTGTAACATTATGCCTTCACACCACTCTGTACTTTTTTATAGGCTATGACTGCATACCTATTTATTTTTTTACTTCGTCTTGTGTTCATGGTGGTGGGTAATTCTCTCCATACAACCCCAGGGATATATATATTGGTGTTAACCCATGTAAAAGATCTCTGAACAGATTGTGATATGCCTCAATTGTAAAAAAAAGTATGTATGGATTATACAGAATTAACTACAGCCTCTGATTTATTTTTTTCCTATTCTGATTTTTTTTATGTGTTTATGGCATTTTGTTCACATTTGTACCATCAAATTTATCTTGTTTCAAGTTTGAAACATCACTATTCTACATACGGAATGGCTATTCTTTCTTTACATCTCTATTCATGTACAATAGTTTGCCTCAGACTCCCCTGTTAAACTGTAGAGGGATTCTGTAAATTTATTTAGAAGAAGGAAAGAGAAGCACGGCATAATATAATATGCAAAATACAATTACATTCACTTTATACTTGTATTTGTATATAGCAGTGTAATTATGAATACATAAAAAGTTTAGATGATATTGAATTTGCTATGAAAATGGGTCTCATAGGGTCTCATAGCCAAAGAACCTGTAGACAATGTCAGGAGCATACACTATATATATATTGGCACTATCAGTGGCTATACTGCTAGCTGAAGACATATTTAAATAAAACAGTACACTCAGAACAAGGGGCATCATGGGTGAACTTCATTTGCTATTTTATCAGTTAAGATAAAGTATTTTTTATACATGATATTCATAGTTTAAGGGGTTGATTTATTATATGTCAAGCGGACATGATTCACTATAACGGATCATGTTCGCTCGACATCGCTCAATGCAGACAGCATACTTCCGCTTTTTATAATTTCACAAGCATTTCTGGTGAAATACTTGTGCAATGCTGCCCCCTGCTCACTAACAGCCAATCAGCAGGGGATTTCAATCCAACACCTAAAAGGTGGCAGACAGGTTATGACCGCTGCTTCTTAACTTCCGTTTCAGGTCAGCTTGAAATGATGGGCCTCCGAAGCAACATTCAGTCCTTCAAAAAATGGAGCCCAAAGTCTTATTAATACTACTTTAATGTTTTATATTAAAAAAAATATTGTTTATTTTCCCTTTAAAAGGTTTCTTGCGATGCTGATTTGTTAAAATGAACCTGCAAGCAGCAGACATAAGACCACTGCTTCCTAACCTTTCTGCCAACGCCCCAGACAAATTCAACCCAGGATGACTGGCAACACCTGCTCTGACACGATTGGTTGCACAAGAGATAAATGCAGGCAGCAGAGTCTGTCTTTCTTCCTGTGAGCTTTGTTGTTTTAAAACCAATTCATTTATGTCTGTTATATCCTTTAGAATGATTTTATTAATATTATTTATTCATATCAAATACAAGACTTTCAGATATATTGACTTAATTTGCTACCAGTGACCCTTCATAGCAGGTATGGGGAACCTTGGCACTCCTGATGTTTCAGAACTACATTACCCTTGATGCTTAGGCACTCTGAAGTCCAGTTGAGCATCATGGGAAATGTAGTTCTGAAACATCTGGAGGGCCAAGGTTCCCCATCCCTGCTTTAAAGAGACAAAAAAGCAATTGAATACAACCAATATGAAATAAAAAGCTGTCACTGCAACTCTAGATAAAATATATGTCAGTATTTTTGCAAATAAAAAATAATTGTAAGCTGCACTTTGTTAAAAGGTTGTATTTGAAAGTGAAGAAGAGTGACGTTAGACAAAAATTATAAAAGGTATGAACAAGAAAAGGAGACAGGCATTAACCCAATCAGATTTGCTTAATGCACAATGTGCTTTCTCAATCTTTTGCAAAAATATATATAATTAAAAAATGCATCAGAAAATAAAACATTTTAATGATGTGGTAATTAGCAAGCATTTTTATATTAAGGGGACATGAAACCCAAAATTTATCTTTCATGATTCAGATAGAGCATGTTGAAGGGGGTGTTAGAAACTATGGGGAGCAAGCTGAGCACATAGGGTGAGCTAATGATAAGAGGCATATATATGCAGCCACCAATAAACAGCTAGCTCCCAGTTGTGCATTGCTGCACCTGAGCTTACCCAGGTGATTTTAAACAAAGAATGCAAAGAGAACTAAACAAATTGAATAAGAGTTAAAGAGTAAAATGAAAAGTTGTTTAAAGTTACAAGCTCTATCTGAACCATGCATGTTTAAAGGGACACTGTAGTCAAAAATTAATTGGTCATATTTCAAAAGTATACATTGGAATAAAGACATTATCAATGCACATCATGTTTCAAATACTTAGCGTGTTTAATATATTTGTCTATAAAATGTACAATTTTTCCAAACCCACTAACTATCTGCCCATTACCGATTTCCAATCCATGCTGTCAACTGTCAGTATATAGCAGGGTTATAATACAATGTATTTATTATTATTCTTTAAAACAAACCTCCAATAAAAATGTATATACAAAACAATTGAAATAAATAATTATTCCAAAATTCTTGAGATTAGTTAAATTTATAAACACATTGAATTATATTTATAGAAACCAGATTATGAATTAAATGATGCACACTTAAGTTGTTACAATATTCTATACAAAGATCATAAAAAATATACCTTTACAATTTACCTTATTCACAATGAATCGCATTAAAATATCGCAATAAAATTCCAGAATATGGACCGCCAATTCCTATGCCAATTTATCTGAGCTGAAATAAATCTCTATGGCCTAGATTTAGAGTTTGGCGGTAGCCGTGAAAACCAGCGTTAGAGGCTCCTAACGCTGGTTTTAGGCTACCGCCGGTATTTGGAGTCAGTCAGGAAAGCGGCTAACGCTCACTTTTCAGCCGCGACTTTTCCATACCGCAGATCCCCTTACGTCAATTGCGTATCCTATCTTTTCAATGGGATCTTTCTAACTCCGGTATTTAGAGTCGTGGCTGAAGTGAGCGTTAGAATTCTAACGACAAAACTCCAGCCGCAAAAAAAAGTCAGTAGTTAAGAGCTTTCTGGGCTAACGCCGGTTCATAAAGCTCTTAACTACTGTGCTCTAAAGTACACTAACACCCATAAACTACCTATGTACCCCTAAACCGAGGCCCCCCCACATCGCCGCCACTCGATTAAATTTTTTTAACCCCTAATCTGCCGACCGCCACCTACGTTATACTTATGTACCCCTAATCTGCTGCCCCTAACACCGCCGACCCCTATATTATATTTATTAACCCCTAACCTGCCCCCCACAACGTCACCGCCAACTACCTACAATAATTAACCCCTAATCTGCCGACCGCAAAGCACCGCTACTTACGTTATCCTTATGTACCCCTAATCTGCTGCCCCTAACATCGCCGACCCCTATATTATATTTATTAACCCCTAACCTGCCCCCCTCAACGTCGCCTCCACCTGCCTACACTTATTAACCCCTAATCTGCTGAGGGGACCGCACCGCTATTATAATAAAGTTATTAACCCCTAATCCGCCTCACTCCCGCCTCAATAACCCTATAATAAATAGTATTAACCCCTAATCTGCCCTCCCTAACATCACCGACACCTAACTTCAAGTATTAACCCCTAATCTGCTGATCAGAGCTCACCACTAATCTAATAAATTGTTTAACCCCTAAAGCTAATTTTAAACCTAACCCTAACACCCCCCTAAGTTAAATATAATTTTATTCTAACAAAATAAATGAACTCTTATTAAATAAATTATTCATATTTAAATCTAAATACTTACCTGTAAAATAAACCCTAATATAGCTACAATATAAATTATAATTATGTTATAGCTATTTTAGGATTAATATTTATTTTACAGGTAAATTTGTATTTATTTTAACCAGGTACAATAGCTATTAAATAGTTAAGAACTATTTAATAGCTAAAATAGTTAAAATAATTACAAAATTACCTGTAAAATAAATCCTAACCTAAGTTACAATTAAACCTAACACTACACTATCAATAAATTAATTAAATAAAATACCTACAATTATCTACAATTAAACCTAACACTACACTATCAATAAATTAATTAAATACAATTCCTACAAATAAATACAATTAAATAAACTAACTAAAGTACAAAAAAATAAAAAAGAACTAAGTTACAAAAAATAAAAAAATATTTACAAACATTAGAAAAAAATTACAACAATTTTAAACTAATTACACCTACTCTAAGCCCCCTAATAAAATAACAAAGCCCCCCAAATAAAAAAATGCCCTACCCTATTCTAAATTACTAAAGTTCAAAGCTCTTTTACCTTACCAGCCCTAAAACAGGGCCCTTTGCGGGGCATGCCCCAAATAATTCAGCTCTTTTGCCTGTAAAAAAACACATACAATACCCCCCCAACATTACAACCCACCACCCGCATACCCCTAATCTAACCCAAACCCCCCTTAAATAAACCTAACACTAAGCCCCTGAAGATCTTTCTACCTTATCTTCACCATACCAGGTTCACTGATCGATCTAGAAGAGCTCCTCCGATGTCTTGATCCAAGCCCAAGCGGGGGGCTGAAGATGTCCATGATCCGGCTGAAGTCTTCATCCAAGCGGGAGCTGAAGAGGTCCACGATCCGGCTTAAGTCTTCTATCAACGGCATCTTCAATCTTCTTTCTTCGGGAGCCATCATCTTCCAGCCAACGCGGAACATCCTCTTCTCCCGACGCCTACTCGCCGAATGACGGTTCCTTTAAATGACGTCATCCAAGATGGCGTCCCTCAAATTCCGATTGGCTGATAGGATTCTATCAGCCAATCAAAATTAAGGTAGGAATATTCTGATTGGCTGATGGAATCAGCCAATCAGAATCAAGATCAATCCGATTTGCTGATCCAATCAGCCAATCAGATTGGGCTTGCATTCTATTGTCTGTTCCGATCAGCCAATAGAATGCAAGCTCAATCTAATTGGCTGATTGGATCAGCCAATCGGATTGAACTTGATTCTGATTGGCTGATTCCATCAGCCAATCAGAATATTCCTACCTTAATTCTGATTGGCTGATAGAATCCTATCAGCCAATCGGAATTCGAGGGACGCCATCTTGGATGATGTCATTTAAAGGAACCGTCATTCAGCGAGTAGGCGTCGGGAGAAGAGGATGTTCCGCGTCGGCTGGAAGATGATGGCTCCCGAAGAAAGAAGATTGAAGATGCTGTTGATAGAAGACTTCAGCCGGATCATGGACCTCTTCAGCTCCCGCTTGGATGAAGACTTCAGCCGGATCATGGACATCTTCAGCCCCCCGTTTGGGCTTGGATCAAGATATCGGAGGAGCTCTTCTGGATCGATCGGTGAACCTGGTATGGTGAAGATAAGGTAGGAAGATCTTCAGGGGCTTAGTGTTAGGTTTATTTAAGGGGGGGAGCCTAACGTAGCCATTCTGTGAACTCTCAATACCAGAGGTATTTAAAAGGTGCGGCCAGAAAAAAGCCAGCGTTAGCTACGCGGGTCGTTACCGAAAAAACTCGAAATCTAGCCGTATCTGAAGTAAACACATTATTAATGCACATCACGTTTCAAATACTTAGGCCTAGATTTAGAGTTTGGCGGTAGCCGTGAAAACCAGCGTTAGAGGCTCCTAACGCTGGTTTTAGTCTACCTCCGCTATTTGGAGTCAGTCAGGAAAGGGTCTAACGCTCACTTTTCAGCCACGACTTTTCCATACCGCAGATCCCCTTACGTCAATTGCTTATCCTATCTTTTCAATGGGATCTTTCTAACTCCGGTATTTAGAGTCGTGTCTGAAGTGAGCGTTAGAAATCTAACGACAAAACTCCAGCTGCAGAAAAAAGTCAGTAGTTAAGAGCTTTCTGGGCTAACGCCGGTTCATAAAGCTCTTAACTACTGTGCTCTAAAGTACACTAACAGCCATAAACTACCTATGTACCCCTAAACCGAGGCCCCCCCACATCGCCGACACTCGATTAAATTTTTTTAACCCCTAATCTGCCGACCGCCACCTACGTTATCCTTATGTACCCCTAATCTGCTGCCCCTAACACTACCGACCCCTATATTATATTTATTAACCCCTAATCTGCCCCCCACAACGTCGCCGCCAGCTACCTACACTTATTAACCCCTAATCTGCCGTCCGATTGCCGCCGCCAGCTACATTATAGCTATGTACCCCTAATCTGCTGCCCCTAACACCGCCGACCCCTATATTATATTTATTAACCCCTAATCTGCCCCCCACAACGTCGTCTCCACCTGCCTACACTTATTAACCCCTAATTTGCCGAGCGGACCGCCTCAATAACCCTATAATAAATAGTATTAACCCCTAATCTGCCCTCCCTAACATCGCCGACACCTAACTTCAAGTATTAACCCCTAATCTGACGATCGGAGCTCACCGCTACTATAATAAATGTATTAACCCCTAAAGCTAAGTCTAACCCTAACACTAACACCCCCTAAATTAAATATAATTTTAATCTAACGAAATAAATTAACTCTTATTAAATAAATTAATCCAATTTAATGCTAAATACTTACCTGTAAAATAAACCCTAATATAGCTACAATATAAATAATAATTATATTGTAGCTATTTTAGGATTAATATTATTTTACAGGCAACTTTGTATTTATTTTAACCAGGTACAATAGCTATTAAATAGTTATTTACTATTTAATAGCTAAAATAGTTAAAATAATTACAAAATTACCTGTAAAATAAATCCTAACCTAAGTTGCAATTAAACCTAACACTACACTATCAATAAATTAATTAAATAAACTACCTACAATTATCTACAATTAAACCTAACACTACACTATCAATAAATTAATTAAATACAATATCTACAAATAAATACAATGAAATAAACTAACTAAAGGACAAAAAATAAAAAAGAACTAAGTTACAAAAAATAAAAAAAATATTTACAAACATTAGAAAAATATTACAACAATTTTAAACTAATTACACCTACTCTAAGCCCCCTAATAAAATAACAAAGCCCCCCAAAATAAAAAAATGCCCTACCCTATTCTAAATTACAAAAGTGTCAGCCACTTTTAATGTACCTTCTAAGGAACCTTCTTTGCACTATATATACTCAATGTCATGAGTTTTTAAACTTGAAACAATAAAGGATATTTGTTTTAAAATGTATGCTGCAATCCGGTGCTCCGTAATTCCCTTTCTTTCATAGTTGTTGCTACTGGCTACACACAATGAGCATGGATTCATACAGAGTGGAGCCTGTTTTTTATTGGAGGGGCGGAACCTTTACACACCAACCAGGATTCACCTACCACGGACCATCCTCAAACACGGAAGCATCACCGCATGAATATTGTGTTACTTGTCAAACGGATAGACACTATGGGGCCCATTTATCAAAGGGCTTGCGGACCTGATCCGACACTGCGGATCAGGTCTGCAAGACCTCGCTAAATGCGGAGAACAATACGCTCTCCGCATTTAACATTGCACCAGCAGCTCACAAGAGCTGCTGGTGCAACGCCGCCCCCTGCAGACTCGCGGCCAATCGGCCGCCAGCAGGGAGGTGTCAATCAACTCGATCGGGTTGATTTCCGGCGATTTCTGTCCACCTGCTCAGAGCAGGCGGACAGGGTTATGGAGCAGCGGTCTTTAGACCGCTGCTTCATAACTTGTGTTTCTGGCGAGTCTGAAGACTCGCCAGAAACACAGCACTTCAAGCTCCATACGGAGCTTAATAAATGGGCCTGTACATGCGAGCAAATGTGAGTAAATGCAGAAAAACTATATAAACAGCAAGAACTAGATGGTCGGCCGATAAGGGGACAGTAGCTGAAGAATCTGGGTAAGAAAGCTTTTTTTTGCCCTCTACACAATGATTAAATATATATATACATGTGGACACTACACTGAAGAAAGGGAAACTGCAGTGGTTTTGGGCACAATAATGAATGTCAATTGCGAACACAGAATTTTCAATCAGAGTTTTCTGTATTGCTGTTTTGTATTGCATTTATGGATGTGTGTGTATAGAAGTTCCGCCCCTAGTCATTCTTTGATAATACCCAATGAAAGCTACAATAGTGAGAGAGATTGAACTAATACAGCATTATTACTAGCTTTTAATACCTATGCAGTGGATTACTGGACCTAGGTGCCCACAAATAATTGTTTGATTATTATAAAAAAACTAACCTATTAGTGATGTCGCGAATAGTCCCGGCGGGCGAACATATGCAATGTTCGATCCGCCCCCTATTCTTCATCATTGAGTAAACTTTGACCCTTTACCTCACAGTCAGCAGACACATTACAGCCAATCAGCGCCAGACACTCCCTCCCGGACCCTCCCACCTCCTGGACAGCATCTATTTTAGATTCATTTGGAAGCTGCATTCTTAGTGAGAGGAGGGACAGTGCTGCTGATTTAATAGGGAAATTGATAGCTAGGCTAGTGTATTCAGTGTCCACTACAGTCCTGAAGGACTCATCTGATCTCTGCTGTAAGGACAGCACCCAAAAAAGCCCTTTTTAGGGCTAGAACATCAGTCTGCTTTTTTTTTTCCTGTATAATCTAATTGCAATTGCCTGCCTGCCAGCATGTGTGTCAGGCTCACAGCGTATACTGTGCCCACTTGCCCAGTGCCACCACTCATATCTGGTGTAACAGTAGTGTAGATTTACAAAAACAACACTTTTTTTAACTGTGTTAAATAATAGCAGTCAGTTTCCTTCACAAGTGTGCGTTTCAGGGCCTGCCTGCCAGGGCACAGTGTCACCCCAGTGCAACTCATATCTGGTGTAACAGTAGTGTAGATTTAAAAAAAAAAAAAAACTTTTTTGACTGTGTTAAATAATAGCAGTCAGTTTCCTTCACACGTGTGCGTTTCAGTGCCTGCCTGCCTGCCAGGGCACAGTGTCACCCCAGTGCAACTCATATCTGGTGTAACAGTAGTGTAGATTTAAAAAAAAAACAATACTTTTTTGACTGTGTTAAATAATAGCAGTCAGTTTCCTTCACACGTGTGCGTTTCAGGGCCTGCCTGCCAGGGCACAGTGTCACCCCAGTGCAACTCATATCTGGTGTAACAGTAGTGTAGATTTAAAAAAGCAACACTTTTTTGACTGTGTTAAATAATAGCAGTCAGTTTCCTTCACACGTGTGCGTTTCAGTGCCTACCTGCCAGGGCACAGTGTCACCCCAGTGCAACTCATATCTGGTGTAACAGTAGTGTAGATTTAAAAAAACAACACTTTTTTGACTGTGTTAAATAATAGCAGTCAGTTTCCTTCACACGTATGCGTTTCAGGGCCTGCCTGCCAGGGCACAGTGTCACCCCAGTGCAACTCATATCTGGTGTAACAGTAGTGTAGATTTAAAAAAAAACATCATTTTTTTGGGTGTGTTTTAAATAATAGTAGTCAGTTTCCTTCACATGTGTGCGTTTCAGGGCCTGCCTGCCAGGGCACAGTGTCACCCCAGTGCAACTCATATCTGGTGTAACAGTAGTGTAGATTTAAAAAAAAAAACACTTTTTTGACTGTGTTAAATAATAGCAGTCAGTTTCCTTCACACGTGTGCATTTCAGTGCCTGCCTGCCAGGGCACAGTGTCACCCCAGTGCAACTCATATCTGGTGTAACAGTAGTGTAGATTTAAAAAAAAATAACTTTTTCGACTATGTTAAATAATAGCAGTCAGTTTCCTTCACACGTGTGCGTTTCAGTGCCTGCCTTCCAGTGCACAGTGTCACCCCAGAGCAACTCATATCTGGTGTAACAGTAGTGTAGATTTTAAAAAAAAGAACACTTTTTTGACTGCGTTAAATAATAACAGTCAGTTTCCTACAAACATGTGCGTTTCAGGGCCTGCCTGCCAGAGAACTTTGTCAACCCAGTACAACTCATATCTGGTGTAACAGTAGTGCAGATTTTAAAAAAAAAAACTTTTTTGACTGTGTTAAATAATAGCAGTCAGTTTCCTTCACACGTGTGCGTTTCAGGGCCTGCCTGCCAGGGCACAGTGTCACCCCAGTGCAACTCATATCTGGTGTAACAGTAGTGTAGATTTAAAAAAAAAAAAAAACACTTTTTTCACTGTGTTAAATAAGAGCAGTCAGTTTCCTTCACACGTGTGCGTTTCAGTGCCTGCCTGCCAGGGCACAGTGTCACCCCAGTGCAACTCATATCATGTGTAACAGTAGTAGTGTAGATTTTAAAAAAAACAACACTTTTTTGGCTGTGTTAAATAATAGCAGTCAGTTTCCTTCACACGTGTGCGTTTCAGGGCCTGCCTGCCAGGGCACAGTGTCACCCCAGTGCAACTCATATCTGGTGTAACAGTAGTGTAGATTTAAAAAAAAAAATCACTTTTGTGACTGTGTTAAATAATAGCAGTCAGTTTCCTTCACACGTGTGCGTTTCAGGGCCTGCCTGCCAGGGCACAGTGTCACCCCAGTGCAACTCATATCTGGTGTAACAGTTGTGTAGATTTAAAAAAAAAACATACTTTTTTGACTGTGTTAAATAATAGCAGTCAGTTTCCTTCACACGTGTGCGTTTCAGTGCCTGCCTGCCAGGGCACAGTGTCACCCCAGTGCAACTCATATCTGGTGTAACAGTAGTGTAGATTTAAAAAAACAACCCTTTTTTGAATGTGTTAAATAATAGCAGCCAGTTTCCTTCACACTAGTGCGTTTCAGTGCCTGCCTGCCAGGGCACAGTGTCACCCCAGTGCAACTCATATCTGGTGTAACTTTAGTGTAGATTTAAAAAAAAAGAATACTTTTTTGACTGTGTTAAATAATAGCAGTCAGTTTCCTTCACATGTGTGCGTTTCAGGGCCTGCCTGCCAGGGCACAGTGTCACCCCAGTGCAACTCATATCTGGTGTAACAGTAGTGTAGATTTAAAAAAAACAAAACACTTTTTTGACTGTGTTAAATAATAGCAGTCAGTTTCCTTCACACGTGTGCGTTTCAGTGCCTGCCTGCCAGGGCACAGTGTCACCCCAGTGCAACTCATATCTGGTGTAACAGTAGTGTAGATTTAAAAAAAAAGAATACTTTTTGACTGTGTTAAATAATAGCAGTCAGTTTCCTTCACACGTGTGCGTTTCAGGGCCTGCCTGCCAGGGCACAGTGTCACCCCAGTGCAACTCATATCTGGTGTAACAGTAGTGCAGATTTAAAAAAAACATCATTTTTTTGGGTGTGTTTTAAATAATAGCAGTCAGTTTCCTTCACACGTGTGCGTTTCAGGGCCTGCCTGCCAGGGCACAGTGTCACCCCAGTGCAACTCATATCTGGTGTAACAGTAGTGTAGATTTAAAAAAAAAAACAACACTTTTTTGACACTTTTAAATAATAGCAGTCAGTTTCCTTCACACGTGTGCGTTTCAGTGCCTGCCTGCCAGGGCACAGTGTCACCCCAGTGCAACTCATATCTGGTGTAACAGTAGTGTAGATTTAAAAAAAACAACACTTTTTCGACTATGTTAAATAATAGCAGTCAGTTTCCTTCACAAGTGTGCGTTTCAGTGCCTGCCTGCCAGGGCACAGTGTCACCCCAGTGCAACTCATATCTGGGGTAACAGTAGTGTAGATTAAAAAAAAGAACACTTTTTTGACTGCGTTAAATAATAACAGTCAGTTTCCTACAAACATGTGCGTTTCAGGGCCTGCCTGCCAGGGCACTTTGTCACCCCAGTGCAACTCATATCTGGTGTAACAGTAGTGCAGATTTAAAAAAAACAACACTTTTTTGACTGTGTTAAATAATAGCAGTCAATTTCCATCACACGTGTGCGTTTCAGGGCCTGCCTGCCAGGGCACAGTGTCACCCCAGTGCAACTCATATCTGGTGTAACAGTAGTGTAGATTTTAAAAAAACAAAACACTTTTTTGACTTCGTTAAATAATAGCAGTCAGTTTCCTTCACACGTGTGCGTTTCAGTGCCTGCCTGCCAGGGCACAGTGTCACCCCAGTGCAACTCATATCTGGTGTAACAGTAGTGTAGATTTAAAAAAAACAAAACACTTTTTTGACTGTGTTAAATAATAGCAGTCAGTTTCCTTCACACGTGTGCGTTTCAGTGCCTTCCTGCCAAGGCACAGTGTCACCCCAGTGCAACTCATATCTGGTGTAACAGTAGTGTAGATTTTAAAAAAACAACACTTTTTCGACTATGTTAAATAATAGCAGTCCGTTTCCTTCACACGTGTGCGTTTCAGTGCCTGCCTGCCAGGGCACAGTGTCAACCCAGTGCAACTCATATCTGGTGTAACAGTAGTGTAGATTAAAAAAAAGAACACTTTTTTGACTGCGTTAAATAATAACAGTCAGTTTCCTACAAACATGTGCGTCTCAGGGCCTGCCTGCCAGGGCACTTTGTCACCCCAGTGCAACTCATATCTGGTGTAACAGTAGTGCAGATTTAAAAAAAAAAACACTTTTTTGACTGTGTTAAATAATAGCAGTCAGTTTCCTTCACACGTGTGCGTTTCAGGGCCTGCCTGCCAGGGCACAGTGTCACCCCAGTGCAACTCATATCTGGTGTAACAGTAGTGTAGAGTTAAAAAAAAAAACACTTTTTTGACTGTGTTAAATGATAGCAGTCAGTTTCCTTCACACGTGTGCGTTTCAGGGCCTGCTTGCCAGGGCACAGTGTCACCCCAGTGCAACTCATATCTGGTGTAACAGTAGTGTAGATTTAAAAAAAAAAACACTTTTTTGACTGTGTTAAATGATAGCAGTCAGTTTCCTTCACACATGTGCGTTTCAGTGCCTGCCTGCCAGGGCACAGTGTCACCCCAGTGCAACTCATATCTGGTGTAACAGTAGTGTAGATTTAAAAAAAAGAATACTTTTTTGACTGTGTTAAATAATAGCAGTCAGTTTCCTTCACATGTGTGCGTTTCAGGGCCTGCTTGCCAGGGCACAGTGTCACCCCAGTGCAACTCATATCTGGTGTAACAGTAGTGTAGATTTAAAAAAAAAATCACTTTTTTGACTGTATTAAATAATAGCAGTCAGTTTCCTTCACACGTGTGCGTTTCAGGGCCTGCCTGCCAGGGCACAGTGTCACCCCAGTGCAACTCATATCTGGTGTAACAGTAGTGTAGATTTAAAAAAAAAAACAACACTTTTTTGACACTTTTAAATAATAGCAGTCAGTTTCCTTCACACGTGTGCGTTTCAGTGCCTGCCTGCCAGGGCACAGTGTCACCCCAGTGCAACTCATATCTGGTGTAACAGTAGTGTAGATTTAAAAAAAACAACACTTTTTCGACTATGTTAAATAATAGCAGTCAGTTTCCTTCACAAGTGTGCTTTTCAGTGCCTGCCTGCCAGGGCACAGTGTCACCCCAGTGCAACTCATATCTGGGGTAACAGTAGTGTAGATTAAAAAAAAGAACACTTTTTTGACTGCGTTAAATAATAACAGTCAGTTTCCTACAAACATGTGCGTTTCAGGGCCTGCCTGCCAGGGCACTTTGTCACCCCAGTGCAACTCATATCTGGTGTAACAGTAGTGCAGATTTAAAAAAAACAACACCTTTTTGACTGTGTTAAATAATAGCAGTCAATTTCCATCACACGTGTGCGTTTCAGGGCCTGCCTGCCAGGGCACAGTGTCACCCCAGTGCAACTCATATCTGGTGTAACAGTAGTGTAGATTTTAAAAAAACAAAACACTTTTTTGACTTCGTTAAATAATAGCAGTCAGTTTCCTTCACACGTGTGCGTTTCAGTGCCTGCCTGCCAGGGCACAGTGTCACCCCAGTGCAACTCATATCTGGTGTAACAGTAGTGTAGATTTAAAAAAAACAAAACACTTTTTTGACTGTGTTAAATAATAGCAGTCAGTTTCCTTCACACGTGTGCGTTTCAGTGCCTTCCTGCCAAGGCACAGTGTCACCCCAGTGCAACTCATATCTGGTGTAACAGTAGTGTAGATTTTAAAAAAACAACACTTTTTCGACTATGTTAAATAATAGCAGTCCGTTTCCTTCACACGTGTGCGTTTCAGTGCCTGCCTGCCAGGGCACAGTGTCAACCCAGTGCAACTCATATCTGGTGTAACAGTAGTGTAGATTAAAAAAAAGAACACTTTTTTGACTGCGTTAAATAATAACAGTCAGTTTCCTACAAACATGTGCGTCTCAGGGCCTGCCTGCCAGGGCACTTTGTCACCCCAGTGCAACTCATATCTGGTGTAACAGTAGTGCAGATTTAAAAAAAAAAACACTTTTTTGACTGTGTTAAATAATAGCAGTCAGTTTCCTTCACACGTGTGCGTTTCAGGGCCTGCCTGCCAGGGCACAGTGTCACCCCAGTGCAACTCATATCTTGTGTAACAGTAGTGTAGAGTTAAAAAAAAAAACACTTTTTTGACTGTGTTAAATGATAGCAGTCAGTTTCCTTCACACGTGTGCGTTTCAGGGCCTGCTTGCCAGGGCACAGTGTCACCCCAGTGCAACTCATATCTGGTGTAACAGTAGTGTAGATTTAAAAAAAAAAACACTTTTTTGACTGTGTTAAATGATAGCAGTCAGTTTCCTTCACACATGTGCGTTTCAGTGCCTGCCTGCCAGGGCACAGTGTCACCCCAGTGCAACTCATATCTGGTGTAACAGTAGTGTAGATTTAAAAAAAAGAATACTTTTTTGACTGTGTTAAATAATAGCAGTCAGTTTCCTTCACATGTGTGCGTTTCAGGGCCTGCTTGCCAGGGCACAGTGTCACCCCAGTGCAACTCATATCTGGTGTAACAGTAGTGTAGATTTAAAAAAAAAATCACTTTTTTGACTGTATTAAATAATAGCAGTCAGTTTCCTTCACACGTGTGCGTTTCAGGGCCTGCCTGCCTGCCAGGGCACAGTGTCACCCCAGTGCAACTCATATCTGGTGTAACAGTAGTGTAGATTTAAAAAAAAAAAAACACTTTTTTGACTGTGTTAAATAATAGCAGTCAGTTTCCTTCACACGTGTGCGTTTCAGTGCCTTCCTGCCAAGGCACAGTGTCACCCCAGTGCAACTCATATCTGGTGTAACAGTAGTGTAGATTTTAAAAAAACAACACTTTTTCGACTATGTTAAATAATAGCAGTCCGTTTCCTTCACACGTGTGCGTTTCAGTGCCTGCCTGCCAGGGCACAGTGTCAACCCAGTGCAACTCATATCTGGTGTAACAGTAGTGTAGATTAAAAAAAAGAACACTTTTTTGACTGCGTTAAATAATAACAGTCAGTTTCCTACAAACATGTGCGTCTCAGGGCCTGCCTGCCAGGGCACTTTGTCACCCCAGTGCAACTCATATCTGGTGTAACAGTAGTGCAGATTTAAAAAAAAAAACACTTTTTTGACTGTGTTAAATAATAGCAGTCAGTTTCCTTCACACGTGTGCGTTTCAGGGCCTGCCTGCCAGGGCACAGTGTCACCCCAGTGCAACTCATATCTGGTGTAACAGTAGTGTAGAGTTAAAAAAAAAAACACTTTTTTGACTGTGTTAAATGATAGCAGTCAGTTTCCTTCACACGTGTGCGTTTCAGGGCCTGCTTGCCAGGGCACAGTGTCATCCCAGTGCAACTCATATCTGGTGTAACAGTAGTGTAGATTTAAAAAAAAAAACACTTTTTTGACTGTGTTAAATGATAGCAGTCAGTTTCCTTCACACATGTGCGTTTCAGTGCCTGCCTGCCAGGGCACAGTGTCACCCCAGTGCAACTCATATCTGGTGTAACAGTAGTGTAGATTTAAAAAAAAAGAATACTATTTTGACTGTGTTAAATAATAGCAGTCAGTTTCCTTCACATGTGTGCGTTTCAGGGCCTGCTTGCCAGGGCACAGTGTCACCCCAGTGCAACTCATATCTGGTGTAACAGTAGTGTAGATTTAAAAAAAAAATCACTTTTTTGACTGTGTTAAATAATAGCAGTCAGTTTCCTTCACACGTGTGCGTTTCAGGGCCTGCCTGCCTGCCAGGGCACAGTGTCACCCCAGTGCAACTCATATCTGGTGTAACAGTAGTGTAGATTTAAAAAAAAAAAAAAAAACACTTTTTTGACTGTGTTAAATAATAGCAGTCAGTTTCCTTCACACGTGTGCGTTTCAGTGCCTTCCTGCCAGGGCACAGTGTCACCCCAGTGCAACTCATATCTGGTGTAACAGTAGTGTAGATTTTAAAAAAACAACACTTTTTCGACTATGTTAAATAATAGCAGTCCGTTTCCTTCACACATGTGCGTCTCAGGGCCTGCCTGCCAGGGCACTTTGTCACCCCAGTGCAACTCATATCTGGTGTAACAGTAGTGCAGATTTAAAAAAAAAAAAACACTTTTTTGACTGTGTTAAATAATAGCAGTCAGTTTCCTTCACACGTGTACGTTTCAGGGCCTGCCTGCCAGGGCACAGTGTCACCCCAGTGCAACTCATATCTGGTGTAACAGTAGTGTAGATTTAAAAAAAAAAAACACTTTTTTGACTGTGTTAAATGATAGCAGTCAGTTTCCTTCACACGTGTGCGTTTCAGGGCATGCTTGCAAGGGCACAGTGTCACCCCAGTGCAACTCATATCTGGTGTAACAGTAGTGTAGATTTAAAAAAAAAAACACTTTTTTGACTGTGTTAAATGATAGCAGTCAGTTTCCTTCACACGTGTGCGTTTCAGGGCCTGCTTGCCAGGGCACAGTGTCACCCCAGTGCAACTCATATCTGGTGTAACAGTAGTGTAGATTTAAAAAAAACATCATTTTTTTGGGTGTGTTTTAAATAATAGTAGTCAGTTTCCTTCACACGTGTGCGTTTCAGGGACTGCCTGCCAGGGCACAGTGTCACCCCAGTGCAAATAATATCTGGTGTAACAGTAGTGTAGATTTAAAAAAAACAACACTTTTTTTATTGTGTTAAATAATAGCAGTCAGTTTCCTTCACACGTGTGCGTATCAGTGCCTGCCTGCCTGCCAGGGCACAGTGTCACCCCAGTGCAACTCATAGCTGGTGTAACAGTAGTGTAGATTTAAAAAAAAAGAATACTTTTTTGACTGTGTTAAATAATAGCAGTCAGTTTCCTTCACATGTGTGCGTTTCAGGGCCTGCCTGCCAGGGCACAGTGTCAACCCAGTGCAACTCATATCTGGTGTAACAGTAGTGTAGATTTAAAAAAAACATCATTTTTTTGGGTGTGTTTTAAATAATAGTAGTCAGTTTCCTTCACACGTGTGCGTTTCAGGGCCTGCCTGCCAGGGCACAGTGTCATCCCAGTGCAACTCATATCTGGTGTAACAGTAGTGTAGATTTAAAAAAAACAAAACACTTTTTTGACTTCGTTAAATAATAGCAGTCAGTTTCCTTCACACGTGTGCGTTTCAGTGCCTGCCTGCCAGGGCACAGTGTCACCCCAGTGCAACTCATATCTGGTGTAACAGTAGTGTAGATTTAAAAAAAACAACACTTTTTAGACTATGTTAAATAATAGCAGTCAGTTTCCTTCACACGTGTGCGTTTAAGTGCCTGCCTGCCAGGGCACAGTGTCACCCCAGTGCAACTCATATCTGGTGTAACAGTAGTGTAGATTAAAAAAAAAGAACACTTTTTTGACTGCGTTAAATAATAACGGTCAGTTTCCTACAAACATGTGCGTTTCAGGGCCTGCCTGCCAGGGCACAGTGTCACCCCAGTGCAACTCATATCTGGTGTAACAGTAGTGCAGATTTAAAAAAAAAAAACACTTTTTTGACTGTGTTAAATAATAGCAGTCAGTTTCCTTCACACGTGTGTGTTTCAGGGCCTGCCTGCCAGGGCACAGTGTCACCCCAGTGCAACTCATATCAGGTGTAACAGTAGTGTAGATTTAAAAAAAACAACACTTTTTTGACTGTGTTAAATAATAGCAGTCAGTTTCCTTCACATGTGTGCGTTTCAGGGCCTGCCTGCCAGGGCACAGTGTCACCCCAGTGCAACTCATATCTGGTGTAACAGTAGTGTAGATTTAAAAAACAAAAAAAAACACTTTTTTGACTGTGTTAAATAATAGCAGTCAGTTTCCTGCACACGTGTGCGTTTCAGGGCCTGCCTTCCAGGGCACGGTGTCTCCCCAGTGCAAATCATATCTGGTGTAACAGTAGTGTAGATTTAAAAAAAACAACACTTTTTAGACTGTGTTAAATAATAGCAGTCAGTTTCCTTCACACGTGTGCGTTTAAGTGCCTGCCTGCCAGGGCACAGTGTCACCCCAGTGCAACTCATATCTGGTGTAACAGTAGTGTAGATTAAAAAAAAAGAACACTTTTTTGACTGCGTTAAATAATAACAGTCAGTTTCCTACAAACATGTGCGTTTCAGGGCCTGCCTGCCAGGGCACAGTGTCACCCCAGTGCAACTCATATCTGGTGTAACAGTAGTGCAGATTTAAAAAAAAACAAAACACTTTTTTGACTGTGTTAAATAATAGCAGTCAGTTTCCTTCACACGTGTGTGTTTCAGGGCCTGCCTGCCAGGGCACAGTGTCACCCCAGTGCAACTCATATCAGGTGTAACAGTAGTGTAGATTTAAAAAAAACAACACTTTTTTGACTGTGTTAAATAATAGCAGTCAGTTTCCTTCACATGTGTGCGTTTCAGGGCCTGCCTGCCAGGGCACAGTGTCACCCCAGTGCAACTCATATCTGGTGTAACAGTAGTGTAGATTTAAAAAACAAAAAAAACACTTTTTTGACTGTGTTAAATAATAGCAGTCAGTTTCCTGCACACGTGTGCGTTTCAGGGCCTGCCTTCCAGGGCACGGTGTCTCCCCAGTGCAAATCATATCTGGTGTAACAGTAGTGTAGATTTAAACAAAACAACACTTTTTTGACTGTGTTAAATAATAACAGTCAGTTTCCTTCACAAGTGTGCGTTTCAGTGCCTGCCTGCCAGGGCACAGTGTCACCCCAGTGCAACTCATATCTGGTGTAACAGTAGTGTAGATTTAAAAAAAACAACACTTTTTTGACTGTGTTAAATAATAGCAGTCAGTTTCCATCACACGTGTGCGTTTCAGGGCCTGCCTGCCAGGGCACAGTGTCACCCCAGTGCAACTCATATCTGGTGTAACAGTAGTGTAGATTTTAAAAAAACAAAACACTTTTTTGACTTCGTTAAATAATAGCAGTCAGTTTCCTTCACACGTGTGCGTTTCAGTGCCTGCCTGCCAGGGCACAGTGTCATCCAGTGCAACTCATATCTGGTGTAACAGTAGTGTAGATTTAAAAAAAACAAAACACTTTTTTGACTGTGTTAAATAATAGCAGTCAGTTTCCTTCACACGTGTGCGTTTCAATGCCTTCCTGCCAGGGCACAGTGTCACCCCAGTGCAACTCATATCTGGTGTAACAGTAGTGTAGATTTTAAAAAAACAACACTTTTTCGACTATGTTAAATAATAGCAGTCCGTTTCCTTCACACGTGTGCGTTTCAGTGCCTGCCTGCCAGGGCACAGTGTCAACCCAGTGCAACTCATATCTGGTGTAACAGTAGTGTAGATTAAAAAAAAGAACACTTTTTTGACTGCGTTAAATAATAACAGTCAGTTTCCTACAAACATGTGCGTCTCAGGGCCTGCCTGCCAGGGCACTTTGTCACCCCAGTGCAACTCATATCTGGTGTAACAGTAGTGCAGATTTAAAAAAAAAAAAACACTTTTTTGACTGTGTTAAATAATAGCAGTCAGTTTCCTTCACACGTGTGCGTTTCAGGGCCTGCCTGCCAGGGCACAGTGTCACCCCAGTGCAACTCATATCTGGTGTAACAGTAGTGTAGATTTAAAAAAAAAAAACACTTTTTTGACTGTGTTAAATGATAGCAGTCAGTTTCCTTCACACGTGTGCGTTTCAGGGCCTGCTTGCCAGGGCACAGTGTCACCCCAGTGCAACTCATATCTGGTGTAACAGTAGTGTAGATTTAAAAAAAAAACACTTTTTTGACTGTGTTAAATGATAGCAGTCAGTTTCCTTCACACGTGTGCGTTTCAGGGCCTGCTTGCCAGGGCACAGTGTCACCCCAGTGCAACTCATATCTGGTGTAACAGTAGTGTAGATTTAAAAAAAAAATCAATTTTTTGACTGTGTTAAATAATAGCAGTCAGTTTCCTTCACACGTGTGCGTTTCAGGGCCTGACTGCCTGCCAGGGCACAGTGTCACCCCAGTGCAACTCATATCTGGTGTAACAGTAGTGTAGATTTAAAAAAAAAAAAACACTTTTTTGACTGTGTTAAATAATAGCAGTCAGTTTCCTTCACACGTGTGCGTTTCAGTGCCTTCCTGCCAGGGCACAGTGTCACCCCAGTGCAACTCATATCTGGTGTAACAGTAGTGTAGATTTTAAAAAAACAACACTTTTTCGACTATGTTAAATAATAGCAGTCCGTTTCCTTCACACGTGTGCGTTTCAGGGCCTGCTTGCCAGGGCACAGTGTCACCCCAGTGCAACTCATATCTGGTGTAACAGTAGTGTAGATTAAAAAAAAGAACACTTTTTTGACTGCGTTAAATAATAACAGTCAGTTTCCTACAAACATGTGCGTCTCAGGGCCTGCCTGCCAGGGCACTTTGTCACCCCAGTGCAACTCATATCTGGTGTAACAGTAGTGCAGATTTAAAAAAAAAAAACACTTTTTTGACTGTGTTAAATGATAGCAGTCAGTTTCCTTCACACGTGTGCGTTTCAGGGCCTGCTTGCCAGGGCACAGTGTCACCCCAGTGCAACTCATATCTGGTGTAACAGTAGTGTATATTTAAAAAAAAAAAAACACTTTTTTGACTGTGTTAAATGATAGCAGTCAGTTTCCTTCACACGTGTGCGTTTCAGGGCCTGCTTGCCAGGGCACAGTGTCACCCCAGTGCAACTCATATCTGGTGTAACAGTAGTGTAGATTTAAAAAAAAAATCACTTTTTTGACTGTGTTAAATAATAGCAGTCAGTTTCCTTCACACGTGTGCGTTTCAGGGCCTGCCTGCCTGCCAGGGCACAGTGTCACCCCAGTGCAACTCATATCTGGTGTAACAGTAGTGTAGATTTAAAAAAAAAAAAACAATACTTTTTTGACTGTGTTAAATAATAGCAGTCAGTTTCCTTCACACGTGTGCGTTTCAGTGCCTGCCTGCCAGGGCACAGTGTCACCCCAGTGCAACTCATATCTGGTGTAACAGTAGTGTAGATTTTAAAAAACAACCCTTTTTTGACTGTGTTAAATAATAGCAGTCAGTTTCCTTCACACTAGTGCGTTTCAGTGCCTGCCTGCCAGGGCACAGTGTCACCCCAGTGAAACTCATATCTGGTGTAACAGTAGTGTAGATTTAAAAAAAAAAGAATACTTTTTTGACTGTGTTAAATAATAGCAGTCAGTTTCCTTCACATGTGTGCGTTTTAGGGACTGCCTGCCAGGGCACAGTGTCACCCCAGTGCAAATCATATCTGGTGTAACAGTAGTGTAGATTTAAAAAAAACAACACTTTTTTTACTGTGTTAAATAATAGCAGTCAGTTTCCTTCACACGTGTGCGTATCAGTGCCTGCCTGCCAGGGCACAGTGTCACCCCAGTGCAACTCATATCTGGTGTAACAGTAGTGTAGATTTAAAAAAAAAGAATACTTTTTTGACTGTGTTAAATAATAGCAGTCAGTTTCCTTCACATGTGTGCGTTTCAGGGCCTGCCTGCCAGGGCACAGTGTCACCCCAGTGCAACTCATATCTGGTGTAACAGTAGTGTAGATTTAAAAAAAACATCATTTTTTTGGGTGTGTTTTAAATAATAGTAGTCAGTTTCCTTCACACGTGTGCGTTTCAGGGCCTGCCTGCCAGGGCACAGTGTCATCCCAGTGCAACTCATATCTGGTGTAACAGTAGTGTAGATTTAAAAAAAACAAAACACTTTTTTGACTTCGTTAAATAATAGCAGTCAGTTTCCTTCACACGTGTGCGTTTCAGTGCCTGCCTGCCAGGGCACAGTGTCACCCCAGTGCAACTCATATCTGGTGTAACAGTAGTGTAGATTTAAAAAAAACAACACTTTTTAGACTATGTTAAATAATAGCAGTCAGTTTCCTTCACACGTGTGCGTTTAAGTGCCTGCCTGCCAGGGCACAGTGTCACCCCAGTGCAACTCATATCTGGTGTAACAGTAGTGTAGATTAAAAAAAAAGAACACTTTTTTGACTGCGTTAAATAATAACAGTCAGTTTCCTACAAACATGTGCGTTTCAGGGCCTGCCTGCCAGGGCACAGTGTCACCCCAGTGCAACTCATATCTGGTGTAACAGTAGTGCAGATTTAAAAAAAAAAAAACACTTTTTTGACTGTGTTAAATAATAGCAGTCAGTTTCCTTCACACGTGTGTGTTTCAGGGCCTGCCTGCCAGGGCACAGTGTCACCCCAGTGCAACTCATATCAGGTGTAACAGTAGTGTAGATTTAAAAAAAACAACACTTTTTTGACTGTGTTAAATAATAGCAGTCAGTTTCCTTCACATGTGTGCGTTTCAGGGCCTGCCTGCCAGGGCACAGTGTCACCCCAGTGCAACTCATATCTGGTGTAACAGTAGTGTAGATTTAAAAAACAAAAAAAACACTTTTTTGACTGTGTTAAATAATAGCAGTCAGTTTCCTGCACACGTGTGCATTTCAGGGCCTGCCTTCCAGGGCACGGTGTCTCCCCAGTGCAAATCATATCTGGTGTAACAGTAGTGTAGATTTAAAAAAAACAACACTTTTTAGACTATGTTAAATAATAGCAGTCAGTTTCCTTCACACGTGTGCGTTTAAGTGCCTGCCTGCCAGGGCACAGTGTCACCCCAGTGCAACTCATATCTGGTGTAACAGTAGTGTAGATTAAAAAAAAAGAACACTTTTTTGACTGCGTTAAATAATAACAGTCAGTTTCCTACAAACATGTGCGTTTCAGGGCCTGCCTGCCAGGGCACAGTGTCACCCCAGTGCAACTCATATCTGGTGTAACAGTAGTGCAGATTTAAAAAAAAACAAAACACTTTTTTGACTGTGTTAAATAATAGCAGTCAGTTTCCTTCACACGTGTGTGTTTCAGGGCCTGCCTGCCAGGGCACAGTGTCACCCCAGTGCAACTCATATCAGGTGTAACAGTAGTGTAGATTTAAAAAAAACAACACTTTTTTGACTGTGTTAAATAATAGCAGTCAGTTTCCTTCACATGTGTGCGTTTCAGGGCCTGCCTGCCAGGGCACAGTGTCACCCCAGTGCAACTCATATCTGGTGTAACAGTAGTGTAGATTTAAAAAACAAAAAAAACACTTTTTTGACTGTGTTAAATAATAGCAGTCAGTTTCCTGCACACGTGTGCGTTTCAGGGCCTGCCTTCCAGGGCACGGTGTCTCCCCAGTGCAAATCATATCTGGTGTAACAGTAGTGTAGATTTAAACAAAACAACACTTTTTTGACTGTGTTAAATAATAACAGTCAGTTTCCTTCACAAGTGTGCGTTTCAGTGCCTGCCTGCCAGGGCACAGTGTCACCCCAGTGCAACTCATATCTGGTGTAACAGTAGTGTAGATTTAAAAAAAACAACACTTTTTTGACTGTGTTAAATAATAGCAGTCAGTTTCCATCACACGTGTGCGTTTCAGGGCCTGCCTGCCAGGGCACAGTGTCACCCCAGTGCAACTCATATCTGGTGTAACAGTAGTGTAGATTTTAAAAAAACAAAACACTTTTTTGACTTCGTTAAATAATAGCAGTCAGTTTCCTTCACACGTGTGCGTTTCAGTGCCTGCCTGCCAGGGCACAGTGTCATCCAGTGCAACTCATATCTGGTGTAACAGTAGTGTAGATTTAAAAAAAACAAAACACTTTTTTGACTGTGTTAAATAATAGCAGTCAGTTTCCTTCACACGTGTGCGTTTCAATGCCTTCCTGCCAGGGCACAGTGTCACCCCAGTGCAACTCATATCTGGTGTAACAGTAGTGTAGATTTTAAAAAAACAACACTTTTTCGACTATGTTAAATAAGGGCTGATGCTGTATCTGGTAGTTCCAACCCCTTCAAAACAACTTAACATAACTACTTAACTTATAAATAAAGACACGACACAGATAGCTGGGATTTAAAGACCATAACGATGGTCACATTTATTAACTTGACTTCAACGGAAGTCATTCAAATATTTAACTTGTGGCGGCATTCGAGGCCTAGTAAACTATTAGCTCCATATGACAAGAGGTCGCAGCCAGATGTCGTGGAATAGCAAATGCCAAGGGTGGGCACAAATGTGGCCCCACCCCATTCCGTCTAGTAGGCGCGGACGTCCTAAAGGATCTTCAGCCAGCAGACCCGCGGGGCGGGGCCCCCCAGGTCACGACCTGAGGACATCACCCCCGCCCATTAGCCCGACTGTCACCTCTACAGACTCCGCCCTCAATTGTTGATGGCTACGACCTCCCGCCATTAGGAGATACGTGGATGTTATGATGCGCTTCAGCCTCTAAGGCACTGGTATGGCCAAGCCCTGCAGCAAGGCTCGCCCAGGAAGCAAATAAATTACGGCTAAGGTCTTACCAAGACTAGGTCAACTAACCCCATCCCTGCCTTTCGCATCTAAAGGACCAGCAACCCGTCCGGGAAGCCATCTGCCTGAATGACGCCTAAAAACTGTTGCAATAGCAATTACTTAATTAACCATTCAACAATAGGGTTGGGACGGAGGGAAACTTTCTCCTTGCAAAATCCCAGGTGGAAGAGGCCAGATTGTTCCAGAACTTCGTTTATATTAGGTGAGCCTAAGACCTCCCCTCACTTTGCAACATTGTTGCTGCTACACTACACTGGGATTTTCCACTAGCCTGTCAGCTCATCCCTTAACTCCATTACAGGAGACTCTGCTACCTTTCATTCCCCTAAGGGCTGATGCTGTATCTGGTAGTTCCAACCCCTTCAAAACAACTTAACATAACTACTTAACTTATAAATAAAGACACGACACAGATAGCTGGGATTTAAAGACCATAACGATGGTCACATTTATTAACTTGACTTCAACGGAAGTCATTCAAATATTTAACTTGTGGCGGCATTCGAGGCCTAGTAAACTATTAGCTCCATATGACAAGAGGTCGCAGCCAGATGTCGTGGAATAGCAAATGCCAAGGGTGGGCACAAATGTGGCCCCACCCCATTCCGTCTAGTAGGCGCGGACGTCCTAAAGGATCTTCAGCCAGCAGACCCGCGGGGCGGGGCCCCCCAGGTCACGACCTGAGGACATCACCCCCGCCCATTAGCCCGACTGTCACCTCTACAGACTCCGCCCTCAATTGTTGATGGCTACGACCTCCCGCCACAAGAGACAGGCACTCCCACATAAACCGGGCTCTTGCCGCCACCCGCTAAATATTACTAACCAGAGCCGTTTTGAGGTCCACCAGGAAGATCGCCAGCCCTTCGTCGGACAGGTGCACCCCGTCCGGGCGATACAGCCCTTTTTTGTCCGCTGAGATCAGTTCATGGCGGACCACAAAACCCCCTACCTCTATTACTGCTCTACCCAGCTCCCTGTTAACTTTTTTCCTAACCCTATATGCTATCCTCGGTGTAGGGAAATATCTCCAACGCAGCCGGGGGATTATGTTGGACCAGGCCAGCCTAACCCCCGGAAACGTGGAACAGATCCACTTGACATCCGACCTCATCGCATTGATGAGATCTAGAGCAGGTGCACTCCCTATATCATTTCCCCCCATGTGAAGGAGGATGATGTGGGGCTGTCCCCATCGATGTCTGGCATTCTGGAGGAGGGCAGGCAAACCATCCCACTGTAAGCCTCTACGGCCCAACCACCGTATTGATGCCTGAGACGTCGGAATCCCCAACTGCTGCCCCTCAGGAAGAGAATGGGCCTTCAGTGCCGCCCAGTGCACGTAGGAGTGCCCTATTATCCAGATACGAGAAGGACCTGTAGCCACACCTGAAAAACGGATTACATAGTCAATCACCTTAGACTAAAACTAAACAACACAACCAAACAAATGTAAACGCCAGTTTCCTTCCTCCTACACCGAATACCCCCTAGGCTTCAGCTGGAGGGCGCACGTAAGACTTGTAACATTGGGACCTCCATCGGCCCAACTTCTGTATGCGATCTCCTTTCCAGCCTAGCGCGGCCGCGCTGGTGGCAGCCCCTATTCGGAAGGAATGGGGGGTGATTCTACACTTCCCCAAACCTGCTGCAAGCGCTACCTTTCTGAGCACCGCTGCGAACTGGTACCGGGAGAGATTCGAACCGTCGGAATGCACTAAGAACTGGGCGGGGGCCCGTGGTCGCTGCGCCATGTAGGCCCTTGTACTCACAACCGGGCAGACGCCTGATGCCGAGGGAGTCAGAGTGATCCACACCCCTTTCCCCTCCTGGTCAGTCTTCGAGTGCGGGATAAACAATAACAAATTATCGCCCGCCAGTTTGACATGAGCCAACTGCATACCCGTGTTAATTGCATCCTTTGAGGTTGCGACCAGCTCGCCCGGCCTGAGGGCCGCAAAGAACGCCAAGGAGAATACGCACTGAAACAGTTCTCTTTCGCCGGGTTCGACGCAAATGCCCTCGATTGCGTCCACCAGCCTGGCTAGCCTACAAAATGTGACAGGTTCGCGCGCATCTTTCGCTCTACCCTCAAGCCTTCCCCAGCCCTTAATCACTTGCTTCACCAGGAAACCTTTCGTGATATTGGGCCACTCTAGCATATTGCAAAAGAAGGAGATTGCAGCTATTCTATTGGATATAGCGCCCTTCGAAGTCCCTTGCCCATGTTTCTCTGCCAGCCACTCCAAGAACAGATCCCTCGAGACCCTTTCCGGCGCTGCGCCTTGTGCGTAACAGTAACTTACCCACTCGCCCCAGTGCTGTGAATAAGCTCTCCACGTGTTCTGCGCCAGGGATGCCCTCACTAGGTGCCTTATGGACCTCCCTGCCCCGCCAACTGCCAGATAGAGTGGGGACAAGGTAAGCCAACTGCTGCTGCGTTAGGGGCCAGTCTGCGAAACTGTTCCCATTGAAACCTCGAGAGTGCGTCCGCCAGGGTGTTGTTGACCCCGGGAACGTGCCTCGCGGAAAACTGAATATTGTATTGCAAGCACCTCAGCACTAGCTGTCGCAAGTACCTAACAACTACCGGTGACGACGCGGACAACCTATTTATGGCGAAAACAACGCTAGCGTTGTCCGTCCAAAACACTATGTAGCGATCCTTTAACGCCAACCCCCAGAGCTCCATAGCCACAACTATGGGAAAGAGCTCCAGAAGTGTCAAGTTCCTTGTCAGTCCTGCTCGGACCCATGCCAAGGGCCATGGCTCAGCGCTCCATTGCCCATCCAAATAGGCGCCATAACCTGCTGCTCCAGCTGCATCCGTCAGCAGGTGCACTGTCTGACTGGAAACCCTAGGAGCGCGCCACAGCAGAGTTCCATTGAAGCCTTGCAGGAAGAGTTCCCATACCTTCAGATCTTCCCGCATGTCTTCCGAAACCGACACTTTACGTGTGCCGTGCGGATTGGAAAGTAAAGCCTCCATCCTCCTGTTAAACACGCGACCCATGGGTATAATTTTGCACGCAAAATTGAGTAAGCCTAGCACGGACTGAAGCTCCCTCAGGGGCATGCTCTTCGCTGCCCTGGCTTTGCGCACCGCCGCGAGCATTGCTTCCACCTTATCGGCTGGGAGACGACATAGCCTTGCAGCAGTGTCAATTTCGATCCCCAAGTACGTGAGTCTTGTACAGGGGCCCTGTGTTTTTTCCTCAGCCAGTGGCACTCCAAATTTCGACATTAGCCTACGCATTACTGCGATCAGTCGATCGCATTCGCGAGTGTCCGCGGTGCCAACCAGCAGGAAGTCGTCCAGATAATGAGCGACTATTCCCCCGCCGGCCTCCGTGATGATGGCCCAGTGCAAGAATGAGCTAAACTCTTCAAAATAAGCACACGATAGCGAGCAACCCATGGGCAAACATTTGTCTACAAAATAATTCCCCTCGAATTTACACCCCATCAGTCTGAAAGACGCTGGGTGTATGGGGAGTAACCGAAAGGCAGATTCGATGTCCATTTTGGCTAGCAGCGCGCCCGGACCCGCCGCCAACACTAATTCCAACGCCTGGTCAAACGATTGGTAAGACACCGAGCTTATCATTGGGTCTATTGCGTCATTGACAGAACCCCCTTTCGGGTAGGACAAATGCTGAATCAGGCGGAACTTCCCTGGTTCCTTTTTGGGAACCACCCCTAAAGGGGAAATAACTAGGTCAGGGATGGGAGGTTGGTCAAATGGACCAGCAAATCTTCCCAGAGCAATTTCTTTGCTCAGTTTCGCCCTAACTTCACCCGGCATTTCGTAAGCCGACTTCAGATTCTTGTGCGACGAGGACCCCATTACCAACCCCAATGTTGGTATCTTGAAACCTTCGCCAATCCCCGCTAGTAGGTTGGCAGCCGACACCCTGTCTGGGTAGGCCGCCAGCCAAGGTCTAATGGCGTCCAGCTTCAGGGGTGTTGGAGCCCTTTTGTCCAGCCCCCCCCGATTTTGCCCCACGGAAAGCTCCTCCGTCCCTCCGCTTCGGGCATTCAACACCTGGGTGTTGACCGCTGCAGTACATGCAAGCGTGCCGAAAGGAACAGGAAGCTCCTTTGTCACACTGCTTCTCATTGTATTTCCAGCACTCCCTGCCTCTCCGCTTGATGGGGCCCGTTGGCCTCTGGGGCCCTGACCGCAGCAAGGGAGCTCCTGCCCCCCCCCTTTTCCGGTATGAGCAGGGACCACAGGTCCAAGTCTTTTACCCCAAAGTTCAAGACCGGGTTATCGACCATCTTCCGCCTAAATTCGCTATCATAAGCACGCCACATGCCTTCCCCATATCTATTATAGATACATTCAATGATTTCCGCGTACTTAATTACATCGACCGCGGCCTCCGGCCTCTGTTCGATGTAGCAGGAGGAGAATACCCTAAAGCACTTCCTCCACTCCTCAAATGTATCTGGGCGCTGGATCTTCTTTGGCCCAGTCCCATCCTCACTACGCTCTTTATCTCGCTGCGCCTCAAGGGACAGCTCGAACATATTGACGTATTTATGATCGCGGATTTTTTGTACCGTCTTGGGCTTGAGATGTGCATGGAGGCAGTGGATCTTGCAGGGATAAGAGTCTCCCTGCAATGCCACCCTCCTGGTACTGACTGACATGTCCTGCAGCTGCGCAACGCTCTCGCTTCCCTGGCCACTGCCCTTGGATATTGTCGCCGTGCTTTGCCCCGCTAACGGCGCAGCCTGCTCCATGTTACCTAAACCTCTAGCCTGATTACGCTCAGCCACCAATAGCCTTAACATTTTGAACATGCGACGCTGCCCCTTACTGTTAAGCCCTAATTTCTTCCCACCATCTGAGTCTGAATCAGTGCTATAGTCGGTGTCAGTAATGCGTGACAAATTAAATACATTTCTCTCACCAACTGCCGATGTTGACGGGGTAGATGTTCCTGGTGCAGCTGCCACTGATCCGCCTGCTGGCTGTACAGATAGTCCTACTCCCGTTGTACCCGGGCCCTCTGTCCTCTGCGGTGTAGGCACCATGTCCTGTGGGGGAGAAACAAACGAGAGGGGAGTATCCAGGCCAGCCGTGTGTCCCCCTTGACTGCCGCCCCCAATCGGGGTAGAAGTACTGCCCCCGGCCCTGTCTGGGACCCCTCTAGCCCTCTCGTCATTCATATCACCACTCCATTCATTCGCTGGCCCTGCCACATAGGGGGATTCTCTGACCACACGCTCCCTGACTGAATGAACGTTCTGAGCACCTGCCGCAACAAGCCCTTTGCCCCCTTGGACCCCTGCAGTTATTGTGCCTAGCGACTCGCCCTGTGCCCCATCAGTGGGCGCATTCACCCTTGTTTGGGGTACATAGTTGCTGCTGGCACCCCCCCTGTGATACCACTGGCGCTCCAGCAATGCGCTTCTAGCTCTCCCATAAGCCTGCTTGCTAACACTGGAACCCCTGAGCCTCCCTCTCTGCGCGCCGCGGCCTCTCTGTAAGGGACTTGCTCTGTTTGCATTGCTAGCTATTGCAGAGTGTCGCGCAGCGGAGCAGGCCCGCCCGGATACTCCCCCCTCACCTGTGGAGAGTACCCGGCTAGGCCTCTTGCGCGCTCGCTGGATGTGCCGCTCTGATCCAGGTTCCGGCCGTGTGACTACCGCGGCGCCGGAAGTGACGTCACGCGTGTCACCTGACCGGCCGGAAATGGACGCGGCGGACGCAAGGCCGCAACCGGAGCCTGCACTGGTAGTTGCAGGCTCCGACTGAGCCACCAATGATAGCGGCGGTCCGGTGAGTGGGCGAGGACCCGCGGGCCCCGCTCCAGTAACCGACTGAGCCACCAATGAGGCATCCGTGCCGGGCCCTAGGGACCCGGCCGGATGATTTACCATACTGGGCCCTGCCTGATGAGGGTCCCCAGGCCCCCGGCCCAATTGAGGGGGATAATGAGGGGCGGTAGGCCCCGGTTCCACCCGGCTTGCCACCGGAGGCAGAACGGCGGCCGTGAGGGCCTTAAACATGCCCACTATGGCCGCCGCCGCCTCCGGCGACATTCCGGAGGCCGTAAGGGCCCCCAGGCCTGCCTCCAAAGCCGTGTCTAGGCCGGATGGGCCAGCGCTCACTGCACCCGCCTGTCCCGCAACCATCACAGTACCGGGCCCGGCGGGTGCAAGTTCAGGGGCTGGGGGGTTAGTGACCACAACATTAGGAGTTAAAGCAGATGATACTGGCCTTGTTTTCTCCGGAGTTGGTGGCACCACATCCTCATCCTCCTCTTCAATTACAGGTGCACTCCTCAAGGATCTCCCAGGGGACTCCCTGAAGCGAATGGGCACCGCAGCACTTCTCTTAGATCTAGACATTTTCGCTTGAAGAATGGCAAAACTTTCTCCTTGCAAAATCCCAGGTGGAAGAGGCCAGATTGTTCCAGAACTTCGTTTATATTAGGTGAGCCTAAGACCTCCCCTCACTTTGCAACATTGTTGCTGCTACACTACACTGGGATTTTCCACTAGCCTGTCAGCTCATCCCTTAACTCCATTACAGGAGACTCTGCTACCTTTCATTCCCCTAATAGCAGTCCGTTTCCTTCACACGTGTGCGTTTCAGTGCCTGCCTGCCAGGGCACAGTGTCAACCCAGTGCAACTCATATCTGGTGTAACAGTAGTGTAGATTAAAAAAAAGAACACTTTTTTGACTGCGTTAAATAATAACAGTCAGTTTCCTACAAACATGTGCGTCTCAGGGCCTGCCTGCCAGGGCACTTTGTCACCCCAGTGCAACTCATATCTGGTGTAACAGTAGTGCAGATTTAAAAAAAAAAAAACACTTTTTTGACTGTGTTAAATAATAGCAGTCAGTTTCCTTCACACGTGTGCGTTTCAGGGCCTGCCTGCCAGGGCACAGTGTCACCCCAGTGCAACTCATATCTGGTGTAACAGTAGTGTAGATTTAAAAAAAAAAAACACTTTTTTGACTGTGTTAAATGATAGCAGTCAGTTTCCTTCACACGTGTGCGTTTCAGGGCCTGCTTGCCAGGGCACAGTGTCACCCCAGTGCAACTCATATCTGGTGTAACAGTAGTGTAGATTTAAAAAAAAAACACTTTTTTGACTGTGTTAAATGATAGCAGTCAGTTTCCTTCACACGTGTGCGTTTCAGGGCCTGCTTGCCAGGGCACAGTGTCACCCCAGTGCAACTCATATCTGGTGTAACAGTAGTGTAGATTTAAAAAAAAAATCAATTTTTTGACTGTGTTAAATAATAGCAGTCAGTTTCCTTCACACGTGTGCGTTTCAGGGCCTGACTGCCTGCCAGGGCACAGTGTCACCCCAGTGCAACTCATATCTGGTGTAACAGTAGTGTAGATTTTAAAAAAAAAAAACACTTTTTTGACTGTGTTAAATAATAGCAGTCAGTTTCCTTCACACGTGTGCGTTTCAGTGCCTTCCTGCCAGGGCACAGTGTCACCCCAGTGCAACTCATATCTGGTGTAACAGTAGTGTAGATTTTAAAAAAACAACACTTTTTCGACTATGTTAAATAATAGCAGTCCGTTTCCTTCACACGTGTGCGTTTCAGTGCCTGCCTGCCAGGGCACAGTGTCAACCCAGTGCAACTCATATCTGGTGTAACAGTAGTGTAGATTAAAAAAAAGAACACTTTTTTGACTGCGTTAAATAATAACAGTCAGTTTCCTACAAACATGTGCGTCTCAGGGCCTGCCTGCCAGGGCACTTTGTCACCCCAGTGCAACTCATATCTGGTGTAACAGTAGTGCAGATTTAAAAAAAAAAAACACTTTTTTGACTGTGTTAAATGATAGCAGTCAGTTTCCTTCACACGTGTGCGTTTCAGGGCCTGCTTGCCAGGGCACAGTGTCACCCCAGTGCAACTCATATCTGGTGTAACAGTAGTGTATATTTAAAAAAAAAAAAACACTTTTTTGACTGTGTTAAATGATAGCAGTCAGTTTCCTTCACACGTGTGCGTTTCAGGGCCTGCTTGCCAGGGCACAGTGTCACCCCAGTGCAACTCATATCTGGTGTAACAGTAGTGTAGATTTAAAAAAAAAATCACTTTTTTGACTGTGTTAAATAATAGCAGTCAGTTTCCTTCACACGTGTGCGTTTCAGGGCCTGCCTGCCTGCCAGGGCACAGTGTCACCCCAGTGCAACTCATATCTGGTGTAACAGTAGTGTAGATTTAAAAAAAAAAAAACAATACTTTTTTGACTGTGTTAAATAATAGCAGTCAGTTTCCTTCACACGTGTGCGTTTCAGTGCCTGCCTGCCAGGGCACAGTGTCACCCCAGTGCAACTCATATCTGGTGTAACAGTAGTGTAGATTTTAAAAAACAACCCTTTTTTGACTGTGTTAAATAATAGCAGTCAGTTTCCTTCACACTAGTGCGTTTCAGTGCCTGCCTGCCAGGGCACAGTGTCACCCCAGTGAAACTCATATCTGGTGTAACAGTAGTGTAGATTTAAAAAAAAAAGAATACTTTTTTGACTGTGTTAAATAATAGCAGTCAGTTTCCTTCACATGTGTGCGTTTTAGGGACTGCCTGCCAGGGCACAGTGTCACCCCAGTGCAAATCATATCTGGTGTAACAGTAGTGTAGATTTAAAAAAAACAACACTTTTTTTACTGTGTTAAATAATAGCAGTCAGTTTCCTTCACACGTGTGCGTATCAGTGCCTGCCTGCCAGGGCACAGTGTCACCCCAGTGCAACTCATATCTGGTGTAACAGTAGTGTAGATTTAAAAAAAAAGAATACTTTTTTGACTGTGTTAAATAATAGCAGTCAGTTTCCTTCACATGTGTGCGTTTCAGGGCCTGCCTGCCAGGGCACAGTGTCACCCCAGTGCAACTCATATCTGGTGTAACAGTAGTGTAGATTTAAAAAAAACATCATTTTTTTGGGTGAGTTTTAAATAATAGTAGTCAGTTTCCTTCACACGTGTGCGTTTCAGGGCCTGCCTGCCAGGGCACAGTGTCATCCCAGTGCAACTCATATCTGGTGTAACAGTAGTGTAGATTTAAAAAAAACAAAACACTTTTTTGACTTCGTTAAATAATAGCAGTCAGTTTCCTTCACACGTGTGCGTTTCAGTGCCTGCCTGCCAGGGCACAGTGTCACCCCAGTGCAACTCATATCTGGTGTAACAGTAGTGTAGATTTAAAAAAAACAACACTTTTTAGACTATGTTAAATAATAGCAGTCAGTTTCCTTCACACGTGTGCGTTTAAGTGCCTGCCTGCCAGGGCACAGTGTCACCCCAGTGCAACTCATATCTGGTGTAACAGTAGTGTAGATTAAAAAAAAATAACACTTTTTTGACTGCGTTAAATAATACCAGTCAGTTTCCTACACACCTGTGCGTTTCAGGGCCTGCCTGCCAGGGCACAGTGTCACCCCAGTGCAACTCATATCTGGTGTAACAGTAGTGCAGATTTAAAAAAAAAAAAACACTTTTTTGACTGTGTTAAATAATAGCAGTCAGTTTCCTTCACACGTGTGTGTTTCAGGGCCTGCCTGCCAGGGCACAGTGTCACCCCAGTGCAACTCATATCAGGTGTAACAGTAGTGTAGATTTAAAAAAAACAACACTTTTTTGACTGTGTTAAATAATAGCAGTCAGTTTCCTTCACATGTGTGCGTTTCAGGGCCTGCCTGCCAGGGCACAGTGTCACCCCAGTGCAACTCATATCTGGTGTAACAGTAGTGTAGATTTAAAAAACAAAAAAAACACTTTTTTGACTGTGTTAAATAATAGCAGTCAGTTTCCTGCACACGTGTGCATTTCAGGGCCTGCCTTCCAGGGCACGGTGTCTCCCCAGTGCAAATCATATCTGGTGTAACAGTAGTGTAGATTTAAAAAAAACAACACTTTTTAGACTATGTTAAATAATAGCAGTCAGTTTCCTTCACACGTGTGCGTTTAAGTGCCTGCCTGCCAGGGCACAGTGTCACCCCAGTGCAACTCATATCTGGTGTAACAGTAGTGTAGATTAAAAAAAAAGAACACTTTTTTGACTGCGTTAAATAATAACAGTCAGTTTCCTACAAACATGTGCGTTTCAGGGCCTGCCTGCCAGGGCACAGTGTCACCCCAGTGCAACTCATATCTGGTGTAACAGTAGTGCAGATTTAAAAAAAAAAAAAACACTTTTTTGACAGTGTTAAATAATAGCAGTCAGTTTCCTTCACACGTGTGTGTTTCAGGGCCTGCCTGCCAGGGCACAGTGTCACCCCAGTGCAACTCATATCAGGTGTAACAGTAGTGTAGATTTAAAAAAAACAACACTTTTTTTACTGTGTTAAATAATAGCAGTCAGTTTCCTTCACACGTGTGCGTTTCAGTGCCTGCCTGCCAGGGCACAGTGTCACCCCAGTGCAACTCATATCTGGTGTAACATTAGTGTAGATTTAAAAAAAACAACACTTTTTTGACTGTGTTAAATAATAGCAGTCAGTTTCCTTCACACTGGTGCGTTTCAGTGCCTGCCTGCCAGGGCACAGTGTCACCCCAGTGCAACTCATATCTGGTGTAACAGTAGTGTAGATTTAAAGAAAAAAAAAAACACTTTTTTGACTGTGTTAAATAATAGCATTCAGTTTCCTTCACAAGTGTGTTTTTGAGTGCCTGCCTGCCAGGGCACAGTGTCACCCCAGTGCAACTTATATCTGGTGTGATAGTAGTGTAGATTTAAAAAAAAACAACACTTTTTTGACTGTGTTAAATAATAGCAGTCAGTTTCCTTCACACTAGTGCGTTTCAGTGCCTGATTGCCAGGGCACAGTGTCACCCCAGTGCAACTCATATCTGGTGTAACAGTAGTGTAGATTTAAAAAAAGATCACTTTTTTGACTGTGTTAAAAAATAGCAGTCAGTTTCCTTCACACTAGTGCGTTTCAGTGCCTGCCTGCCTGCCAGGGCACAGTGTCACCCCAGTGCAACTCATATCTGGTGTAACAGTAGTGTAGATTTAAAAAAAAGAACACTTTTTTGACTGTGTTAAATAATCGCAGTCAGTTTCCTTCACATGTGTTCATTTCAGTGCCTGCCTGCCAGGGCACAGTGTCAACCCAGTCCAACTCATATCTGGTGTAACAGTAGTGTAGATTTAAAAAAAAGAACACTTTTTTGACTGTGTTAAATAATAGCAGTCAGTTTCCTTCACACGTGTGCGTTTCAGGGCCTGCCTGCCAGGGCACAGTGTCACCCCAGTGCAACTCATATCTGGTGTAACAGTAGTGTAGATTTAAAAAAAAAAACACTTTTTTGACTGTGTTAAATAATAGCAGTCAGTTTCCTTCACACGTGGGCGTTTAAGTGCCTGCCTGCCTGCCTGCCTGCCTGCCTGCCAGGGCACAGTGTCACCCCAGTGCAACTCATATCTGGTGTAACAGTAGCGTAGATTTTAAAAAAACAACACTTTTTTGACTGTGTTAAATAATAGAAGTCAGTTTCCTTCACACTAGTGCGTTTCAGGGCCTGCCTGCCAGGGCACAGTGTCACCCCAGTGCAACTCATTTCTGGTGTAACAGTAGTGTAGATTTAAAAAAAACAAAAACACTTTTTTGACTGTGTTAAATAATAGCAGTCAGTTTCCTTCACACTTGTGCGTTTCAGGGCCTGCCTGCTAGGGCACAGTGTCACCCCAGTGCAACTCTTATCTGGTGTAACAGTAGTGTAGATTTAAAAAAAAACAACACTTTTTTGACTGTGTTAAATAATAGCAGTCAGTTTCCTTCACATGTGTGCGTTTCAGTGCCTGCCTGCCAGGGCACAGTGTCACCCCAGTGCAACTCATATCTGGTGTAACAGTAGTGTAGATTTAAAAAAAACAACACTTTTTTGACTGTGTTAAATAATAACAGTCAGTTTCCTTCACACGTGTGCGTTTCAGGGCCTGCCTGCTAGGGCACAGTGTCACCCCAGTGCAACTCATATCTGGTGTAACAGTAGTGTAGATTTAAAAAAAAAAAAACACTTTTTTGACTTCGTTAAATAATAGCAGCCAGTTTCCTTCACACTAGTGTGTTTCAGTGCCTGCCTGCCAGGGCACAGTGTTACCCCAGTGCAACTCATATCTGGTGTAACAGTAGTGTAGATTTAAAAAAAAACAACACTTTTTTGACTGTGTTAAATAATAGCAGCCAGTTTCCTGACCTTTAAAGTCGTCAATCCCCGGCCTTAATCTTATAACCATTATAAGTTAAAATAATAACATAAATAAAAGAGTTACACACAGCTTTGGTATAAAATTTTGGCCGCAGCCATTTTATTAACATCACAATTTAAATATTGAGTAATAAATATTTTCAAACATTTTCAAACATTTTTTCACAGAACATACCTGATGTTCATAAATAACATTACTGACAAATAAAACATAAACCACAGCGGTGCTAGTTCCCAAACCCACAAAAACAAGATGGCCGTTATTCAACAACTGGACTCAGCTATATCCCTGTTGAGTCCGTCCAAGTACACCTAAACTTTAATAGGGAACCCCTTGCCCCTATAAAACCAGTTGTCCACTCACCCCATGGAGAGGCAACTACTTAAAATCCTCCAAATCACTTGGCCATATTGCGTACCATATTTGTCTGGGAACTAGCACCCCCGCCTTGCTGCGACGAACACAAACAAGGAAAGAAAACAAAGATTAGGGAGGGAGGGAGGGAGGGAGGGAGCACTTTCTAGAAAGGTTTGATAATTATTCTGATGACAGATTCTCCCGCTCTTTCTTTAAATGCGTAACAGCGCGTGCTAAGCCCGCCCCCCTACAGTGAGTAACCAATCACACCCAAGGCCTAATTCCTCCAACGGTCAAGTCCCCTTCCCATTACTTCGAACTCCCAGGGGTTCCCTGACCTTTAAAGTCGTCAATCCCTGGCCTTAATCTTATAACCATTATAAGTTAAAATAATAACATAAATAAAAGAGTTGCACACAGCTTTGGTATAAAATTTTGGCCGCAGCCATTTTATTAACATCACAATTTAAATATTGAGTAATAAATATTTTCAAACATTTTCAAACATTTTTTCACAGAACATACCTGATGTTCATAAATAACATTACTGACAAATAAAACATAAACCACAGCGGTGCTAGTTCCCAAACCCACAAAAACAAGATGGCCGTTATTTAACAACTGGACTCAGCTATATCCCTTTTGAGTCCGTCCAAGTACACCTAAACTTTAATAGGGAACCCCTTGCCCCTATAAAACCAGTTGTCCACTCACCCCATGGAGAGGCAACTACTTAAAATCCTCCAAATCACTTGGCCATATTGCGTACCATATTTGTCTGGGAACTAGCACCCCCGCCACCGACTGGACTTACCGAACAGCCCAGTCCCGCCAAACCCAATATTTTTCCCAAAGCTTCTTTTATATCGAAAATAAATAGCTGCAGCCCAAATTGGTTAAAATGAACACCATCTTTTAAATAAAATTCCTCGGCCCCATCTACTTCGAAATCTGGGTGGAAAACTACACCTCCCCCCAACCTCTTAACAAAAGAGCTAATTATTTTGTTAATTTTCTTACGACTCTTTTCTAGCCTATCATAATCCCTCGCTGATCTCCAAACCAACCTAGGAGTAATCTGTGACCAAATTATTTTGATTTCAGGATAAAGTTCCTTTATGTTGCCAAGATCTCTTTTGATTCTTCTAACTAGTTCCTTTTGAGGAATCATACCTAAATCATTTCCCCCCAAATGCACTATCAAAACCTGAGGACGAGGAAACATTCTGCCAAAATCTAGAAACAACGGAAAAAAGAGTTCCCAGCACATCCCCCTAATCCCAAACCATTTGACCTCCCATTGATCCACAGGACACCCAAGCTGAAGGCCGCCCATTTTCTTACTGGCCTCAGCATTGGCCCAGTATATAAACGAATGCCCCATCACCCATACGATCTTTACACCTAAAATAAGAGAAAAAGGAGTATTCAGGATGATTACAACTCAAACATTCCAAAACATACATTCTATTCAAGGGTTTTTTTTTTTTTTTTTTTTTTTTTTTTTAATATCCTTAAATCAGGTCTAACATAAGATTTATAACGACTTGAACCCCATCTACCAATCTTTTTAACTATATCCTCTCTGAGGCCTAACATAGCGGCTTCAGTAGCAGCTCCAATCCGGAAAGAATGAGATCCAAACTCTAAAGGATTAAGACCCAATAAAACAATTGAACCTCTTAAAATGGCTCTAAATTGATATTGTGATAAAAAAGAACTGTCTGAATGAACCAACAAAGGGCCATCCTGCAAAGGCCGTATGGACCCATAAAGCATCATTACCTGACATGGACATATTTCACCACCACTAGGTAATAGTACTATGTTCTTGCCTTTCCCATATATGTCCGTTTTACTACTTCTCAGTAATATTTCTACTCTGTTATCATTCCATATTACATCTTCTTTTTGTAAACCGCCTGAAACTTTTTTGCTAGGGCTTACCAATTCCGAAACTCTAAATGCCCCAAAAAAGGCCAATACAAAGGCCGTTCTAAATAATATTAATTCAAATCTTGATGCACAAATCTCTGCTAATACCACCCAAATTTTTTGAAGTAAAGAAAATGTAATAGGTCTTCTCTTATCTCTAACCTTTGTCTTTTTCTTCAAGCCTTTAAGAACTTGACGGACCCAAAAAACCTTTGTAACATCAGCCAAACCTAATAAGCGAAATCTAAAAGCAAGGGCCGCCAATCTTCTTTCCATATTAGATGGTGACAAACCCACATTTCCCCAATGCCACATCCATTCCAATAAGCAACCCGTGACATCATCATACCCTTCTTTAATTTCAGATTGACATAACCACATTTCCCATTCCTTCCAAACTGATACATAGGGCGTCCAAGTACCTGGAGCCAAAGATTTTTTAATTAATTCAGCCAATCCTCCGTCCCAAGCTTCCAAAGTTGGACGGGAAACATCGCTCCAACTACGTCCGCCTGAGGAGCCAACTCTCGAAAGCGAGACCACTGTGAACGAGATAAAGAATCTGCTATCAAATTAAGCTTACCAGGGATATGTTTTGCCCTGACGAAAACATTCATACTTAAACATTTCAGGACTAGCACTCTTAATAAACGCAAAACTGGTAATGATGATGCAGATAAAGAATTAATAGCAGAAACAACACCCATATTATCTGTATGAAACAATATGGATTTATTCATCAAATCCACTTCCCACACAAACAGAGCCACCAGAATAGGAAATAGCTCAAGGAAAACTAGGTTCTTGGTTAAACCTAAATTGACCCACTCTTGAGGCCACACTTCAGCACACCAATGCCCTTGAAAATAAGCCCCGAAACCAACACCCCCAGCTGCATCAGTTATCAAATCCAAATCAACATTAGAGACCCTAGCTTCCATGAATATTGCAACACCATTAAAATTTTTAAGGAATTCCAACCAAACTTTCAAATCATCCTTGTGACCTTTTTTAATCCTTACAAAATGATGAGGCTTACTAACACCAGACGTAGCCAATGACATTCTTCTAGAAAAAACTCTACCAATAGGAATGATTCTGCAAGCAAAATTCAACTTTCCAAGCAAAGATTGCATTTTTCTCAAAGTCACCTTACGGACCGCCAAAAATTTCTGAATCATTTCTGAAAAATCCACAATCTTTTCCAGAGGTTGCCTACATTCCATACTTTCAGAATCTATTGTAATACCCAGAAATTTAAGGGCCGTAACTGGACCCTCAGATTTATCCATTGCAATAGGAACCCCAAAATCAGATGCCATTGAATAAAAACAATCCCTTAATTTCAAACAAACGTCCGAATCATGGGGACCAACAAAAAGAAAATCATCCAGATAATGAACTAATGACGAAAATCCAGACCTGAATTTAACAACCCATTCCAAAAAGGAACTAAAGCATTCAAACAGAGAACAAGAAATAGAACAACCCATCGGGAGACATAAGTCAATGTAGAGAAAACCCTCAAAACAACAACCCAACAAATAATGTGAAGAAGGATGAACTGGAAGTAACCGAAAAGCCGCCTCAATATCTACTTTAGCCATTAAAGCGAATTGCCCAACCTCTCTAACCAACTTAACCGCCATGTCAAATGATGTATAAGACACAGTCGACAATTCATCCGGAATATCATCATTAACAGATCCACCTTTTGGAAATGATAAGTGGTGAATTAAACGAAATTTACCAGGCTCTTTCTTAGGAACCACTCCTAAAGGAGAAATACGCAAATGGGGGATAGGAGATATTTTAAAAGGACCTGCCATTCGACCCAAAGAAACCTCCTTCTCAAGCTTACTCCTAACAACCTCAGGCCATTCCCTAGCAGACTTAAGGTTACCCCTGTAATGAACAACGCCTCCTGAAGATGGAATTCTGAAACCAAACTCAAAACCATATAGCAACAACAAGGCCTTATCACCACAACCTTTCTGTTTAGCGTAAAGTACGAGCCACAGCTCCATCCCGCTTAGCCTCACCGGAGTTAATCCCTTTTTCAGGGAGCTCCTGGGTTCCTCCCAATTTGTTCTTTTTGAAACACTTACTGGAAGGGTGGGATCCACCACACCCAGAGCATTCGTGTCTGAATTTACATGATGCTCCCCATTTACAGAACTTTTCATTGAAAGCAAAACAGAAACCTTTTTTGGCTGTTGCCGACGAACCATTTTGAAGAGATCCGCCGGCACTCCCTCGAAAGGGCTGCGAAGACCTTAACGGGGTCATCACTTTTAGCCATAGACCCATATCACGATCATCCCATTTCATCTCAGGCTTAACCGACAAACGTTGTCTAAATTGTTCATCATAATACCACCAATCCATACCACCATATGTTCTCTGAGCAGCTGCAATTTCATCTAAATAACAAAAGAGGGCCGCTCCTTGATCAGGGAACTTAACAGAAAATACACTAGCATAAATAACAAAAGCCTGGAACCAGTTAGTAAATGTTTTTGGTAATTTTCTGTAACGTCTTTTCCTTTCCTCCTCTTCCTTCTTGGCCGAATCCTTTTTTGAGTCTTCAGGTATCTCAAAAGACTGATCAAGAGGAAGGAGGGAAAATAATTCAATAAAATCTCTCTTGTATATTTTTTCTCTTAACTCTACCGTCAAATGCATGCCCAAAGGCCCAATAGAACACAAACAAGACCTGGCCAAAGCCGTGTCAGCAATCTTCAGCTCAGGACCCCCAGCCGTTTTATTATCAACATTAGCCTCCTTTTGCTGAGATAAACCGACCATTTGAGATTGAGGTACTGACCCTACATCCTTTATTCCCTCACCACCAATCCCTAATACCCTATTTTGGTTAGCCAATTCTGTGGGAACCCATGAATTGGCGACTCCCCCCGTGACTTTTGCTCCTTCTAATTTGGCTAACAAGTCCCTTAAACCCGCTACAACAGTTGTAGATAAAGGATCAGCATGCACACCAACTGTATCAACCCCCACATTCAGATTCACCACACCAGATCCCTCATTACCTGTACTCGGGTCCTGAGTCACTGCAGACTGAACCCTTTGAGATGCAGCCGTAACCTTCTCTGTATTCTGGAAAACAGTAGCCCTGGGATCCGTGTTAGTCATTAATTGCTGCCCTTTTTCCGTCTGTAAAAAAGAAACATGTGACAAACCCCCAGAAGATGCCCAAATTCCAATGCCCCTACTAGCTGTAGACATACCCAACCTACTATCCACTGAAACACCCTTACCCTTCTTAGCTGATGGGACCTCAAACCCTTCTCCCTTTAAATCCCCATACCTCTTGCGTTGTCTACCTCTACCTTGTATTCTCCCAATCCCAGACCTGTTTGGACGTTGAACAGAGTTAACCGAGCTATGAAATGTATTATTAATACTCTGACCCATCATGCCCTGAAGACCAAAATTAAAATTGTTGGCCGTACTCACCCTTGTTTCTTCTCCCTTTGCATTAAAAAGTTCCACCCCTGGAACGCCGTCCTCAATATCCAGCCTGATATTTTCCGTCCAAGATTCCTGAAGACCATAAGCCTCCCCACTTAGGCCGTCATTTCCCACCATTAAAAGACCCTGGGAATTCTCAGGCCGTGACCCAGTTTCATTCCCTTCTAAAAGAAAAACATCATTAGTGACAGGTAAATTTTTAATTACTTCAGCATTCCTATCCCTCAAATTTCTTAACTTGCCCTTTAAAGCTGGATCACCCGTGACGCTGACTGACGGATTAAACTGGCTAATAGTGTTAACTACATTGGGAGAAGGAGGAATAAAATCCTCCTCAGAAGAATCTAAATATAAATCTAATTCTACCACACCGTTATCAACCTCGGTATCATGCTGACTATCGCTGGCTTCAGGCCTTTCCACCCTCTCGTCTAACACCCGATAAGCCTGATCTTCCATATTATTGCAAGGTCTTAAAATCTGGGTCGACTTAGAAACATTATGTAACTGTTCTGAAACTGCCTGAGGTATTTCAATCGGCCCTGATACAATCAAACCCTCACCTTTCTTTTTCATTAAGGCGCTACCTAAACTACATATACTCGCTTGTTCATTACCCCCACACGGAAAAATAGGCCTCGGCGGGCCGTCACTTTTACTAGCTTGCTTTTTTCCTCTAATTACTACTTTCTGGCCTAAATTGGCCATCTTACCCTTAGGCAAAGAATCACCCTTCATTACAGGCTCAGTGAATTGTTCCGTAATGGAACAAGTGCTCCCGGACTGCATCACATTATCAGCAAACTCCGCTCCGGTCTGCCGACTTCCGGAGCTAGAACTTGACTTCTTCCTCACAGACGCCTTTAACCCCGGACTGGGGCTGGATTTTCTCCGACCGCTATTACCCCCTTCAGGATCCGGATCAGAACGAACTGGAGGCCTCGAACGCCTCGATGTTTTCGGAGCCACCTCCACGATATCCACTCTGGGTTCGACAACCGGGCTAAGCAATGGACGTAATTTTTCTTCGAGCCAGGAAGGGCCCATTTTTGCAGCTTCCAACTTAAGTTGGTCAAAAATCGCATCAAAATGCGACATCGCAGAATTACTAACTGACAAGCACAGCACTTTCTAGAAAGGTTTGATAATTATTCTGATGACAGATTCTTCCGCTCTTTCTTTAAATGCGTAACAGCGCGTGCTAAGCCCGCCCCCCTACAGTGAGTAACCAATCACACCCAAGGCCTAATTCCTCCAACGGTCAAGTCCCCTTCCTGTTACTTCGAACTCCCAGGGGTTCCCTTCACACTAGTGCGTTTCAGTGCCTGCCTGCCAGGGCACAGTGTCACCCCAATGCAACTCATATCTGGTGTAACAGTAGTGTAGATTTTAAAAAAAAAACACTTTTTTGACTGTGTTAAATAATAGCAGTCAGCTTCCTTCACACGTGTGCGTTTCAGGGCCTGCCTGGCAGGGCACAGTATCACCCCAGTGCAACTCATATCTGGTGTAACAGTAGTGTAGATTTTAAAAAAACAACACTTTTTTGACTGTGTTAAATAATAGCAGTCAGTTTCCTTCACACGTGTGCGTTTCAGGGCCTGCCTGCCAGGGCACAGTGTCACCCCAGTGCAACTCATATCATGTGTAACAGTAGTGTAGATTTAAAAAAACAACACTTTTTTGACTGTGTTAAATAATAGCAGTCAGTTTCCTTCACACGTGTGCGTTTCAATGCCTGCCTGCCAGGGCACAGTGTCACCCCAGTGCAACTCATATCTGGTGTAACAGTAGTGTAGATTTAAAAAAAAACAACACTTTTTTTACTGTGTTAAATAATAGCAGTCAGTTTCCTTCACACGTGTGCGTTTCAGGGCCTGCCTGCCAGGGCACAGTGTCACCCCAGTGCAACTCATATCTGGTGTAACAGTAGTGTAGATTTAAAAAAAACAACACTTTTTTGACTGTGTTAAATAATAGCAGTCAGTTTCCTTCACACGTGTGCGTTTCAGGGCCTGCCTGCCTAGGCACAGTGTCACCCCAGTGCAATTCATATCTGGTGTAACAGTAGTGTAGATTTAAAAAAAAAAAAAATACAATTTTGACTGTAATAGATTGAATAGCAGTTAGTTGTCTGCAAGCGTGTGTGTCAGGCCTACAGCGTCTACTCTGCCAACTTCTGCCAGTGCACAGTGCTACTCATATCTGTTGTCACAGTAGCTTACAGGCATAGTACCACAAAATGGAAAAAAAAATGACAGGCAGAGGCAGGCCACCCCGCAGGGTCCGTCGTGTTTGTGGTGCTGTGATTCCCTTTTTCCCTAGAATAATGCCCAGTGTTCAGAGGCCACATACCCCAAACTCGAACATTTCTGAGGACATAGTTGACTGGCTAACACAGGAAACCCAATCTTCTACAGCTTCCTATCTGAACCTTGACGCACCATTCTCCTCCAGCTTAGCTTTGGGCACCTCTCAAGTTACCACTCGCCCGCCTGCCGCCACCACCAACACTAGCACCACAGCTGCTTCACTTGATCTGTCAGAGGAGTTATTTACACATGAGTTGGAAGAAATGAGTGATGTGCAAAGATTATTGCCAGAGGATGTAGATAACAGGGATATGTCTCAGTCAGGCAGCATTACACACATGGACGTACGGTGTGATGATGATGATGTTGTACCCGCTGCAGGAGTTTGGTCTGTCACTGCGAAGCAGCATAACCCTTACACTACTTGATCGATACAACATCATACCTGATGTTTTAAAGCACGTTATTCCAAACAATTTAGGAATGTTAGGTGATTTATGCCCTTTATGGGTTAAAACCAGACTCTGCATCAACTATGTAATTTTCCATGGGAGTTTTGCTATGGATCCCCCTCCAGCATGCCACAGTCCAGGTGTTAGTCCCCTTGAAACAACTTTTCCATCACTATTGTGGCCAGAAAGAGTCCCTATGGGTTTTAAAATTTGCCTGCCCATTGAAGTCTATGGTGGTTTGCCCGGTTCGCCGGTTCACAAACTTTTTGGGGTTCACAAACTTTTGGGGAAGTTCGTTTTCGCTATTCGCGAACCCAAATTTTTATGTTTGCGACATCACTATAAGCTACCCACTGCTCATAAGGGGCATTTGTATGGGCATTGCCCTTAAAAGGGCAACCAGCTCTTTAATGACCATTACAAAAAACCCTAATCTATAAAAAAATAAAAAAAAACTTACCCTAACCCCGACGTAGGTACTCATTCCTGAGGTCCAAAGGTGAAGGTCTTCTTCCAGGTGGCTCCATCTTCATCCAGCGTGGGACCATCTTTTTTTCTTCATCCCGGTCGCTCAGAGCAAAGCTGGATTGGCGGCCGCACAGACATCCAACATTGAGGCGCCTCTTCATGCAATCGTCCGCTGCACACTTAAGATTGAATTCAAGGTACCCGTTTTATATTGGGGTACCTTGCATTCCTATTGGCTGAAAATCCCAAATCAGCCAATAGGAAGAGATCTACTTAAATCCTATTGGCTGATTTGAACAGCCAATAGGATTTAAGTAGCTCTCATCCTGTTTGCTGATTTGAACTTTTCAGACAATAGAAATGCAAGGTAGCAGAATATAAAATGGGTACCTTGCATTCAATCTTCAGTGTGCGGCAGACGAACGCATGAAAATGTCCTCCACGTCGGATGTCAACACCGTTGCCGATCCTGCTCCATGCCACCTTCGCTCCATGCCACTGGGATGAAGATTGAAGATGGAGCCATCTGTGAGAAGATCTTCACTGCCGGACTTCAGGAATGGTGAGTACATTTTTCTGTTTTTTTTTTTTTTGTTTTGTTTTTTAAGATTAGGGCTTCTTATTTTTATTTTTTTGGGCAGTAAAAGAAGCTGATTGCCTTTTTAAGGGCAATGCCGATACAAATGCCCCTTTAGGGACAATGGGTAGCCTAGTTTTTTTATAGTTAGGTCTTTTTTTTATTTTGGGGGGTTGGGTGGGGGGTGGGTTTTACTATTACTGTTTAAGTTAAACTTAGGGCAATGCCCTAAAAAATGCCCTTTTAAGAGCTAATGGTAGTTTAGTGTTAGATTAGGGGGTGTTTTTCTTTTGGGGTATTTTTTTTTTGTTTTTAGGGGTATTAGATTGGGTTTAATTTTTTTTATTTTGGATAATTTAATTTATTATTTTCTGTAATGTTAGATTTTGTTATTTTTCATAATTTTAGAGTGTTATTTTGTGTAATTTTAGGTTGTGTTTTTTTTTGTTTAATTTTTGTTAATTTTTGTAATGTTAGGTTTTTTGGCGGGAGTTTTGTAGTGTTAGGATTTTTTATTTTTGTAATTTAGGTTTTTTATTTTTGGTATCTTTTATTTTTTTTTAAATAGTAATGTTAGGTTTATTTATAGTTTAAGCTTAGGTTTTATTTATTTCACAGGTAAGTTTTTATTTATTTATTTTAAGGTAGTTATATTGTAACTTTATTTTAAGGTGTTAAGTTTAGAGGTTAATAGCTTAATTTAGTTTGTCCCGATGTGGGGAACTGCGGTTTAGGGGTTAATAGGTTTATGTAGGAACTCTCGATGTGAGGGGTCAGCATTTTAGGGGTTAATAGGTTTATTTAGTGTTAGGTTTTATTTATTTCCCAAATAAGATTTTATTTATTTTAAGGTAGTTACATTGTAACTTTATTTTAAAGTTAGCAGGTGTTAAGTTTAGAGGTTAATATCTTAATTTAGTTTGTCCCAATGTGGGGGACTGCCGTTTAGGGGTTAATAGGTTTATGTAGGGAATCGCGATGTGGGGGGTCTGCAATTTAGGGGTTAATAGGTTTATTTAGTGTTGGCAATGTGGTGGGTGGCGGTTTAGAGGTTAATAGCATTATTTAGTGTTAGTGATGTTGGGTGGCAACATATTTGGGGTTAATACCTTAATTTATGTAGTCCCAATGTGGGCTGGCAGCAGATTAGGGGTGATAGGTTTATTATAGTATTTGTGATGTGAGGGTTTGGTGGTTTAGGGGTTAATAGGTAGTTTATGGATGTTAGTGTACTTTGTAACATATTTTTTATAAGTTTTGTGAAACATTTTTGTTTACAAAATCCATAACTACTGGTCTTTGATTGTGGAATGGATCATTGTAGTATAGGCCATAACGATCACGTTAAAACCGTAATGCACAACTTGCAATATGGGTTAGCTGACCATTCTGCACTCAAAGGCCATTTTTTAGCGGTAAAGCTGTACTGCACAACTTGTAATCTCCCTCATAGAGAGATGAGTTAATGAGGTTTGCTCTCCCTAAAAGCTCAATACATTTGTTCGTGTTGTGGTTGCAGTTTCCCATACATTTTAAATATTGTAGCTGCAACAAAAAGTCATTGTAAAGTTACACATTAAAGGGCCATAATTCCCAAATGTTGAAACACTTGAAAGTGATGCAGCATAGCTGTAAAAAGCTGACTAGAAAATATCACCTGAACATTTCTATGTAAAAAAGAAAGATATTTTACCTAAAATATTCCTCAGTAGACACATCCCATTGAAAAGGACTTCTAAGCAGCAAATCAGTATGTCTGTCCCGGGACAGCGGAAGGAGCGAGCTTGTGTGCACTCTCATCTTATTTCCCTATTAAGTTTAAGTTTTCTATGAAATCTCATGAGAGTTAAGTGAAATCTCATGAGATCACAGTAAAAGAGTTTATGACCTCAGCACTGCTGATGCTGATTGGCTGCTGTTCATTTCTTCATTTTTTTAAAAAAAAAAAATTTTTTTACCTGCAGCTGAGTATAACTTTTTACACAGAACTTACTCTGCTGAGCTGAGGAGATTGTGAGGTAAAATATCTTCCTTCAGGTGATATTTTCCAGTCAGCTTTTTACAGTTATACTGCATCAGTTTCAAATGATTTAGCATATGAGTATTATGTCCCTTTAAGGGGAAGACAATTTTATAGCACACCATTCCTTTAAAATCTATGGAGATTTTTTTTAGACTAATCTGTTGCTGGAATTTTCTAAAAGATTGTAATTGACCTCAATTTAAGGGGGAGGGGGATATATCCTGATTTAAAGTTGAAAAGTAGACGATTTTGTATTAATAAAACATTTTTTAACTGCTGTAATTACAATGCATTACTGTTGGGCTGCTTTAAAATAACATATCAGCCACATCTTAAACCAAGTAGCATCCTATTTTACTGCAGTTATTTTTCAATAGCTACATAGTTGCCAACAGTCCCTGATTTCCAGGGACAGTCCCTGGATTTTGCTGTATGTCCCTGGAATTTGTTTGTCCCTGGAAATGTCCCTGAAAATCTCTTTTGCACAACATTTGTTGTTTGCACATATATATATATATATATATATATATATATATATATATATATATATATATATATATATATATATATATATATATATATATATATATATATACACACACACATGCATATATACAGATAGAAAGATGATAAATAGATATAGTGTATTTTTTAAATATAATTCATTCCGAATGGAATATTATTATTATTGAATGGGTTCACATATTATTTGTCTTTCTAATTTTGATGCTGTGTTGTAAAAATAATCATATGCCCAGAATGTGTTCCAGAGACTGGGTAGGTGTAAGAGCTTGGTGCTGTAATCTGTATAATAAACTATGGATAAGTCTAAATTATACTATTACTTTCAAATGGGTGCGTTTTGATTGCAGAACTGAGTGGGCGGAGCAGTTGAACAGTAGGTTGTTAATACTCCAGTAACCCGCTGGCTTGCTCTGCTGGAAATGTTGGCAACTATGTAGCTAAACTCTACCCATAATTTGCCTTATTTCAAGGAGGCAATCAGTGATTTAGTCCACAGACAACAAGGCTAGTCATAAAGTATAACAGGAATTACTTTGCACTTGTTATCAGTTAATTTCAATTAGGCACAAATGAGTAGCAGAGTTAGCCTTAATAGATCAGCAGGGCGAATCCCATGCTATTACATTAGGAATTCACCAATTTTAGAGCTTAATTGCATGTACAGGGAGCAAAAAACATAATGAAACTATATTGTTATGTTATATTGTTACATTATCTATAAAGATCTGAAAATGTTTACTGTCCTATTAAAGGGTAACTCAAAATTAAAATTCTATGATTCAGATATAGCATGCAATTTTAAACAACTTTCCAATTTACTTCCATTAACAAAATGTGCACAGTCTTTTTTTTAATTACACTTTTTGAGTCATAAGTTCCTACTGAGCAGGTGCATGAACTCATATAAGCATTTGTGATTGGCTGATGGTTGTCACATGATACAGGAGGAGTGAAAAATTAGAAATAACTTCTATTACTAATTTGAAATTCAGACTTTGTGCATTGTCTTTTTAGAATGTATGTGTTGATTATGCAAATCTACTGTATTTACTGGTCCTTTAAAGGGATGTGAAACTCATTTTTTTTTCATGATTCAGATAGAGCATGCAATTTTAAGCAACTTTCTAGTTTAGTCCTATTATCAAATTGTCTTTTTTCTCTTGGTATGCTTTGTTGAATGAGCAGCAATGCACTACTGGTTGCTGACTGAACACATGGGTAAGCCAATGACAATCGGTATATATATGCATCCACCAATCAGCAGCTAGAACCTAGTTTTTTTGCTGTTTCTGAACTTTCCTAGATAAACCTTTCAGCAAAAGATAACAAGAGAAGGAAGCAGATTAAATAATAGTAGTAAATTGGAAAGTTGTTTAAAATTCTATTCTCTGTTTAAATCTTGAAATATTTTTTTTTATTTTTTTATGTCCCTTTAAGCATTAGTGAAGTGCATAGTTGACCATTGCAGGTGCTAGGAATATTTACAATAGGAATTCAAAATTGTCTGCAACATGCAAACAGCTACTGCAAGAAACAATACAAATCTGAATATTTTGTTTAATTGATTTATTGTCTTGTCATGTTTTCTGTTTATCAGATTATAATTTGATGTTTAAACCACTATCATCCAATGTATTGAACAGCTTTCTGTTTGGGTTTTATACATTGAAAAGAGTGTAGAATGATAATTCACAAATAGAGAGAATCATTGATATATTTTCACTGAGCTGCACTGCCACCTAGCATCTGAAAAATATTTTCATTAAGTCTGTTTTGTAAGACAGTGATTTCCCATATGATAAAACCTAAGAGAGTTACACTGTGTGTTGTGAATGCTAAAATTAAATGTTTATTAAAAATAATGGAGTGTTCAGCTGACATTCAAATAGAAATAACAAGCTAAAGAATTGATGTGTCTGGGAATTTATTTTTTTTCTAACATTCCAATAGCATCAACACACCCATGCCCTCCAACAATTGATCAAAACTGGATTTATTTAAAATGTAATTCTCAGAAAAATAGAAACATTTTTGATTTCCCTGTTTATTATGTTTAGAAGTAGAATAATAATAACATAATAATCATAATAATAATAATTATTATTATTATTTGTAAAATGATAAATGTATTGCCCATTTTTGTAAGCAATTGAAAGGGGCATATGAACAAGTTAATCTTTTTGGTTTTATTAGGGATCTTTTGCAGCCACTGACTGGCTAATCTTATCATATCTTGCATGCGGCAGTAGAGTGTTTGGTGCTTCCTATGATGATGGTTAAAGACATAGAGCAGAAAGTACTTTGTCAAAAAGAGCAGTTTATTTATTTTATTTTACTATTAGATCCCTCTAATATATATTGAGAGGGCATCTCCTTTTAATGGGATTGTTTCTTTTCTTTCTTAAGGTGGTGCGAGTCCATGATCCCTTACTGTTGGGAATTCATCACCTGGTCACAAGGAGGAGGCAAAGACACCCTACCCCAGAGCTTTAATATCCCACCTATTTCCAAGACACTCTCAGTATTTTCTTTGACTAGTCTAGGAGCAGGAAAATATAAAGGTTCTCAGGATTTATTGAAGATTTACATGGGTTTTATTCCTAATTTTCCCTCGTAGGATAGTTCCTGGAAGAGAGGGACTTCGGAAAGTACTAGCTGTGCAATGTAACTCCCTCACTTCCAGTTTGTGGTCACAACCCGTCCACAGATGTCCCTGGGACAGTGCCTTTAGCTTTTTTTGTCAGGCCATCAAGAAGTGCTCCCTCTACTAGTTACAGTTCTGGATGGGCTTTCTACTGCTTTCTCTTGCTATCTGGCTATCAAGGGAATCCCCTTTAGAGGATATTCATCAGTGCATTTGCTGCTCATGTTGACACATTCTTTATTTGTGATGCAATCATTACCAGCAGTCTTGCTGGCCAAGGGGTATGACTCTCGCTTAGAGTTATTGAGGTTCGGGGGTCTTTACAGATCATTTGTAATAACATAAAAAATACAGCATTGCATGTCCTCATTAGAAGGGCCTTTGGGTTAAAATTGTGGTCTGCTGACATGGTGTCAAACTACAAGACTTGTTTTGGTCCAGGTTTGGATTGTATTATATCCACAGTCATGGTTGATAAGGGAGTTTTCTTTTTTGTCTTAGGTTAATAAATCTAGATCTTAGGGTAAATCTGACAACTGTTTTACTTCATTTCACAAATCCAGGAATCAGAAATCTTTTAGTCAGAAACCAGATTCCTCAAAATCTACCTGGAAACCAATTCCAGCTTGAAAAAAAAAAATCGTATCCAATGTAAAATCTGTATGAAGGTATGGCCCTCTATCCTGTTTTTTTTTTTTTTTTTTGGAGGGGGAAGGTTAGCATTTTTCAGAAGGCCTAATCTTCGGTTCAGGGACCCTGGGTAATGGAAATTAGTTCTCAGACTAGAAGATATGGTTTATGGTCCAGATCCCCTCGAGAGAGAGAGAGGTCTAGCCTATGTCATATCTCAATGAGAACAGAGAAAAGGACAGCATTCCTGCAGCAAGGACTTGAGAATATGGTTACTGTACCTATAGCAGAACACATGACAGGTTTCTATTCCAATCTTTTAATTGTTCCAAAAGAAGAAAGAAATGTTTCTGACCCAATCAAGAGACAGAAACTGTAATCAAGTTCCTGAGAATTCTTTCATACAAATGGAATATATCAGATCTATTCTTCCTTTAGTTCTACAAGATCAGTTTATGACAACAGATATATAGACTTGAAGGATGTTTACTTAAACAATCCTATTCTCAAAGAGCTTCAGGGGTTTCTTTGTTTACCTAACTGTAGAGTCATTATCCATTGTTATCTCTTCCCTTTGGCTTTGCTATAGCTCCCAATATCTTGAGTTATCTCTTGCCAATCGTCAGAGCTCAGGGAATAGCTATGGCTCCATACTTAGAATAATTTTAGTTCAGATTCCTCCTTACGTTTAGCAATGACTCATACTGAAAAACTACTTTGGTTTCTTTGCAGTCATAGTTGGAAAGTAATTGTGGCCAAAAGTTTTCTTACTCCTCCTTCCAGAGTGTCCCTTCTTGGGGTAATCATAGATTAATTTTTTACTCAGCTGTTCTTGACAGAACAAAGCAAAATCAAACTACAATCTGCTTGCCATAATCTGCCATCCCTATCTCAACGTAAATTAGTGTAAGGAGGTAGTGGGTCTGATGGTGGGAAGCATCAGACACTATCCTATCTGCAAGTTTTATTTGTGTCCACTCCAATTATGCATGATATTGCAGTGGAAAGGAGATCACACCAACCTATCACAATTATTTCACTTAGTCTGTCAATCTGTGTCTTGGTGGCTATCCCCATTCTTTAATCTCAGGGAATGGTTTTCCTGTGTCCGTCATCGGAAATAATCACCACGAATGCCGGCTTGTCAGGTTAGCGGACATACTGTAGCTCTAAGAGGTTACCTCAGGAAGTTGAGACTACCAATAAATGTCCTGGAACTCCATGTAATTTTCAGAGAACTTCAGATTTGGCCTCTTCTAAGCTCAGTTCCTTCCATTCTCTTTCAGTCAGACCACGTCCCAGTAGTTACTAAAAAAACATACATTAAAGTGGTACTTGCAGTACTCTGATGATGAAAGGAGTTTCTCGTATCCTGAGTTGGGAATAAGTTCATAAGTATTTATCTCAGCAATCCCCATTCCTGGGGTAAACAACTGGAAAGAGGTTTATCTGAGTAGTCAGGCTTTACACTTGGTGGAATGGTTCCTCAATAAGGAGATTTCAATCAGTTGGTAAAATGCTGAAGTCTGTAGGAAATAAACCTGGTGGCGAATTGTCTGTCTCACAAACTTCCAAAATAAGGATTAAAGTCAAGAGCTCCTCAGGTGGAAATGATAGATGCTTTAGCAGTCCCTTGGCCTCATCAACTGTTTTATCTTTATTGTACTTCTACTGGGGGTATTGCTTGGATCAATCTAAAAAAGAATATTAACAATCTTAATAGTTTCTGGCCATTCAGCATGTGGTATGTGGACGGACTTAGTTTGGAGGTCCAGAGATCCTCCCGGGCATCTTTCCCAATGTACAGACCTACTTTCTCAGAGTTTATTCTTTTATCAAAATATTTAGTCTCTTGATTTGACTGCTTGGCGAGTGAATGCTCAGTTCTTGCTAACAGGGTGTTTTCTGATTCTGTAATAAGATCTTGATTCAGGTTTGATAACCTGTGATGAGAAAAGGTTACCACAAGGTTTGACTTGAATTTGGTTTGAATAATTTTTGAAATATTTCTCTTTGAACCAATGTATTTATTGGATATTATGTTGTTATCATGGAGGTTATTGTTTTTGTTATCTTGGAGGGTATTGTTTTTGCTAGCCAGGAGTGTGTCTGGATGTTCAGGCTAGGAGTGTGTCTGGATGTTCAGCTCTCTTGTGATCCTACTCATCTGGTATTTCTATAAGACAAAACAGTTTTATGTATTGTTTCCGGTTATCTACCTGCAAATTGTGTTTTTCTCGTATGCCCTAATCCAAAATCTGATAAGGAGGGATTGTTACAAAATCAAGATGTGGCTGGGGCACTAAAATGTTCTATTAAGGCTACTAAGTACTGTTGTTAGTCTTCAAGCTTGTTTCTTTTAATTTTCCAGTAAACTCAAGTGTCAAAGAGCTACATCTGTTACCTTAGCTTCATGGCAAAAAAAGCTTGTTTCAAAAAGTCCATATTTGCATTGCAAGAACACAAAAAACTAATCAAAGATGCAGTTATTTTATATATATATATATATATATATATATATATATATATATATATATATATATATATATATATATATATATATATATATACAGTATTAATTAAGGTGCTTGAAATTCTGGATTTGAGGAATTGTACCTGTATTGTAATTGAACAGCCCTATGCTTTGGAACTATAGTTCTCTACTTGTCATGCTGCAATAGGTGAGACAGAGTGAGCACATCTTACTGCAAAAAAAAAAAAAAAAAAAAAAGAAGTGCAGACCATGTGGCTTTGGAGAAAACTTAATAGTGTAAAAAACTAGCCACCCAGGACTGTGTTGTTGTGGAGCTGTAAACTAAGGATAACTAAGGTCAAGCATGTAATTCAAGCTCTTTAACAATATATAATAATATATTTTCTTCATCCTCTTTAATTCTGAACTGCAGAGGTTTGCACAGTCTATGGTTGTCCTTCTTTACATGGTCGTCCTCAGAATCTTTTCCTGGGGGGGTGCAAAAAAGTTAAATGTGATCAGACAATAAACACACACAGATTTATTTGATCTTTTACATTATAGAAAGCAACCTGGCATTCATATACAGTGTAGCAGGGCTCAGATCCTGCAGCTCAATTTAGCTAAGGAGCTTTAGTTTAGGCAAAAAATATTCTGAAAAGCTTAAACTTCCTTTTGAAGAATTATTTCGATTGTATAACCTTCACCTTCATTATTAATTTAAGAGTTAATAGTTTAAATCCAACAACCTTTGGGTTTCAAATGAAGTAAAGCAGTTTTTAAGTTTCTGTAACCTTAAAATACATTTCCCATACCTTAAATACCCAAGAAGAGAATTTAAACCCCAGAATAAAGCAGATCATTTCAGTTTAGGATTGCTACCTTAAGTTTTGCATACTGTTCCAATGTCCTTTCAAAATTTGGTCACTCAATAGTTTTTTTGTTTTTTAAGAAATATTCCAGAATTATATACATAATTAATTCAGACCAATGGCCCTAACCTATATATATATATTTTAATCAAAACACAGTGTACACATGACGCTCCTTTAAAAGATATATAGTTATAAAATTCTCATTTTTTAAAGTAGATCCAATGGATACACATTTATAGATCCACTTTCCCCTAGTAATTTACTTGGACCATTGCAAAATACTCTAACTAAAGGGCTATAATGTACAATTACTTATTTAGTTTTCTGCAGTAATACAGTAGCATCTTGCCAGCATATGAGAGAAAGCTTCTCTTTGCTTAAAGCCACTAGACCAGTTGGTCTCAAACTTTTTCTGTGGCTCACATTGCAATGCAAATTTCTGATACAGCAAACCTGTTTTCTTTGCATTGAACCCTTATGTAAGTAACTGTACATTTACAGTATTTTATGGTTCCTACTACACGTCCTATATTCAAAATATATTACAATATATATTTCTGTAATAAGACAAAATTAAAAGAATAGTAGAGATGAATGTTAAGCGTCAATAATGTTTTTTTTTTTTAACCTATTGCTAACATGGACTAATTCAAAAGTGTCTCACCACATACAATACATTGCACCTCATGCACACACATCATTTAACCCCTTTGGTGCTAACGATGGCTCTGAGCCGTTGCAGAGTTTTCCACTCTGGTGCTAGCACTCTCCAACTTGAGGGAGATCTGGGGGCTCCCACCCATTCCTACTGGGCCTGTATAGTGACAGGCATTGCTGGGGCTTCACGTAATGAGCGGTGACGTCATGCGCAATGATGTGATGACATCACTGTGCAACTTTATTTAAACTTAACAATGTTAAGTATAGGAAAAGGGGGCATGCTGCTTAGAAGCCTGTATCTCAGGAATCTACGCAGCTACAGACCCCTAAGACCCACTGTTGGAAAGGCAATCGCCTATCCTTTCCAACAGTGTAAGTATAAAAATATTAGACGGGCACAAGGATTTATCTAGATATAACCGTATAAATAGACAAAACTGTTCTGTAATTTGCAGATAAATATTATTTACTCTGAAAATTGGGTGGCACACTTCTGGCTTTAAGAGTACATTGGTGTGCCACAGCACACTGTTTAAAAAATACTTTTCTAGGCAAAATACAAGTTGTATCATTCACTTGTAATTATGGTGCTATTTTTTATTTTTGCTTTTATTGCTACAAAACGTCTTACATAGATTCTTCTATGTATCCACAAGAGGTTGTGCAGGAGTATTTCTCTGAGAAAATTTCCTGATCCATCTAAAAATAAAACATTTATTGTACAACTCACCTGAGGTTAAGCTGAATCATAGTTTTGTAGATGAAAAAATGTCTGATAGTAGTGGATCCATAACCATTCACATGTTGATCTCCATTATATTGTTTTGTCTATTGTCTATTTTTTTTTTAAATACATACAATAGAAAACAATAATACAATTGTATCAATGTTCTATGTAATACTAACTATTACTTAAATACATGTAGATAACCAACAATCTTCAAATAAATGGAAAAAAAATGAGTAAAGGTCGCTAAACTCATTGTGCTCCAATTATCAAGCTGAAGATGGAACTTTGGAGCCTTAGTTTCAAGTGGTGGTATAGTTAAATCATCCAAGACAGATACAACTCTGGTGCTTGACAAGCCCTTCTCCCATATGATTAGTTGTGTGAGAGCAATAGTTCAAGTTTCTCAAGTATTTGCTTGTGTTATAATAAATGCTGCCCATTTGTCATGGTGCCCACTGGAAAACTTGTCCATTTACAGTATAAGTGGACCCACTGTGATCTCTTACCCACAATTCTCTGTAGCAAAAGTGGCTACAACATGGATCATCTTTTTATTTAAAATAAGTTTTTTATTTAAGTTATTAGAAAAAAATTTCTATAGAAAGATGTTACTGGAATATTCAGGGAAAAAGAAAAAACATATTCACTTAAGTTAAGATTGTTACAAACAAGAGATAAATAAACACTTTATAGTCATGCGTAGATGGAAATTCTTCAAAAAGAGAAGGCTATGGGGGGTAGCTATCAAGCCGTCAACCTCAAATACGCTGGAATTCCGCAGCGTATTTGTGGCGAGGCTGATTCGCCTTAGTTATCAAAGGCTCGAGACCAGCAAAAGTAGAATTTTGTGACGTAAACTTCGATCCGCCGGACTCAGTCCGACACAGATCGATTCTTACGTCACTCTAGATGTTCCGCACACAAGTGCGGCACAATCTCACTACTTTTGCTAGTTATCAAATGACTAACAGGTACGCTCTGCACTTTTACGGCCCAGCGTACCTGGTTTTCAAACCGCCACCCCTGGAATCAATGGGAGTCTGACCATAGCGAAAGTACAAGTTCACTGCTGACAGACATCCCATTGATTTCTATGGGAGCTGTCTGCACCTAACACCCTAACATGTAACCCAAGTCTAAACACCCCTAATCTGTCCCCCCTACATTGCCGCAACTAAATAAAGTTATTACCCCCTAAACTGCCGCTCGCGGAGCCCACCGCAAGCTACTCTATACATATTAACCCCTAAACCGCCGCTCCCGGAGCCCACCGCAACTATAATAAATGTATTAACCCCTAAACCGCCGCTCCCTGAACCCGCCGCAACCTATATTACATTTATTAACCCCTAATCTGCCTCCCCCTACACCGTCGCCACCTATAATAAATTTATTAACCCCTATCCTGCCCCCCACTACGCCGCCGCCACTGTAATAAAATTATTAACCCCTAAACCTAAGTCTAACACTAACCCTAACGCCCCCCTAACTTAAATATTAATTAAATAAATCTAAATAATATTTCTATTATTAACTAAATTAATCCTATTTAAAACTAAATACTTACCTTTAAAATAAACCCTAATATAGCTACAATATAAATAATAATTATATTGTAGCTATCTTAGGATTTATTTTTATTTTACAGGCAACTTTCAATTTATTTTAACTAGGTACAATAGCTATTAAATAGTTATTATTTATTTAATAGCTACCTAGCTAAAATAAAGAGAAATTTACCTGTAAAATAAAAACTAACCTAAGTTACAATTACACCTAACACTACACTATACTTTAATAAATTATTCCTATTTAAAACTAAATACTTACCTGTAAAATAAACCCTAATATAGCTACAATATAAATTATAATTATATTGTAGCTATCTTAGGATTTATATTTATTTTACAGGTAACTTTGTATTTATTTTAGCTAGTTAGAATAGTTATTAAATAGTTATTAACTATTTAATAACTACCTAGTTAAAAGAAATACAAAATTACCTGTAAAATAAATCCTAACTTAAGTTACAATTAAACCTAATACTACACTATCATTAAATTAATTAAATAAACTACCTACAAATAATTACAATTAAATACAATTACATAAACTAACTAAAGTACAAAAAATAAAAAAAGCTAAGTTACAAAAAATAAAAAAATAAGTTACAAACATTTTAAAAATATTACAACAATTTTAAGCTACTTACAACTAATCTAAGCCCCCTAATAAAATAACAAACCCCCCAAAATAAAAAAATGCCCTACCCTATTCTAAATTAAATAAAGTTCAAAGCTCTTTTACCTTACCAGCCCTTAAAAGGGCCATTTGTGGGGGCATGCCCCAAAAAGTTCAGCTCTTTTGCCTGTAAAAGAAAAATACAACCCCCCCAACATTAAAACTCACCACCCACATACCCCTAATCTAACCCAAACCCCCCTTACAAAAACCTAACACTAATCCCCTGAAGATCATCCTACCTTGAGTTGTCTTCACTCAGCCGAGCAGCGATGGAACCGAAGTGGACATCCGGAGCGGAAGAAGTTAATCCTCCAAGCGGCACTGAAGAAATCTTCCATCCAATGAAGTCATCATCCAGGCGGCGCTGAAGAAGTCTTCGATCCGGGCGATGTCATCTTCCAAGAGGCGCTGAAGAGGTCTTCTATCCGGGCGACGTCATCTTCCAAGCCGGGTCTTGAATCTTCCTCTCGCCGAAGCGGAACATCCTTCTTCACCAACGGACTATGACGAATGAAGGCTCCTTTAAGGGACGTCATCCAAGATGGCGTCCCCTCAATTCCGATTGGCTGATAGGATTCTATCAGCCAATCAGAATTAAGGTAGGAAAAATCTGATTGGCTGATGGAATCAGCCAATCAGATTCAAGTTCAATCCGATTGGCTGATCCAATCAGCCAATCAGATTGAGCTCGCATTCTATTGGCTGATCGGAACAACCAATAGAATGCGAGCTCAATCTGATTGGCTGTTTCCATCAGCCAATCAGATTTTTCCTACCTTATTTCCGATTGGCTGATAGAATCCTATCAGCCAATTGGAATTGAGGGGACGCCATCTTGGATGACGTCCCTTAAAGGAGCCTTCATCCATCGTAGTCCGTCAGTGAAGAAGGATGTTCCGCGTCGGCGGGAGGAAGATTCAAGACCCGGCTTGGAAGATGACATCGCCCGGAGAGAAGACCTCTTCAGCGCCTCTTGGAAGATGACATCGCCCGGATCGAAGACTTCTTCAGCGCCGCCTGGATGATGACTTCATCGGATGGAAGATTTCTTCAGCGCCGCTTGGAGGATTAACTTCTTCCGCTCCGGATGCCCACTTCAGTTCCATCGCTGCTCGGCTGAGTGAAGACGACTCAAGGTAGGATGATCTTCAGGGGATTAGTGTTAGGTTTTTGTAAGGGTGGTTTGGGTTAGATTAGGGGTATGTGGGTGGTGGGTTTTAATGTTGGGGGGGTTGTATTTTTCTTTTACAGGCAAAAGAGCTGAACTTTTTGGGGCATGCCCCCACAAATGGCCCTTTTAAGGGCTGGTAAGGTAAAAGAGCTTTGAACTTTATTTCATTTAGAATAGGGTAGGTCATTTTTTTATTTTGGGGGGGTTTGTTATTTTATTAGGGGGATTAGATTAGGTGTAAGTAGCTTAAAATTGTTGTAATATTTTTAAAATGTTTGTAACTTATTTTTTTATTTTTTGTAACTTAGCTTTTTTTATTTTTTGTACTTTAGTTAGTTTATGTAATTGTATTTAATTGTAATTATTTGTAGGTAGTTTATTTAATTAATTTAATGATAGTGTAGTATTAGGTTTAATTGTAACTTAGGTTAGGATTTATTTTACAGGTAATTTTGTATTTATTTTAGCTAGGTAGTTATTAAATAGTTAATAACTATTTAATAACTATTCTAACTAGCTAAAATAAATACAAAGTTACCTGTAAAATAAATATAAATCCTAAGATAGCTACAATATAATTATTATTTATATTGTAGCTATATTAGGGTTTATTTTACAGGTAAGTATTTAGTTTTAAATAGGAATAATTTATTAAAGTATAGTGTAGTGTTAGGTGTAATTGTAACTTAGGTTAGTTTTTATTTTACAGGTAAATTTCTCTTTATTTTAGCTAGGTAAGCTATTAAATAGTTAATAACTATTTAATAGCTATTGTACCTAGTTAAAATAAATTGAAATTTGCCTGTAAAATAAAAATAAATCCTAAGATAGCTACATTATAATTATTATTTATATTGTAGCTATATTAGGGTTTATTTTAAAGGTAAGTATTTAGTTTTAAATAGGATTAATTTAGTTAATAATAGAAATATTATTTAGATTTATTTAATTAATATTTAAGTTAGGGGGGCGTTAGGTTTAGGGTTAGACTTAGGTTTAGGGGTTACTAATTTTATTACAGTGGCAGCGGTGTAGTGGGGGGCAGGATAGGGGTTAATAAATTTATTATAGGTGACGACGGTGTAGGGGGGCAGGATAGGGGTTAATAGGTTTAATATAGGTTGCGGCGGGTTCAGGGAGCGGCAGTTTAGGGGTTAAACTATTTATTTAGTTGCGGCGAGGTGCGGGATCAGCAGGATAGGGGTTAGTAATTTTATTATTGAGGGCGACGGTATAGGGGGGGCAGGATAGGGATTACTAGGTATACTGTAGGTGGCAGCGGTGTCCGGGAGTGGCGGTTTAGGGGTTAATACATTTATCAGAGATGCGGCGGGGTCTAGGAGCGGGGGTTTAGGGGTTAGTAACTTTATTTAGTTGCGGGAGGCTCCGGGGGCGCCGGTATAGGGGGTAGAACAGTGCAGTTTAGTGTGAGTGCTTAGTGACAGGCTAGCAATAAAGCTGGGAAAAAGCCGAAGAGCAGCGAGATCGGATGAGTGATAACTCTCACAGTCCGCTGCTCATCGCCCCGCGGCTTTTTGACAGCTTTATTTGATAACTTAGGCGAACGTATTCAAGGTCCGCTGCGGCGAAGGTAGGCGAGCTTAGGCGGGCGTATTGGGCCGGCGAAGGCAGAAAAGTAGACGGCTTGATAACTACCCCCCTATAAGTGAAATCACAGTAGCTATACATAACAAGTTAGACTGAAACCTCATTTTGTAGGTTTTTTTAAATCCCTCTCATATTGCCATAGGCATTGCAATCAAGAAAAACAGATGTATTTAAGTAACACATCAATTAACAATAATAACAGGGACATATTCATAGTCAAATAGTATGGCTGACCATCAGCCAAATTGCTGCAAAACAAGGTTTATTATCCATGGGTAAAGAAAAAATATATGAACTGTCTAAGTAGAGGTATAAAAGGTTTAATTTGTAATTTATCATTTAAAACCCAACTGGTAAGAGGTGTTGATCAGTCATGTCAAATAGGGTCAACACACTTTTAAGAGTCGGGAGTTATTATTAAAGGTGGGATTAGGATAGAGGTATAGTCAAGATAAACCTTGTATTTGTATGTATGTGTAAGGACAGATTTTTCCATTGATATTTTTTTAAGAGGGTAGATTTGGTTGCTTGAGAGAAGGTAAGGGATGGAAAAGAGTGGGGGATGTAAGTTAGTATATTAGATTAGGACGGCCGCTACACCTGTCTAAAAATGAAAAGTGGTGATGTGAGTAGGTGGGCATTGTTCAGTGTTCAGATGTGTGACATATAAAACATGTTCAACACAAGCACATGGATTACTCAAACATTATGTAACAGTAATGCAGAAGAAATAACTATAAGAGTTCAATCACATTAATTCAACAAAAAAACACATAGATTGTATGAACATAAGGTAACAATAATGTGGAAGAAATAACCATAAAGTTCAAACACATTGAAAACGTTCAGTGTAAAGTATTTAAACCAGAGAAAACCATAGGGTTAGGTGCACCTATTCTATAGACTCTGGATATACATTGTGGATTTTACTCTTTAGACCGAGGGGCCTACCTTGGAGCCCAAACCATGCTCAGTGTACACTTGTAGTCCTGAATAACTATAAAAGTTCAATCACAATAATTTAACAAAAATAACATAGATTGAATGAACGTAAGGTAACAGTAATGTCGAATAAACAGCCATAAAAGTTCAATCACATCGATTACGTTCATTGTAAGGTATTTAAACCAAAGAAAACCATAAGGTTAAGTGCAACTAATCTATAGACTCTAGATATATTATTATTATTATTCTTTATTTATAAAGCACCAGCAGATTCTGCAGCGGGGAGGGGGGGAGTGTTTTATTTCCCACTTGCAGTCCAGCTGTCTTTTCAACAGAGCTAAACTGAGAGCTTCTAAGTAAGTTTTTAAACAGTTTTATACTGGATTTTTATATCAGTATCTGTGCATCTTATTATTTATAGTAGTGTCTATTGCATGCAGTTATATGAAAATGAGTGTATACTGTCCCTTTAATTTATTGTGAGTTTATTAATAATTGGGCCTTAGACAGTAATGAAAAGCGTGATTGTAAAGTTATTTCCCATACGTATAGGAGTAGTTGGGGTATATTATCATAAAAGGTACACACTAACTCTGTTCAGAAGACAGGTAGGGTGCCTGTCACCATAAATGTATGATCCCTCTGATGAGAGAAAATCCGTTATCTAGAGACCTTGCCAGGTACTCCCTAAGATGTGATAATGTAAGATATGTAAGTGTAAGTAATGTGAAGGGTCTACAATTTTAGCTTAGTGATGAACAATGTAATAGTGTGACAATATTATAAACATTTCCTGCCTCCTCAGCATGGCACATGAGGAGTAGGGCCTATTATATACTTATTGGATAGTCTCAGCTGAGTTGTGGAGATGAATACTGGGTCTCGTGTTGCTTGGAAATACAGTTAGTGTAAGTTAAGTCCTTCAATTTGAATGGTTTCTTAGGAATTTGGAGAATTGGGTCTTTGTGGGAGAGCTGTCCATTCTGAAGCTGTGGCCCTCAGCTGTTGGGATTGTCTCTGTTGATAAGCTGTGCGAACATTTGTAAGGTTTCAGGATTGTAAAAGTTCAGCTCCCTGAGAGGCTTCCTGGATGGTGTACATTTTATTGTCTTTGAAAATCAACAGCTTTATGGGGTAACCCCACCTGTATCTGATTTTGTGTTTCCTTAACGTTAGAGTGACTTCTGAAAAGGTTTTTCTTTGTTGAAGCGTCCATGCTGATAAGTCAGGAAATATTTGGAGTTTTTTTAACTTATCTGGAAGCGAAGGTCTTTGGAAATGTGCTCTCTGTAGCCTCTCTTTGTAGGTAAAGTAATGAAGCCTGACTATGATGTCGCGTGGTTGCCCATCTGGAAGGCCTTTGGGTTTAAGTAAGCGATGAGCTCGGTCAAGTGTGTCCTCAGACTCAGTGGTGGTTGGAGCTAGATGATGAAAGAGCTCCTTTAAATATGGTTGAAGATCAGACACAGAAAAAGACTCAGGCACACCTTGGATCCTAAGGTTGTTGCACCGGGATCTATCTCCTATGTCTGCTATCTTGTCTTCCACTGAGTCTAGGTAGTCAGACAAGTGTCTGCAACAAGTGTTGTATAAGTCAGGCCATTAGCTTGTTCAGTTGCGAGGTCCTCATACTTCCTTTCTAGTATATCAATGCGTTCATTCGTGGAAGAGATTTCCCTCTTCAATTCGGCAGTTGACGCAGAAAGTTTAGCTGAAAAAGATGTGTGATGTGCGTCTAATATAGACTTTAGGGAATCAACTATGAAGGCTGGTGCAACTTCTGCAATTGGAGACTGATGAATGTCCTGCAAAGCAGACAGGACAAAGTCAGCGGACTCAGACCCAGAGGACCCTGGATTTTCAGGTTCAATTCGTAGATCAGAGGTTGTAGGGTTGAAGTGATCTATCACTGTCCTTTTAGGAGGTTGCTGCAGGTTTTTTTTTTTCATTTAATGTGACATTTTGCCTCAAGTTTGTTGCAATATAAGTGGATGGTAGAATATTTGTTTATGCAGTTATGATGACAAGCTGAATACTTGGGTAAGCACCAGTAAAAGATGGGTCACACAGTTCAGTAAATGGTAGTATCAACACTGAGCGATAGGCAGGCGTGTGTGGCCTTGGTGGGCCTTTATTCCATTATTAGGTATATAAAGTTCTTTGGAGGGAAAGAAAAATTAAGAAAAGAGGCTAGGCGATTACAGCAGGGTGATTCCTCAAAGATATGGCATGCCCTTTAGGTCAATCAGCAGGTATGGCAATGAATCTGGGATAAGGACATCCGTTATCTATGTCCTATTTGAGTATGAGGTGCTGTTAAGTCCCAATAGCCCCCACTATGGGAGTATGTAGACTAAGTAGTATTTATGTAGAGACCTATTAGGGATGAGATCCCCAGCTTAGTGTAGTTATTGATAAAAAAAAAATATTAAAATATTATTTTCCTTTTAGGCCTAGTGTAGATTGCACAGTTACAAATATAGGAACTGCAATGCTGAGGTTTTACAGGCCTATTATAGATTGCATGGCAGCCAGTGTGGGGGCTACATTTTTACTTATAGTGGAGATCCGGTGGTATCTCTCCACCTCCCAGGGGAAAAAAAAAAAAGTTTCACCTTTTATGTTGAAAGCAACAGTTTTCGCCTTGTTGTTCTGACAGGAGCCGAGCTGCGGCATGTGGGTTTCTGTGCACAGAGAATGGTGCCATGTGCTAATTGTCAGCCTCTGCACTGTAGCCGGTGATAATGGATGCCTGAATATGTAACTCCTGGTAAGGGCAGTGGAGCTAAAAACACTGTTCCCTTATTAGATCTCGGCAGCTTGTCCTGCTCCTTGCTAGGAGCTAATATGGCGCTGGAACTTTGTTTGCGTGTCAGGATCAGGCTTCTTGTTGGCTGGCTTGAGTAGTGCCGATTCGGCCTTTTGGTCTCAAGTTAAGGTGGTTGTCATAGATCGGATCATGAGGAGTGTGTAAGGGGTGAGGGTAGGGGAATTAGGTATAATTTAAGGGATTATTAGGAGCTTTTACAGGTGGTTAGTCAGGAACTCTGTGAAGATGCTCTAGCTGGCTCCGCCCCAACATGGCTCATCTTTAACTATTTATCTCCTTCATTGCAAATATAATTTATCTTACTATTTGTATTTTTTTTTAGGGAGGGATTAGTTGTGTACACAGACAAGGAGGAAAATAAAAATTATATTACCAGGTTATGCATAAAATATAAAGTGGTTTAAACAGATAAGTTAGCAACATGAAATGAATGCTTTACTCTTGGTCTCATAAATCTCAGTGGGATAAGTTTGCTGATAAGCACATCCTCTAAAGCTCCAATGTGAGATCAGCTTGGGTCTACAATACAATACGGATATATGACTTTCACCTATGAAATTCTTATGAATGTTTATTTAAAAATGTTTTAGCTATTTCTAAATTTTTTCCCCCAGTCAAACAAATTATTCTTATTAGATCAGGCATACAAATATGTAAGCAACTAATAAAATAGTTACCTATTTGCCCAGCAAACAGCTAGATGTGGTTCTAGAGCTTAAAAAATGGTGATACAACTAAGTTTATCCTCTTGTAGTATCATCATTTTATATCACCTATTTTTATTTTAAAAAACAGGGCAAATAAAAAATTGAATCTCATTTACAAACTGAAATCTTCAATGGTATTTTTTTTCACAATTGTTAGTTAAACTAAATTATATAGTATTAGGCATTCATTATGTTTTATTTAAAAGGACAGCCCACTTGAAAATCGTTATTGTTTAAGAAGATAGATCGTCCCTTTATTGCCCATCCCCCAGTTTTGTATAACCAACACTGTTATATTTATTATCATTTTTACCTCTATGATTACCTGTGTCTAAGCCACTGTAGACTGCCCCTCATTTCAGTGCTTTTTACAATTTTACATGTTAGCCAATCAATGCTGCTTCCTGCATAATCATTATCATTCTCTACAAGAGTGAGAGCAATGTAGAGTAGTAACAACATTAAACAAATAGACTGGCGAACCAGTCTTAAGAACGTGGTGTCTGTATGAATTTAGCAAATAAATGTGTTGCTAAAGGTACTACCAATGCTGAGAGAGTTCATAACCCACAAAAGTTCATAAAAGCCATAGTGCAGGGGTCCGCGCTGCGTTTTAAACCCGTAGCCGGCAATATGTGAGTCTAGATGTTAAGTACTAAAACAGCAATACCTATGCACTAAAGAGATCAAAGCTTTAGGAACTAGCGGTATGTTCACTCACCCACCAAAAATAAAGATGTAAAGTGTCCACAAGCAACCTCGAACTGTAGTAGAAGTAAGCCGGTGTCCTAAGATAGCATACTTGCACAGACGGTAAAAGCCTTTCTTGCTGTGCTAGCTCTGTGTGGCGTACCACGTGCTCAGGAACTGGCCAATCCACAGCCCAAACTGCTCGTGCTCTTGGTGACGTCACCGTCAGCTGGGGGACTCAGTAACCAATCAGATGGTGCAGTCCCTCTCTTGAAGATTCTTCGTGTCGAGCAACTTGTATCCAATTCACAAGGTCATATCCTCGATGACGTCACCGTCAGCTGGGGGACTCTGTAACCAATCAGATGGTGCAGTCCCGCTTTTGAAAATTCTTCCTTGTAAACGATCCGTGCCCAAATCTCGAAGGTACTCTTTATGTAGTGGGGGTTGATAACTTGATACCATAATAATAGCGCAAGTCCTGGAGGAGGTTATTTTTGGATATCCCACAGACTTGAAAAGTTCTTGTTCTAGGCAAAAAGAGTGGATTCCCCACAATCCACAAAATATATGAAAAAAGAAGTATAAACTTCTAGTTTTTTTGTCTTCACTAACCCAGTGTTGTTGTATGTTGTCTTCATACAATTTTAAGGAATAAAGCTACAACTGATTTTCAAATACTTGTTCTGGATATACTTCTTTTTTCATAGTAACAACATTATCTATCTTTTTTAAACACTAAACAAATCAAGTAAACTGTCTCTTTAACTGAATACACAAGAAACATTAGTTTCCAAAATGCATCAAGTAAATAGATTTAAAAAAAAAAAGTTACATTTCCTAATTGTGACAATGGCCTCTAGTTATCAAGCTCCTTATTTACCTGCATTCGCCGGCCCCAATACGCTCGCCTAAGCTCGCCTAACATCGCCGCCGTGGACCTAAATACATTCGCCAAAGTTATCAAGAAAGCTGTCAATAAGCCGCGCACCAAGTACGGAGCGATGAGCAGCGGACTGTTGTTAACTGACAGTCATCGATCTCGCTGCTCATCGGCTTCTTCGCAGCTTTCTTACTAGCCTGTCACTAAGCACCCACACTATACTATACTGTTATACCCCTTAAACAACCGCTCCCAGAGCCCCCCGCACCTAAATAAACTTATTACCCCCTAAACCGCCGCTCCCGGACCCTCCGCAACTATAATAAATATATGAAACCCTAAACCGCCGCTCCCGGACCCCGCTGCCACCTAAATTATACCTAATAACCCCTAATCTTCCGCCCCCTATACCTCCACCACCTACATAAAGTTATTAACCCCTATCCTGCCGATCCCGGACCCCACCGCAAATAAATTAATTGTTTAACCCCTAAACCGCCACACCCGGAGCCCTCCGCCACCTACATTACATTTATTAACCCCTATCCTGCCCCCCTACACCGCCGCCACCTACAGTACATTGATTAACCCCTTATCTACCCCCCTACACTGCCGCCAATATATTAAATGAATGAATCCCTAAACCTAAGTCTAACCCTAACACCCCCTAACTTAAATATTATTTAAATTAATCTAAATAAATATTCCTATAATTAAATAAATTAATCCCATTTAAAACTAAATACTTACCTATAAAATAAACCCTAAACTAGCTACAATATAACTAATAATTACATTGTAGCTATTTTAGGGTTTATTTTTATTTTACAGGAAACTTTGTATTTATTTTAACTAGGTACAAGTTATTAAATAGTTATTAACTATTTAATAGTTACCTAGTTAAAATAAATACAAAATTACCTGTAAAATAAATCCTAACCTAAGTAAAAAATTACACCTAACACTACACTATAATTAAATAAATTAAATTAATTAACTACAATTACCTAACATTAAATAAACTTAACTAAAAATAACTAAAGTACTAAAAAAACAAACTCTAAATTACAGAAAATAAAAATTACAAGAAGTTTAAACTTATTACACCTAATCTAAGCCACCTAATAAAATAAAAAGCCCCCCAAAATAATAAAAAGCCCTACCCTATACTAAATTACAAATAGCCCTTGAAAGGGCCTTTTGCGGGGCATTGCCCCAAATTAATCAGCTCTTTTACCTGTAAAAAAAAAAATACAATACCCCCCAACATTACAACCCACCCAATCCCCCCTTAAAAAAACCTAACACTACCTCATTGAAGATCACCCTATCTTGAGCCATCTTCACCCAGCCGGGCACCACTGGTCATCCGATGGGGCAGAAGAGGACATCTGGACCGGCAGAAGTCTTCATCCTATCCGGGCAGAAGAGGACATCCGGACCGGCAGATATCTTCATCCAAGCGGCATCTTCTATGTTCATCCTTTCGGCGATGAGCGGCTTCATCTTGAAGACCTCCGGCGTGGAACATCCTTCTAGGCCGACGACTACCCGATGAATGGCTGGTCCTTTAAATGACATCATCCAAGATGGCATCCCTCGAATTCCGATTGGCTGATAGGATTCTATCTATCAATCGGAATTAAGGTAGGAAAAATCTGATTGGCTGATGTAATCAGCCAATTGGATTTTTCCTACCTTAATTCCGATTGGCTGATAGAATCCTATCAGCCAATCGGAATTCGAGGGATGCCATCTTGGATGATGTCATTTAAAGGACCAGCCATTCGTCGGATAGTCGTCGGCCAAGAAGGATGTTCCACGCCGGAGGTCTTCAAGATGGAGCCGCTCATCGCCAGAAGGATGAAGATAGAAGATGCCGCTTGGATGAAAATGTTGCTTGGATGTAGATGTCTGCCGGTCTGGATGTCCTCTTCTGCCAGATCGGGTGGGTTTTAGAGTAGGGGTGTGTGGGTGGTGGGTTGTAATGTTGGGGGGTATTGTATTTTTTTTTTTTTACAGGTAAAAGAGCTGATTACTTTGGGACAATGCCCCGCAAAAGGCCCTTTAAGGGCTGGTAAAAGAGCTGATTACTTTGGGGCAATTACCCGCAAAAGGCCCTTTTAACGGCTATTTGTAATTTAGTATAGGGTAGGGCTTTTTATTTTTTTGGGGGGCTTTTTATTTTATTAGGGGGCTTAGATTAAGTGTAAATAGTTTAAACTTCTTGTAATTTTTTTATTTTCTGTAATTTAGAGTTGGGTTATTTTTGTACTTTAGTTATTTTTAGTTAAGTTTATTTAATGTTAGGTAATTGTAGTTAATTATTTTAATTTATTTAATGATAATGTAGTGTTAGGTGTAATTGTAACTTAGGTTAGGATTTATTTTACAGGTAATTTTGTATTTATTTTAACTAGGTAGCTATTAAATAGTTAATAACTATTTAATAACTATTGTACCTAGTTAAAATAAATACAAAGTTGCCTGTAAAATAAAAATAAACCCTAAAATAGCTACAATGTAATTATTAGTTATATTTTAGCTAGTTTAGGGTTTATTTTATAGGTAAGTATTTAGTTTTAAATACGATTAATTTATTTAATTATAGGAATATTTATTTAGATTAATTTAAATAATATTTAAGTTAGGGGGTGTTAGGGTTAGGGTTAGACTTAGGTTTAGGGGTTAATTCATTTAATATATTGGCGGCGGTGTAGGGGGGTAGATTAGGGGTTAATCAATGTACTGTAGGTGGCGGTGGTGTAGGGGGGCAGGATAGGGGTTAATAAATGTAATGTAGGTGGCGGAGGGCTCCGGGTGCGGTGGTTTAGGGGTTAAACAATTAATTTATTTGCGGCGGGGTCCGGGATCGGCAGGATAGGGGTTAATAACTTTATGTAGGTGGCGACGGTATAGGGGGCGGCAGATTAGGGGTTAATAGGTATAATGTAGGTGTCGGCGGGGTCCGGGAGCAGCGGTTTAGGAGTTCATATATTTATTATAGCGGCAGTCTAGGAGTTCATATATTTATTATAGTTGCGACGGAGTCCGGGAGCGACGGTTTAGGGGTTCATATATTTATTATAGTTGCGGCGGGCTCCGGGAGCGGCGGTTTAGGGGTTAATAAGTATAAAGTAGGTGGCGGCAGTGTAGGGGGGGCAGATTAGGGGTGTTTAGACTGGGGGTACATGTTAGGGTGTTAGATGTAGACATTCCCATAGAAATCAATGGGATATCGGGCAGCAGCGAACATGAGCTCTCACTGCGGTCAGACTCCCATTGATTCCTATGGGATTCGCCGCCTTGAGGGCGGCGGATGGAAAACCAGGTACGCTGGGCCGGAATAGTGGCGAAGGTACCTGGTTGTTCTTTGCAAACTACCAAAAGTAGTCAGATTGTGCCGAGCTTGCGTTCGGAACATCTATAGTGACATAATCATCGATCTGTGTCGGACTGAGTCCGGCGAATCGCATGTTACGTCACTATATTTTACTTTTGCCGGTCTGTAGGGCTTGATAACTACGGCGAATCAGCCTCGCCACAAATACGCTGTGGAATTCCAGCATATTTGCGGTTGACGGCTTGATAACTAGAGGCCAATAAATCTACAGTTATACTGTAATTTAGTTTGATATTGATACAAAATAACTATGACTTTTTAAGTGTTTTAAATTTATTCAAGGCAAAATAAAATTACAGCACTATTTATCCTGCTATTGAAATTATAAGTAATAGAGAATGTCAGAAAAGAAATAATCACACACTATTGCACAAGTTAATGTTTCATTTGAAATCCTACTTTACACAATCATGGTGTGTGTGTGCTTTCTTGAAACTAGAGTTAAAACAATTAACTAATATTAAACAGCCATGAACAAAATTTGAATTAGATTCATGCAGGACATGATGATCTGTTTATGAGGGTTAATAGCAAATGTTAATCGATATACATGGCAGAGTTGCTTCCAATACATCCTACTACATTTTTTTTAAAATGAATCCTTATTAAATCTATTGACTTATTCTGACGGCTCAGAATCTATTTCAGTCCTTACTAGAAGGGAGGAATAAATACAATGATAAGACTTTAAATAATTTTCATAACACATATAACATTCATACAACCAGTAGGGATTTGTGTGTGCAGATTCATTGGAATTAGCAGGAAATGAAGCATAGCTGGTTGGTATAATTAGAATTTCCACAAAATGACCTAATATATTTTCATACAGGTATGAAGAAAAAGGATCAGCATTACTGTCTCTTTAATTAGATATTGAATAAATGATACCATGCAATCAATATTATTCTCCTTGGTTCAAGTGCATACATTAACTCCTTCAGTAATTAAAAAAAAAAACACATCTGGAAGTGCTTGAAGTGATAATCAGCAGATTTTGATTACAGGCAATATTTAATTTACTTAGGATAACTCAAGAAGTTTAAAGTTCCCTGGAGTATCAATAGACATTCTCTTTCTTATTACAAAAACGTGAAAGATAAGAGGGACTAAACAAACGGCACAATTTAATTTCCCTATTAAATAAATTAATGGCATATAGATAAACAGATAAAGGTTCTTGGCTCAGTTTGCTTATTTTACTTTTTATGGTAAAAATGACCTCTATGGCAGGGTTATCATCATCTTCTGAAGTTTTTGTAGTCCTATTAAATTGGTACCATAGCCCTTTTTAATACATTTTACATAAACAATAAAAAGAGAGCTAAGGCATGGAACTGTAGTAGATGTCATAAATCAAGCCATGTTTTAAAGGACATTAAACACCTTTAACTTTTTTGACAAATTTTTTGCTTTGTCCCACGGTCCCTAGAGAGGCGAAAATGCAAATTCTGTAAGTTTAAAACCTAAATTATAGATTAAGGGAACATAGAAAACTGCAGAAATTGTATGTAAAGTGATAGGTGTTTAATGTCCTTTTAACAAACAATTGTATCATAACATTTTTCAATTGACCTGTTTGTTTTTTTCTATCTATATCTGTCTATCTATCAATCAATCAATCAATCAATCTATCTATCTATCATCTATCTATTTATCTATCTATCTATCTATCTATCTATCTATCTATCTATCTATCTATCTATCTATCTGTCTGTCTGTCTGTCTGTCTGTCTAAAGGTAGATGGCTATAATAAAAAAAGTTTTTAAACAGTACAATTTATATAAAAAAATATCAATAACCTTCCAGCCATATTGGATAGATAAACACAATAAAGGATTTAAAATAATGTTTTAATATGACTAAGGCTATTCTGATGATTATTTAAGTAAAGCCTTCCTGATTAAATAGGATTTTTGGCAGATTAGAAAGATTTTCTGTTTTTTATCTGCCAATAAAATACTTATCCCTCTGTTTTTATGTAAAGTGCTGGTGAAATGTTTTTTTTTTTTTACCTTTATCTGTTCTTAAAATGGTAATAGTGCTTTTATTGACTTGTTCATTCACATGCAAAAACAATTTAATTTGTTTAGTTTCCAGTTTCAGTTTTGTGGTGTTTTGAGCAAATGTCAGGGTTTGTTTATATATATATATACCTATTCCATTATGAAGAGAAAAAGATGGAATGAATTAGCCCATAAAGGCAAAAGTACTGCAGTGTTAATAAAAAAGATTGATCGCTATAGTGCCACATTGTCAGTTTTGATGCACATATTGTGATATGGGTATTCATTCGAGATTTGTTTTGTTTTAATTTAATGTTTTTCATTGCAATAATTGTATATTCCACGGGGGAGATGTTCTCCATAGAAACATCGTGCGGCCTCTCAGTCATGTCTCTGAATTATGACGCTTATACCATGAGCCTGAGTGTTGAGAATGCGGTGAGGTTGCACGCTGGGTACATGTAGACATCCAGCAGGTGGTGCGGATTATGAGGATATTAAAGGTAAAATGTATTATCTTGCTCCTTATTTCTTTATATATATCTCATATATATTTTATATAAATCTGCATATGTTTGTGGTTTACTTTAACTGGATTTGCTGTTGCTATTGGTTTTTCAACATGTGGGCCATTATTTGTATTTTATATTTTTTTGCATCAAAACTGCTATCATTTATCTTTATAAGGGTTTTCTTGATATAATCTAATTCTGTTGTCTATGGATGTGTTATACTCTAAACCCATCAGTCATCTGTGTCTATTTATTTATTATTTTTTGTGTTTTGTTTTGTTTTTGTCCAGCACAGTAAGATGAGGGATGCTAGTTATACAGTTATATAAGTGTTTTATCACATTATCCTACATATAGGATGTGGGTCATATTATTTACACATTGATATATTGGAGAAGTGCATTATATGTATACTGATATATGCTCTGACATTATGATTGTTTTTCATTGATTGACACTATTTGTTTTGGATTATTGCCATGACTAGGGTTTTGGCGCACTTTGCACTTCACTGGGAGGGGCTTATATTGTTTAAATGGACTCTTGTATTTTGTGTTTGCTTGTCTGAGTAAGGGGAGTGTGTCCCCGAAACCCACGCTTTTTCTAATAAAAGCACACTTAAAAAGACCAGTGAGTGCCGTCCTCTACCTGTTATATATATATATATATATCTCCAACAAAAACAGAGACAAACTAGGATTTCTTCAAGTGCAAAAGTCAAATTTATTGATGTTTCGGGGACTTGTACTCCCCTTCTTCTGAAGAAGGGGAGTACAAGTCCCCGAACGTCAATAAATTTGACTTTTGTACTTGAAGAACTCCTGGTTTGTCTCTGTTTTTGTTGGAGCTATTATTTTTACACGGATCATCCAGGTGGTTGACCCTAGGAGGCGGATTCACATTTTACTTTTCTATATATATGAGAGAGAGAGGGTAAGACATCGCTGTAAAAAGGGGGGGGGGGGAGAACGTCAGTATTAAACAGTGAAAACAATCAATATATGGGAAATTGTTGGTTAAACAACTAGATAAATCAGTCTCTGTTGGTGTTTGTAAAACACATGTAGTGAGGAAGACAATCTAAAGTGAATGATGATGATGTCACACAGACGGTAGCCGGTAGGTATAGAACTTACTAAAAAGTACCTCAATCATATGAGGTAAGTTGCCGCATCTATCAGTGATAAGCCTCCGGTGATATCTCGTATCCAATTTAGTGATCAGGATGTGTCAGTTTGCAGAGGTAGTCGTTAGAAGTCCCTTCGTGAGTCAAGCTGTGCTCAGGAATTAAAATACTTTAAATCTGACATGTTATGGGCAGTGCAGCTTCAGGAGGAAAGAGCTAATTCCTATCCTCATGTGCCCCTAACATGCCAGATTTAAAGGATTTTAATTCCTGAGCACATCTGGACTCACGGAGGGACGTCTAACATTTTACAAACACCAACACAGACTGATTTATCTAGTTGTTTAACCAACAATTTCCCATATATTGATTGCATTCACTATTTAATACTGATGTCCTCGCATCCCCCCCTTTATACAGCATTGTCTTACCCTCTCTCTCTCATACTTGTGTCTCTCCTCTCCTTACCTTCCAGGGAGGTCTAGTAGTTTGTGGTACATATATTGAGATAATAGCAGCCGTCTAAGGTTTTTCCTGTGAAGTGCAGTCATTTGTGCAGCTTGCCTTTTTCCCCTTGTAGGCTAGTTTGGCATTCTATTCTCTTGTATATATATATATATATCATTCCTCAGATAACTTTTACTCATGAGAGAGAGAGAGAGAGAGAGAGAGAGAGAGAATGAGAGAGAGAGAGAGAGAGAGAAAGAGAGAGAATGTAAATGATTACTAGCAAAACAAAATACTTACTTTATTAGTAATATTCACAATATGCATTAATAAAAAAAATATAACATTAATAAAATGGGGTTTGGGCACTTTTAAACACATAAAATTATGAACTATAATCTGCACCCATGTACTGGAAATAAAGTTACATGCTTTAGCAATTTCTTTACTTGTGACATCCCCATGAATTAAAGGGCAAATGACATCATGAGTAACATCCCCCGTAGATTATGATGATTGATGGAGAGAAAAAGAAAGAAAATACATTGCATTTTTAGTTATATTTATTAATAATAGATATTCTAAAGGTTCCAGGAATCTCCATAGAAACATCATTAGCTTTTCTATGTAAAAAAAGCAACATTTTCACAGAATGCACATCTTATTGTAGAGGGACTTTAAGCATCCAAGCCACTTGCTTGTCCTGAGACAGAGAGGTAGAGAGAGAGGCATGAGGGGAGAGGGAGAAGAGAGGGAAAGAAGAGTTGAGAAGGAAGAAAGAGAAGAACAAGAGAGAGGGGAGGGGAAAGAAAGCTGCATTATATATTGCTTATAATGAATCAAAGACAGTTCTGAGACAGTATAAGATCACATTTGCAAGCCTTGTGAATATATACTGTATATAGTAAAATGCAAGGATTAAAGATATGATTAAAGGATGCAGTCCTGAAGTGTTGTATTTTATTTTGTTCGACCCACTGATACATTAATCAAGGTCCTCTTTATTGGAACTGCTGCAGATGGAGTTTCAATTTTTTTCTACGTTTGTGTTTGGGAATTGGAAAATCCCTGTCCGTGCCTCCACAATCATACTGAATCTTCTTCGTTATATCTATTTTTATAAATGCTCTGATTAAAAAAGAAGAGAGAAAATAAAGAAATGGACAAAGCACAAGAACTGTGTAGATAAAGCTGAAACCTGTATACCGTCTTAAATGATTCTATTTGAAGACTAAAATACATAAAATAGTATAACATAAAATATCTTAAGTATCTTTTAACCTATAATCATATGGTTTATTCCAGAGGTTGGCAAACTTTTCTGTAAAGGTCTCGCCCCTCTCTCACTGGACAGCATGGGGCATCTTCTAAATATAGAATGTAGGTTCTACCTAAGTAGAGCTATAACGGACAGCACAATATACTTTAGTGTGTGTGTGTGTGTCTGCTTAAAACCATATTATACAAATAGTATTATACAACAGTTCATAAAGAAAAATATCAAAACCATAAAACTTATAAAGGGAGTCTTCTTCAAGCCAAAATTGGAACCTTTTCAAAAACTGAGGCTTGGTAAAATGAAAATGAATAAAAAACACAAAGGACAAACAATAGTGTTTTATCTTTGAGATTAAAAAAAATTGTAAACAACATACAAGTTTGATGGCACTTATTTTGAAATTGCTAAATCAGGTGTACTGGGTATTTATATCATCACAAGTTGCTGGCAGTCAGCACACAGCATTCTCCCAATGGATCGAAAACAAAGTGTATACACCAATCACTGAACTCATAGGAAAAAGGTGATTTATTGCTTTAAAATCATAAAATCTGGTGCAGCAGATTTCCTAACCCTAGACATTGTCGCTGTCTTTTTTTTTTTTTTTTTTGCCAGGCATGATTATAGAGATACGAGTAAACCTTTTTTACACAAAGGACTTGCATGTCCATGTACATAATGTGGATAAGTGTCAAAAATACAATCCTATTTATAACAAGAATTTCAATTAATGACAATAAATAAATGTATAGTAAACATGTCTGATTTAACACTTTCAGTATAGGTGCCATCTAACTTGAATTGCTTACAATCGTCTCTTTACAATTAGAGGATCATTAAAATACAGTACACACAAATACAGAAGACTGCATGATCAACAAATGCAAACATACATTTCAGTAATACTTTTTAATTAGCAGAACATTTTTTTTTTATTTTATAGACAGATCTCATAATTTCCCTATATCCTGTACCATGTGACAGCTACAAGCTGATCACAGACACATATATGTGTGAGTCATGAACTCCTTGCTTTCAAACCTCGGAACATAAATTGTGTTTTTTTTAAATTTCATGATCTACCTTAATTAAGAATGTCTTTTTGACTTCCATGTTTATTAAAACCTAAAAGAGAATACACTATTAAAAACAAGGGCACTTTACTTCATCAAAATTGACATTTCAAGCATTTTCTTAAAAAACTTACCGTTTAATCCTGCGCCTGAGGGAATGTCGTGATTGGATGAAGCCGGATTCATCATTTTGGACCAGTGAAGAGGACTTGTGATGGGCAGAGGAATCGCTGCAGCAGCTCTCAGGATTAAAAGTTAAGTTTTTGAAGAAAACGCTTGAAATGTAAATTTTGATTAATTAAAGTGCCCTTGTTTTTAATAGGATTTTTAAAAACCGGGCACTAATTTGTCAAAATTGACCTTCATTTTAAAAGGGTAATTTAAATGGCTTGCTGTTTCAACTTTGTTAAACAAGTCATTGCAAATTAAGAGGAAATAAACCACTTTCAAAATTCATTGACAGACCCATCATTTTATGACATCGCCAACCTCTTTCTTTTATCATATTGTTACATCCTTTGAACCCTTGTCTGTATTTTAAGTAAAAGTTGTATATTTTATTATAAGGATCAGTCCTTTTTCAGACCCGAGGTAGGTAGAAAACACCTGAAATACACACACACATACAGAGAGAGAAGAAAGAACCTTGGAAGAGATCAGGTAAAATAACCATGTTTACTAATCAGCTGATTATTTCACCTAAGCTCCAGTTCAGATAACTTCAAAATGTTGCCTGTTAGTGTGGCCGGAGGAAAGGTTTGAAACCAGTGTTTTAAAGGTACAGTATACCCACATTTTTATAAGACTTCATATAATAGACACTGCTATAAAGAAGAATATGCACAGATACTGATCTAAAAATCCAAAATAAAACTTTTTAAAAAACTTTCTTAGAAGATACCAGTTTAGTACTGTTGATGAGGTTAGGTCCATTGTAAAAGACTGAGAAAGCAAAAAGAGCAGACCTACCCCTCAGCCAATCACATCTCAATTTTTTTTTATACATAAATCACTTACACCTAGTTTACGAGTTTTGAGTGCTATAGGGCGCTATAGGGAAAGTAAAGAATGTGTTAATTCCCTATAGCGCTGCCATTACAAGTTTAAAAAAAAACAGCTTGTGCGGGCGATATGGCTGCATTGAGCTCCATACCACACACAAAAGCAGCAGTATTTTGATGTGCTTGTGCACTCTTTCCCCATAGACATCAATGGGCAGAGCTGGCAAAATAAAAGTCTAACACCAGCGATCAAGGCAACAAAAGCTCCGTAACGCAGCCCTATTGATGTCTATAGGGAAAAAGAAAATGCAGTTTAAACCTAACACCCTAACATAAACCCAGAGTCTAAACACCCCTAATCTGCTGCCCCTCACATTGCCAACGCCTGCCTACAGTTATTAACCCCTAATCTGCCACTCCTGATATCGCCGACACCTAAATAAAATTATTGACCCCAAATCTTCCGCTCCCTATATTGCTGCCACTATATTAAAGTTATTAACCCCTATTCCGCTGCCCCCAACATCGCGCAACTATATTAAAGTTATTAAACCCTATTCTGCCGCTCCCAATATTGCCGCCACCTAAATAAAGCTATTAACCCCTAAACCTCTGGCCTCCCACATCACTACCACTAAATAAACCTATTAACCCCTAAACCACCAGCCCCCCCACATCGCAACAACCTACATTAAACTATTAACCCCTAACCCGAACGTAACCCTAACGCAACCATAACACCCCCTAACTTTAACATAATTAAAATAGATCTAAATTAAACTAACAATTATTAACTAAATAAACCTATTAACCCCTAAACCACCAGCCCCCCACATCGCAACAACCTAAATGAAACTATTAACCCTAACCCTAACACCCCCTAACTTTCAAATAATTAAAATAGATCTAAATTAAATTTACAATTATTAACAAAATAATACCTATTTAAAACTAAATACTTACCTGTGAAATAAAACTTAAGCTAGCTACAATATAACTAATAGTTATAATGTAGCTAGCTTAGGTTTTTTTCTTATTTCACAGGTAAGTTTGTATTTATTTAAAACTATACATTGCACAAAATAAAAAACAAAATCATTCAAAATAATAAAAGAATTACACCTAACAGCCATATCAACATAAAATAACCTAGCCTACAATAAACTACCAATGGCCCTTAAAAGGGCCTTTTGTGGGGCATAGCCCCAAAGCTATCAGCTCTTTTACCTGTAAACAAAAACACAAACAGTAAAACCCACCACCCAACCAACCCCCCAAAATAAAAAACTATCTAAAATAACCTAAGCTAACCATTGCCCTGAAAAGGGCCTTTGTATGGGCATTGCCCTTAAAAGGGCATTTAGCTATTTTACATTGCCCAAACCCTAATCTAAAAATAAAACCCACCCAAAAAAACCTTAAAAACCCTAACAATAACCCCCAACGTTCCACTTACCGTTGTTGAAGTCCCGCTTGAAGGATCCATCTAGCCGGCAAAGCCATCATCCATGAGGCAAGAAGTCTTCACCCAGGTGGCTTCTTCTATCTTCATCCAGCCGGCGAAGTCCTCATCCATGCGACAAGAAGTCTTCATCCAGGCGGCCTCTTCGATCTTCATCTAGCCGGCGTGGAGCAGGTACATTATGAAGACATCCGGCGCAGAGCATCCTCTTCATACAGTCGCCACCGTACACTGAATTTTCAATGCAAGGGACACGATTCCAGATGGCGTCCTTTGCATTCCCACTGGCTGAAAAATTGGAATCAGCCAATAGGAATTAGGGCTGCTATAATACTATTGGCTATTCAAATCAGCCAATAGGATTCAAGCAGTGCTCATTTTGCGCCTGATGTCTTCAGAATGGACCCGCTCCACGCCAGCTGTATGAAGATCGAAGGAGCTGAGGAATAGGGGTTAATGCATTTTATTAGTGGTGGCGATGTCGGGAGCAGCAGATTAGGGTTTAATGAGTTTATTGTAGTGTTTGCAATGCGGGATGGCCTTGGTTTAGGGGTTATTAGGTAGTTTATGGGTGTTAGTGTACTTTTTAACACTTTAGTTATGAGTTTCTATGTTACAGCTTTGTAGCGTAAAACACATAACTGCTGACTTTAGATAGAGGTATGGATATTGAGGTTATAGAGTGTAATTCTCACTTTTTGGCCTCAACGCAAAACTCGTAATATCGGCGCTATGGGAGTCCCATGAAAAAAATGTCATTTTTACGTGTGTGGTACTGATATTGCGTTACAGTTTAAAAGGTGTGCGGTGCACTTATACCGACAAGACTTGTAATGGCTGCGGTGCTATTTTAACACTGAAAATGCCATATTTTCAGTGTTACGAGCCACAACGCAAAACTTGTAATCTCGTTTTTTTTTCTTTCCGTGAGGCACAACATTCACATCAGATGACCATCCCCTCTCCCCTACACATGCAAAGAGCCATTACATTAATTTGAAGGAAAATAGTTTTTATTTTTTGTTAGGCACTGTGTTCACATCAGAGGAACCTCCCCCACACATAAGCAGACCCATTACACAAACAGAAGCAAATCAGAATGCATCTCATACTTTGAGGTTTGTATAGGAGTCTTAAAATCAGCACAATATTATTAAAAACTAAGCAAAATTATACATTTTTACAAAAATAATACCAGATGGGCTATATAAATGAATAATCTACCAGATATTTATGGAAAGGACAATTCAGCGTACAGTGTCCCTTTAAAGGAAACTAAAATCAAAATTTAACTTCCTGAATTCAAACAGAGCATTCAATTTAAAAATCTTTCCAATTTACTTTCATTATCAAATAATGCACAATCTTATTATATGGTCACTTTCTGAGGAAAACACTCTTACCGAGCATGTGCAGTTTGCAGTGTGTACATATATAAGTACAGGTGGCCCTCGGTTTACAACGGTTCAATTTGCACCGTTTCAGAATAATAACCTTTTTTTCAATCATGTGACTGCTATTGAAAAGCATTGAGAAGCAGTGCATTGATTAAAATAGTCAGTAGGTGAAGCTGTCCGCTTGTGTTGCAGCAAAGATATGCAAACCAAGCAAGCTGAAATTAATCAGTTTAACCAGACCTGAGCTATCGAGCAGCTTGCAAAGGAACAAGATCTTCCTGTCTATAAATCAGTCCAGATTGGAATGCATAGAAAGAACTGTTTGCAGAAAAATGCAAGTAAAGTCTGTGTTGTGTGATTATTTTATTAGGTTTATAATGCTGTTTGGCAAATGTTTTTGTTCATTTAACTTAGTTTAATTATATATTCTGTGTTGTGTGATTATTTTATTAGGTTTATAATGCTGTTTAGCATTTAAAGTCTTCATTTCAAAGCTTTAAAATAATATATTAGGTGTTACTTATGCCAATCTTGAGAGGGGGCTGGAACCTAACTCCCTTACTTCTCATTGACTTACATTATAAACTGGGTTTCAATTTACAACGGTTTCGATTTACAACCATTCCTTCTGGAACCTAACCCCGGTGTAAACTGAGGGCTACCTGTATGTGATTTACTGTGCTGTCATATGATACATGAAATTCATCAGAAAAAAATCTACTGATCTTTTGAAAATTAGAGTCTTTTAATTTAAATCTGTTGATAATGCAATTACACTGTATTTAATGGTACTGAAATGCAGAACAAGCATTAGAGGTATATGTACAGAAAAAAAAGTAAAATAAATAATGAATGTGTACTTCAATATTGATATATTTTTATTAATTAAAGATTTTTTTTATGAGGATTGCAATTCATTTTACATTTCTTAGTTAAAGGGACACTGAACCCAAAATTTTTCTTTTGTGATTCAGATAGAGCATGAATTTTTAAGCAACTTTCTAAATTACTCCTATTATCAAATTTCCTTTATTCTCTTGGGGTGCGATCCGATATCGATCGCAGTTTGCGGCGCAAGCGAGGGAACCGGCGTCGCCCGCAGTTTCAGCTCGCAACTCGAGCTATCCCATATATGTCGCCGTCAGATGCTAACGTGCCGTAAGTCTCACAAACCAGCGATGTCCAGAAATCTGCGTAAGTACAAATTTCTGGCGTCGCCAGTGACTTGCGCCACGTTAGAATCTGCCGGCGCCTATAAAACCTGACTAAAGTCTAAAACACCCGCACTGTCTAACACGCCTCCCTAACATAGCCCGCACTGTCTAACACGCCTCCCTAACATAGCCCGCACTGTCTAACCCTCTATCCGCTATCCCCCCTCACTAGCCTAACAATAAAAATGCTATTAACCCCTAAACCGCCGCTCCTTTACCCCGCCGCAACCTAATAAAATTATTAACCCCTAAACCGCCGCTCCCGTACCCCGCCGCCAGCTATATTATATCTATAACCCCCTAAAGTGAGCCCCTAACACCGCCGCCATCTATATTAAAATTATTAACCCCTAATTTAATCTACCTACCCTGCCGCCAGCTATATTATCTATATTAACCCTAAGTATATTATAGTTAATATAGGTATTACATTATATATATTAACTATATTAACCCTAATTATATTAGGGTTAATATAGTTAATATAGTTACTATAGTATTTATATTAACTATATTAACTCTATCTAACCCTAACACCCCTAACTAAATTTATATTAAATTAATCTAATTAATTTATAAACTAAAATATTCCTATTTAAATCTAAATACTTACCTATAAAATAAACCCTAAGATAGCTACAATATAATTAATAATTACATTATAGCTATGTTAGGGTTAATATTTATTTTACAGGTAAATAGTTAATTATTTTAACTAGGTATAATAGATATTAAATAGTTATTAACTATTTAATATCTACCTAGTTAAAATAATTACCCAATTACCTGTAAAATAAATCCTAACCTAAGTTACAAATACACCTACACTATCAATAAATTTAATAAACTACTAACATCTATCTAAAAATACAATTAAATTAACTAAACTAAATTACAAAAAAAAACAAACACTAAATTACAAAAAATAAAAAAAGATTACAAGATTTTTAAGCTAATTACACCTATTCTAAGCCCCCTAATAAAATAATAAACCCCCAAAATAACAAAAATTCCCTGCCCTATTCTAAATTAAACAAATTTCAAAGCTCTTTACCTTACCAGCCCTTAAAAGGGCCTTTTGTGGGGCATGCCCCAAAGAATTCAGCTCTTTTGCATTCAACAAATACAATCACCCCCCCCCCCATTACAACCCACCACCCACATACCCCTATTCTAAACCCACCCAAACCCCCCTTAAAAAATCCTAACACTACCCCCCTGAAGATCTCCCTACCTTGTCTTCACCACACCGGGCCGAACTCCTGATCCGATCCGGGCGATGTCGTCCTCCAAGCGGCAAAGAAGAAATCTTCCTCCGGCGACGTCTTCCTCCAAGCGGCAGCAAAGTCTTCATTCTTCCGGCGGCATCTTCAATCTTCTTTCTTCGCTCCGCCGCCGCGGAGCATCCATCCCGGCCGACTGCTAAACTTGGAATGAGGTACCTTTAAATGACGTCATCCAAGATGGCGTCCGCCGAATTCCGATTGGCTGATAGGATTCTATCAGCCAATCGGAATTAAGTTAAAAAAATCTGATTGGCTGATTGAATCAGCCAATCAGATTCAAGTTCAATCCGATTGGCTGATCCAATCAGCCAATCAGATTGAGCTCGCATTCTATTGGCTGTTCCAATCAGCCAATCAGATTGAGCTCGCATTCTATTGGCTGTTCCGATCAGCCAATAGAATGCAAGCTCAATCTGATTGGCTGATTGGATCAGCCAATCGGATTGAACTTGAATCTGATTGGCTGATTCAATCAGCCAATCAGATTTTTTTAACTTAATTCCGATTGGCTGATAGAATCCTATCAGCCAATCGGAATTCGGCGGACGCCATCTTGGATGACGTCATTTAAAGGTACCTCATTCCAAGTTTAGCAGTCGGCCGGGATGGATGCTCCGCGGCGGCGGAGCGAAGAAAGAAGATTGAAGATGCCGCCGGAAGAATGAAGACTTTGCTGCCGCTTGGAGGAAGACGTCGCCGGAGGAAGATTTCTTCTTTGCCGCTTGGAGGACGACATCGCCCGGATCGGATCAGGAGTTCGGCCCGGTGTGGTGAAGACAAGGTAGGGAGATCTTCAGGGGGGTAGTGTTAGGATTTTTTAAGGGGGGTTTGGGTGGGTTTAGAATAGGGGTATGTGGGTGGTGGGTTGTAATGGGGGGGGGGGGTGATTGTATTTGTTGAATGCAAAAGAGCTGAATTCTTTGGGGCATGCCCCACAAAAGGCCCTTTTAAGGGCTGGTAAGGTAAAGAGCTTTGAAATTTGTTTAATTTAGAATAGGGCAGGGAATTTTTGTTATTTTGGGGGTTTATTATTTTATTAGGGGGCTTAGAATAGGTGTAATTAGCTTAAAAATCTTGTAATCTTTTTTTTATTTTTTGTAATTTAGTGTTTGTTTTTTTTTGTAATTTAGTTTAGTTAATTTAATTGTATTTTTAGATAGATGTTAGTAGTTTATTAAATTTATTGATAGTGTAGGTGTATTTGTAACTTAGGTTAGGATTTATTTTACAGGTAATTGGGTAATTATTTTAACTAGGTAGATATTAAATAGTTAATAACTATTTAATATCTATTATACCTAGTTAAAATAATTAACTATTTACCTGTAAAATAAATATTAACCCTAACATAGCTATAATGTAATTATTAATTATATTGTAGCTATCTTAGGGTTTATTTTATAGGTAAGTATTTAGATTTAAATAGGAATATTTTAGTTTATAAATTAATTAGATTAATTTAATATAAATTTAGTTAGGGGTGTTAGGGTTAGATAGAGTTAATATAGTTAATATAAATACTATAGTAACTATATTAACTATATTAACCCTAATATAATTAGGGTTAATATAGTTAATATATATAATGTAATAACTATATTAACTATAATATACTTAGGGTTAATATAGATAACATAGCTGGCGGCGGGGTAGGTAGATTAAATTAGGGGTTAATAATTTTTATATAGGTGGCGGCGGTGTAAGGGGTCAGATTACGGGATAGATAAGGTAGATGGCGGCGGTTTTAGGGGCTCACAGTAGGGGGTTAGTTTATGTAGATGGCGGCGGGGTCCGGGAGCGGCGTTTTAGGGGGTAATAACTTTATTAGGGATTTGGGGGGGGGGGGATCGCGGTTGACAGGGAGATAGACATTGCGCATGCGTTAGGTGTTAGGTTTATTTTAGAAGATCGCGGTTGACAGGGAGATAGACATTGCGCATGCGTTAGGTGTTAGGTTTATTTTAGCAGCTAGTTTAGGGAGTTACGGGGCTCCAATAGTCAGCGTAAGGCTTCTTACGGCTGCTTTTTGTGGCGAGGTGAAAATGGAGTAAGTTTTCTCCATTTTCGCCACGTAAGTCCTTACGCTGCATATTGGATACCAAACTGCGTGGGTTTGGTATACCTGCCTATGGCCCAAAAAACTGCGGGCGACGGCAGAAATATACGCGCGTAACTTCTAGCTTACGCCGTATATAGGATACCAAATCCGCGCAATTCTTGGCGTCGCCGGCTTTTGCGGGCGACGATTTTTATCGGATCGACCCCCTGGTATCTTTATTTGAAATGCAAGAATCTAAGTTTAGATGCCGGCCCATTTTGGTGAACAACCTGGGTTGTCCTTGCTGATTGGTGGAAAAAGTGCTGTCCAGAGTTCTTAACCCAAAAAAGCTTAGACGGCTTTTATTTCAAATAAAGATAGCAAGAGAACGAAGAAAAATTGTTAATAGGAGTAAATTAGAAAGTTGCTTAAAATTGCATGCTCTATCTGAATCACAAAAGAAAAAAATTGGGTTTAGTGTCCCTTTAACTACATTAATTACATTTTGAGTTTGATAACCATTGAAAAACAAACAGTTTGTTCTGTGGGTAAAGAATTATTTCTAAAAACTAATTTAAGTAAATACATAACCTACCCACAGACAGCTGTTACATCATATTTCATAGAATTTATATAATACTTTTTTCCAAAATAACTGGAAACCAGTCTTCTCATTAATACTGTAAGGTTGTCAGTATTATTTGCCTAACAAAAATAGACCTATCTCTTTTGACTTTTTTATTCTTGCATTTCAAATTAATCCACCCTCACCAACATTTGTTATCATTTGGATTCTATTTTAGAAAATTGTGAAAAAAGAATAATTTACATTTTGAATGATTCCTTTGGCATAAACTTAAGCTTATGATTAATTTACTGAACAATGTACAGAGTCATAAAGCAATTCTTAATCGTATGTTGAAATGAATATAACACTTATCAACTCAAATTTATAGCAACCATCATAAAAGAATTATGTGGGTTTTTTTTAGTCTTTTTGTTTTTCAAGGGCTCTCAAAAGGATTTCTCTTATAATCTTAGTGAGTACTGAGACTTTTCTCTATAATGAGAGGAACTGATAGAAAGCACCTTGGGGAACTCAAACTAAATAAAATCATAAGCTCTAAGGGATGCATCCTACGGCTTCTAACATATAAAAATGTTATAGGTAAACCACTGCTTTATTTATTTTTATTTTTTTTAGGAAATTGGATGACCTGTCAGTGTTCCCTGAGGACTTAAGAATTTAATATATATATATAAAAAAAAATATTTAAAAGTAAGATAGATGTCTGTAAAATTAGGAATCCATTAAAGGACATTATAATAATACTATATATTGGATCTCATCCCTCAGAATGAAAACGGCAAGCTGATTTAATTCCCATTCAAACAAATTTAAATTGAGTATTTTGCATCCCATTTATCAGGGTTGAAAACCTGTCCACGCATGTTTTCAGTGAGCATTAATTATTGGACAAGGATATTCTTGTGCAGTGCCACCTGCTCTTGTATTACCTGTCAATTGCCCCAAAGCAACTAATTTAGGGTGATTTAACTCTACCCCTCTAAGGTGGTAGAGAGGTTAGAAATCTTCTTCTTAACTGTAGCGATTGGAAGCTTAGTATGTTGCTGAACCTCAAGGGCTTCAAAGCTTCATCTGGTGCTCAATAAATGGATCCCATAATCTCCCCATAAAGACCTGGATTTTAAATCGAGAACTATTGACAATCCAGGGTGGTATTGCAATTCAATGGTAAAAAATAATTACCAGTGAATATTTAGCTATACTTTTAATGGATAGTGCATCTGCGCTAAACATCACACAAAGTTGTGAGTTATGTGTTGCATATATATCTATATATATAGATATAGATATAGAGCCCTGTGTACTAAAGTGCACGCGGACAAGGTTCTCAACTTGATAAATTGTCTGCACCGTTTCGTGACATACTGGAAGAATACCCAGTTTGTCCTCTGCCTGTATGTACCATTACATGCTCAAGAGAATGTGTAATGCTGACCCCTTCCCTCGTGCTGTCAAACACCCTGAGTGAGCGAGTTTGGGGGGGGGGGGATTTCCTTCTGCCAACTCTAAGGTGATGGAGAGTGTAAGAAGCAGCGGTCTAATGATCACTGCTTCAAACATTGTGAGAAGCAGGTTTGCATGTGTGATCCTGCCCCGCAAGGGCTCTGAAGCAGTTTCCACTGCTTAGTACATGGACCCCATATAGATATGTATATACTCCTTTGAACCCTTCCCAGTCACATTGCTATATCCATAAGCCATGCCCTTTAAATCTCTGTATGGTGACAATTACCAAAGTCTGCCACATTCTATCAAGGGATAGTTAGCTAAGAGTAGAAGCTCATTTACATCTTTCCCTAATTGGCTGGGATAAAATAAACCAGGGGAGCTAATTCCTCTGTGGTTTTTAGGTGTGTCCTTGAGCTGTTCTTGATTTGTGAAGCCTTGTAAGTTGTGCTAGCAAAATTACAGTATTAAAATATTTTAAAATATATATTTTGTAACATAATGCTTAACTGCTGGTATACACTCTGGGGCCTATACCAGCCAGAAACAGCAGTTATGAAGCAGCGTTCACAAAGACCGCTGCTCCATAACTCCGTCTGACTGCTCTGAGTAGGCAGAAAGGAATCGCCACAATTCAACCCGATCGAGTACAATCGGGTTGATTGACACCAGTCTGCAGGGGGCGGTGCAATGCTGAATACGAAGTGCGTATTGCTCCCCGCATTCAGCGAGGTCTTGCGGACCTGATCCGCACTGTCGGATCAGGTCCGCAAGACCTTTGTTAAATAGAGGCCTCTGGGTTTAATGGTCTTTAAAATGTGTTATAATTTAAATTATTATTTAACTTAGAGTTAATTCAAATGTTTGAGCATTTCACATTTGATGTATGTACATTTTTTGCTATATTGTTATAAGGAAATTAATTCACACTGAATTAGCAAAGAATTATATGTAATTAAATAAAAAAATACTGATAACAGTAAATCATTGCATTAGACTCACTGCTAGTGTACGGTCACAGTTTTGCTTCTAGTTCTTTGAAAATTAAGGAGTAAGGACAATTGCACTATAATAACTTTGGGATTATTTAATAAAATGTGATAGGGCTGACTGGGTTTTTATCTCATGCACATTCTGAACGATCTGAACTTGATTTTCTCTGCTCTGTTTATAACAGTGACTATTGAAATGCTTATGTCTAACTTTACTATCAGGATTGCATTCCTCATTTTCATGTTTAAAGGGACATTAAACCCAAACATTTTCTTTCATGATTCAGATAGAGCATACATATGTAAACAACTTTCCAATTTACTTCTATTATCAATTTTACTTCAATCTCTTGGAATCCTTTTTTGATGAAGCAGCAATGCACTACTGGGAACTAGCTGAATGCATTGGTTAGCCAATCACAAGAAGCACATATGTGCAGCTACCAATCGCTCCTAAACCTATCTAGATATACTTTGCAACAAAGGATACCAAGATAACGAAGCAAATTAGATAAATGAAGTATTTTTGAAAGTTATTAAAATTTGTGTGCTCTGTTGGGTTTTATGTCCCTTTAACCCTTTCCTGTCCTATCATTTTTTTTTTTTTTTTAATAATTTTTTTTATTAAGATCCAAAATTGCATACAGTGGAACTAAAAGTGCTCTTTCTCATTTTTTCACATATAAACCAAAAGGTAAAGTCATACATCTGCAAAAACGTGACTATACATAGCATCAAGTAGGAAATAACATCACGTTCATTAAATAGCATATATATACTTGATCATTTGTGAGAGAACATGTTCAGGTTAAGTAAGAATCTCAAATAACAAAACAAGGAAATCTAAAACTTGAAATAACGGTATGTTAAATGACATATATATATTGCAAACATCAATTTAGTTTCCAGAGTCTAACTCGTCCTGATTGGTTAAGGGCACTATAGGAATAGGGAAGGGTCTGGGAGAGGGTGAAGGATTCATCGCATGGGAGGTGGTTGGAGGGACAAGGAAAAAAAAAAAAAAAAAAAAAAAAAGGGGGGGGGGGGGGCAGGAAGTTTTGTTAATGGAATGCTTATGCTGCCTCTTGTCTCAGTTGTCTGAGTTGAGAAGCACTATTATAAGGGCGTATCTGGCCCTACTGGATCCGGATCCAGTCCTCCCAAATCACCCAATAGTCCTCCATCCGTTCCAGGGCGCCATACGCAAATTTTTCCATATTAGCTAGGTAATACACTACCTCGCAGACGTCCGACACAGTGGGCGGAGCGGTTTGCTTCCATGCCCTGGCTATACAGAGCTTTGTGGCAGCCATGACGTAGATCACCAATTGTTTGCTACATTTAGGCAGGGAATTGTCAAAGATATGGAAGAGAGCTTGGTTTGGGGTTAGCCGTATATTCAGATTCATGGAATGCAGAAGTATTTCAACATCTGTCCAGAGTTCTTGGATTCTTGGGCAAGACCACCACACGTGTGAGCTAGAGCCCTCCTCTCCACACAATCTCCAACATTGTGAGGAGGTACCAGGGAACATTCTGGACAACCTAGTGGGCACTCTGTACCACTGTAGTATGAGTTTCATATAACTTTCAAAAATCGTTATGCAATGAATTGTTTTTTTTTGTCAAAAGTATCGCCTTACTCAGTTCCGCGTCAGTTACATTTAGGGGCAGCTCTCTGCACCACATCCTGATTTGTCCCGGAAGACCCACCAAGTGATCTTGTAATATGGCTTTGTAGTGGAACGTGAGTGGTTTGTCCGTTCCCAACTCATGCAGCCATCTCTCCTCCCACTTAGAGTGGGGTCTCAGGCCCTGTGCTCCAAACTTCCAAGAGTGCAGCAAACTTAGTATCCTATAACACTCACAGTGGAACCACAAAGGAGGCCCACATATGGAGCCCAGGACCTGGGGTACTGTCAGTAACCTACCATCGGATAACAGATGCTCTGCCATAATGAAATTACGTTGTATCCAGAAGTCGACATGGATATTTGGGAGTCCCCACAGGAGTCCCCTTACTTGGTGGATTGGCGAGGGATGCGGGGCGATCTCAGTATGATGCCTAAGCTCATGCCACATTTTTATATTTTGCTGTACTATGGGGTTGGTGACAATATTAACCAACTGTTTGTGGCTATGGACCCACAATATGCTAGGGAGGTCTAGGCCTTCAGGTAGATATAGTTCTTCCAATCCAAACCATTTCGGCCTTTCACGAGTGGGACCCCAGGCCGTGATCTGTGACAATCTTGTAGCCTCATAGTAAAGGAATATGTTAGGAAAAGAGACTCCCCCTCTGGAGAACTCTCTCTGGAGAATTTTGTAGCTAATCCTAGGGGTTCTCTTCATCCATACGTATCTAGAGAAGATCTGGTGAATTTGTTGGAGGATACCGTGAGTGACATTTAGAGGGATGCAGCGGAATAGATACAATACCTTAGGGAGTAAGGCCATTTTCACCGTGGCTATGCGCCCCATCCAGGATATTTCTCTAAAGTCCCACCTGTTCGTTAAGGACTTTAGCTCAGCAATCAGGGCATCAAAGTTTAGAGATAGGACTTTATCTAAATCTGCACTTAAATGAATACCGAGGTGTTTGATACACTCCGTGGACCACTGGAAATCGTACTTTTTCTGTAGGATCGAGATCTGCACATGAGAGAGGTTGATGCTATATGCCTCAGTCTTTGATGTATTAATCTTATAGTAACTGAGGGTACCAAGCTGTTCCAGCATGGCAAAGACCGCCACAATAGAAGACATAGGGTTCGTGAGAAAGAGGGTGACATCATCCGCATATAATGCGATTTTTTTCTTGGCCAGAGCCCAACGGCATACCTTCAATAGTAGGTGAAGCGCGAATTGCCTCTGCCAGCAGTTTCATGACCAAGGCAAAGAGCAAAGGGGACAACGGGCAACCTTGTCTGGTGCCATTAGAGATGTCAAAGGCCGGAGAGCAAAAGCCCATCCCCCTCACCCTGGCACTTGTAAATTAATACAGTGTACGAATCATAGCGATGGCCTTCGGCGGGAAACTGAATTTCTCCAAAACCTTCCACATGTAATCCCACCTGACCCTGTCAAACGCCTTTTCGGCATCTAGCGACAGGGCTAGGAGGGGGGTGCCCAGTCTCCTAGCTTCTGAAAAAATAGAAATTAAATGTCTTGTATTGTCAGGGCCTTGTCGGCCCTTCACAAACCCAACTTGATCCGTTGCTATTAATGACGGTAATAGAGATGCCAATCTGTCTGCCAGTATCTTAGAGTACAGTTTTGTATCCACATTAATTAGCGATATAGGGCGGAAGTTACTACAAAAGGATGGGTCCTTGCCTGGTATAGGGATGGCAACTATGGTCGCTTCAAGGTACACCTTCAGTATTGGCTCTCCAGAGCCAATCTCATTATACACCTGACACAGTAAAGGTTTCAGTTGAGTCTGTGCTTTTTTATAGAGTTGCCCCGGAAACCCGTCTGGGCCCGGGGCTTTGTCATTTTTTAGCTGCTTAATTGCCAGCCCGATTTCTGTCTCAGTGAAAGGTTCTATCAGCGCATCCCTATCTTCATCCGAGAGCACAGGCAAGTTCAGTTTCTCCAAAAAGGAGGAGATCTTCCAGGGCGTCACAGTTTTGGGTGCCTCATAAGATTCAATGTTGTAAAGTCTCTTGTAGAAGTCCGCGAAGGCCTTCCCCATATCCTCGGGCGCGTATATCTTCCTACCCTCATGGTTAAGATATGGTATCCGGGAGCTGGCCGACTTCTGTTTTAGCTTATTCGCCAACACTGAGCCTGCCTTATTGCTCCTGTAGTACATAACCGTCTTAAACCTAGAGAGAGCTCGTTTGATCTTCTCTAGCTCCAAATTTTTAATTTGTGACTTCAAAGCAAAGATTTCTGCCGACATATCTGTCGTAGGAGCCAATTTGTTTTGTTTCTCCTTTGTTTGTAAGTCACAGGTCAATTTACCCAATGGAGTGCCCCACTTTTTTTTGATGTTAGCGGATCTTGCAATACAAAAACCTCTGATATAGGCTTTTAAGGCTGCCCATCTAATTTGGTGTGAAGTTTGAGTAGGTTTATTTATGTCTAGGAATTCCTCAATCTTTTCCATTAAGTCAGGGACAAAGGATGCATCTTCCCAAAGAAATTTTGGGAGCTTCCACGATGGTCTAATCAAATCAGAACCCTCCATTTTTATTGTCATTGTCACAGCGTCGTGATCTGACCACGGACAGCTGCAAATGTTAGAGTTTGTGACTCTATTCATGGACCAGGAATCTACAAAGAGGTAATCTAACCTCGAATACGACCGGTGAGGGGGTGAAAAATACGTATAATCCCTGGAATCTGGGTGGCATGCTCTCCACACATCATATAGTTCGGCTTGATAGATTAGGTTCTGGAACTTAGGGGCTGTGGACTGAGAGTAGCTATCTAACCGCTTGCCAATGGGGATTTTCTTGTCCATTAATGGGTCCCAAATTAGGTTAAAGTCTCCGCCTAACACTAGTGTCCCTTGTTGCAGACCGTCAATAAAGTGTAGCAATGTGCGTAGGAATTTTATCTGACCCTGGTTGGGGGCGTATAAGTTCACAAGTGTGTAGAGATGTGAGTTGAGTCTACATATCACCACCAAGAATCTCCCATCTGGGTCCGTCTCTACATGTATCTGTTGAAAGGCCACCGCCTTACTGACACAGATAGACACGCCTCTGCTTTTCTCATGATAAGTCGAACTAAGTACCACTGGGTACTGCTTAGAATTGAGGAATGGAGTGTTGGTCGAAGCCCAATGCGTCTCCTGCAAAAAGGATATATTGCATCTATGTTTCTTTAAAAAAGATTGTACTAGACTTCTCTTAAAGGGCGAATTAAGCCCCTTTGTATTTAGGGAGACAAATTTGAGACCAGAGTCCATTATTTCCAGGGGAAGGGGAGGGAGTAGAGAAGAGAAAAAAAAAAAGGGGGAGGGGGGAGGGGGGGATAAAGAGAAATATACAGGGGGGGACAAAGATATGTGAGGAGGGAGATAGTAATAGTCAAGTGTTAGGTATCAAAGGACTGTCACTAGTATAAGTGGGCCATTGTCATCTAACTCCTGGTTGCAAAAACATGGGTATAAATTATAAATGTTTGGGGTTTGGATTTTCGAGTGAATCTGTGTTCTCTTGCTTACTTTCGGTAAGCTTTGGTTTTACCCTTGGGGGGGGGGTGAAGAAATACGATCAGTAGACCGTATAAACTGAAATCTGAGGAGAGGAGCAAGAAAGAAGGGGGAAAGGTCAAGGCCGAGGCAAGGCCTATAGCGAAGGGGGGTTAACATTGTACATCTAACTTATTCTATATCCCCTATTAATTTAAGGTAATTGTAATTAAAAGAGGGGACTAAAGTAATTTCTGACTACTTAAGAGGTCATTATATATGCATACTAATCTAACCAGACTTTATGCGCGTACCCTAGAGCGCACGCACAAATTGGGCAGTATTAAATTATATATAACAGGTGTGCTGATGAGTAATATGAGGGCCTGAGCTAAAAACTATCTCAGCTTTGTCAGGTACTTGCACATCAGGTGGACAAAGAATGAGCATGATACCTATAACTAGATTCAAATTAGGGTTTCAAGAGGGTAACATCTCATAACCATAACATCTAACAAAAAACACATATGTAATTTTGCCCTAAATCTAAAGTTGAGGTCTCTGCTTCAGTTACGCTGCCCTACTTACTAAAGTATATAACAAAAAATGAAAATATAAGCAAAACAATTTTCCTGTGTATAGGCCACAGAGCTAGGCAGGACCATATCTGGAAATAAAACAATAGGCATTCAGTACAATAACATTCATCAAATTTCTAAGTGCATGTAATTCAAAATTCTAGGTGCCCCTTGTATAAGGCCAATATTTTCTCACTATGACCACCTGTAACAAGAAATAATGGTTATGAACATACCAAACTGTCAATAATAAAACAGACCAACAAATATTAGGTCATTATATATGCATACTAATCTAACCAGACTTTATGCGCGTACTCCAGAGCGCACGCACAAATTGGGCAGTATTAAATGGTAAATAACAGGTGTGCTGATGAGTAATATGAGGGCCGAAGCTAAAAACTATCTCAGCTTTGTCAGGTACTTGCACATCAGGTGGACAAAGAATCAGCATGATACCTATAACTAGATTCAAATTAGGGTTTCAAGAGGGTAACATCTCATAACCATAACATCTAACAAAAAACATATATGTAATTTTGCCCTAAATCTAAAGTTGAGCTCTCTGCTTCAGTTAAGCTGCCCTACTTACTAAAGTATGTAACAAAAAATGAAATTATAAGCAAAACAATTTTCCTGTGTATGGGCCACATAGCTAGGCAGGACCAGATCTGAAAATAAAACAATAGGCATTCAGTACAATTACTTTCATCAAATTTCTAAGTGCATGCAATTCAAAATTCTAGATGCCCCTTGTATAAGGCCAATATTTTCTCACTATGACCACCTGTAATAAAAAATAATGGTTATAAACATAGCAAACTATCAATAATAAAACAGACCAACAAATACTCAATATACAACAGTTTGGCATTATGATAATCAGAACAGAATGACCTACTTGTAGTGTCTATGGTATCTCCACAGTCTCCTGAGCAAGGTTAGATGTCTCTAGTCTATTGAGACTGTGGGAGAGTTAAGCACAACCTCGTTGCGAGGCACTTGAAGGCAAGGATTCTGCCAGGTTGTATGAGAATCAGAGACCTACACAGTTAGTCAATATAGTAACATCCAAAAGACATCTCGTTTTCCCTCACTATGTTGAAACTATGGTTAGATTATAGCTAAGGGATGTGCAAGAGAGTCCCCCTTGGAAAACACGGCAATAAGAGACATACGTTAATGAAAAATATACTTATCAATCTTCATCATCCGAGGGATCTGCTGCCTGGGCTGGTAACAGCCGCTGTGTGACCGAGTTCTGTCTTTTAGAAGGGACATTCCTCTGGGCAAGTGGCCTCCATTCAAACGCCGTCAGCCTCAAAATGGAAGATGATGAGGTGTTCTGTTCTGCTTCTTCAAATGCAGGGGTGGTAGTCTCTATGCCTTGTTTGGAGGTGGTAGCCCATCCTTTAAGAAGAAGTTGTCCTTTGTCAGGAGTGTCAGCCATGTAGAATCGACCATCCTTTTGTATCAGCAGCTTAGTAGGGTATCCCCACCTGTACTTTATTCCCATCTGTCTTAAGGATCTGGTAACATCACGGAAGGTGCCTCTCTTTTGCACCGTGTATTGGGACAAATCAGGAAATATTTGTATAGACTCAAATTTCTTAGGCAGAGTGGGACGCTGAAACATGGCTCTAAGGATCTGTTCTTTATAAGTAAAATAGTGAAATCTGGCAATAACATCCCTAGGTTTATCCGTTGAAACATTTCTTCCTCTAGGGAGTCTATGCACTCTGTCCACCAAGGTCTCATTAGGGAATCCTGGAGGGTGTAATAGTTCACAGAGCTCGTTAAGGTACTTGCCCAGTTCAGTTGGGGCTACTTCTTCGGGAACACCTCTTAATCTCAAATTGTTCCTGTGGGAGCGATCTTCCATGTCAGCCATCTTAGCCTCCACAGAGTCCAACATGTCAACTAGCACTTGTGAGTAATTGGCTAAGTTCCCCTGCTCTACTGTTAAGTCCTCCTGTTTCTTTTCCAGAACGTCAATACGTTCGCTAATGGCACCAATATCTCTTCTGAGATCTGCAGTGGATCCCCGAATAGCCTTAGTAAGAGTTTCCTGTAGGGAGTTCATCCTCTGAGTGAGGGTGGTAACGATATCCGAAGCCATAGAATTAGAGAGGCTGTTTTCCGACCCTGGAGCTTATGTCATGTCAGGGCTACTCTCCAACTGTTGTTGCGAGGTGTGGAGTTCAGCTACAGATTTTCCCACAGTGGGTTTGACTTTAAAATGATCCGCCACAGATTTTTTATACTCTGAAGGATTAGCAGTTTTCCTCCTAGAGCCTTGTGGCATGATAGAGGCAAGGATAATTCCACTGGAGGACAGCAATGTTGATAAGTGTAGCTGAGCAGAGACCCCTCAGTAAGATGTCTAGGCCCAATTTCTTATTCTTCAGTCATGCAGTCTGATCGCCTTATGCCTCGGCCCCAAGGACCCCGCTCCTTAGTGCATGTCGTGTGCCATGCAAACTAGTATGAAGATATTTGCAAACTGGACCTTCTCAGTAATTTAGTTCCCCTCCTCAACAGAGAACATTTGGCTGACGCAGCAGCTAGATAGAAAGCAGAGGAAAAAACACTTGTTGTCCCCGGTTATTGCTCTGAGCGTGAGATTGGTTTAGGTTGCTGTTAGGCAAGGACTGAGACAACCAAACACTATCCTGGGGAGTGCATTACAAAAAAGACTGTTCACTTGTGGAATCTGAAGTAGATACAAAAGCCACCCCAATATACTTCCCCCAGGGAGGTTACCCTCACAGGGCGATCACGGGCAGGGGAAGTGGGATATGACCCACTGTCACTGCGGGCAGCGGGAAAAGGGGGGGGAGTATAGTCAGGAACTGGGGTCAGATGAAGGTCTGCGAGGACGGGAGACTATCAGGGTAAAAGTTTCCCAGGAGCAATCAGTGTGATGTTTATAGAGCCTTTAACTTTGGAGCAGCAACCCGCCAGGAAGGGTCAGGACAGCAGGCAGCAATGCAGAATGTAAGGCAAAATGTACACAAATAAAAGTAGCTCCAGCAGTGTGGGTTCAGGAGAATGGTTGCAGTGATTTTTTTTTTTTTTTAAACACACAGAAGAACAGAAAAGTTAAATGCCTCTCTTCCTTATTATCTGACCTCTATTCTTGGTTGTGTAGGCATAGGACTGGTGGTCAATGCAGTTATCCAATTACTATAAATTGCAACGTTTAAAGGCAGTATATTTCTCAGGGCTGTATGCACTCGGTAGCTCAGCCAGAAATAAGAAAATTCTTTTTCCTATGCTCCAGTGTTAAACCCCTGTTTGATACAACATATAAGGTCTGTGGTGACTATGATTGTTTGGGACCTTTAGGTGGAACTGTCTACACTCCTTTTCTCTTAGTAACCCCAATGCAGTTGAAGGTGTAAGGGTGGCTGCTTTCCTTGGGACTCTCTTTATTTTTTTAAGGCAGAAGATGTCTAGGCCTGCTCAGCTGAACCTGCTATGGGCCGACTGGAGAGTAATATAAATCACACCAAGATAGCTGGCCTGTATATTTAGGGTGTGTGTAGAGTAAGACAAGTCTGGTTCACAGTCACTGCGTGTAAATAGTATGTGTTTGAGCAGTCTATGGGTGCGGCACAAAGAGAGTAACAGTTAAAGATGGCGGGTGTTCGCGCCTAGAAGTGATTGCGCACTTCAGAGCAGAGGCACCCGCCGTTACCTGGGACTGCGTTCCCCGCAGATGCGACTCTTCAAAGCCAATTCAGGTCCGGTAAGTTCCCCCAGAGAGAGTGTCGCTAGGCTGTAAAGAGAACAGTGACGATGCTGACACTCTCAAGCGGCAAGCAGAGTCTGCAATGTTCCGGGCTAGAGGCCGATAGCAGCCTGTCTGTCAATTGCGGGAGCCTCAGCCAGCTCCGGAGCGGAGCCCCGACCCTCCGGAGCTAGGTGGCTGGAAGTTGTGTGACCGCAGAGCAGGGAGAATCCTCTTAGAGCACTGGTCACCGGCAATGGAGTAGAGAGTCCCCGGGTGCAACTTCTGTCAAGAATCACATAACTGGTGGTGATGATGATGTCCCATTGCAGGGCCGCTGTGTCCCACTTCTTATTGATCGCAAAATAATTGTGACGGACACCGCAGTATTGGCAGAACAGAATCTACAGAATGCTGAGCCCCGCCAGTTTTCTAGGCCCCAACCTTACCTCAAAGTAGTGAAGAAGCATTGCTTGCTACGGGACAGCTGGGAGCTGATCGATTGGTATGACGGAGACCTAGATCTTACACTCCTACCGCTTCCACGGAGTTGGAAATGGAGGCCTGACATCCTTCTTTTACCGAGCTTTGTATGCACCTTTGCGGTACAGATTCCTGGCTATACTTCTTTGGAGCAGGAGACCCCTTATCTTAGACCAGCAAGCACTGACCATTTTGGCCTGGGCAATGCCAAGCTCCGGTCACTGGGAGAACTACTTTTTAATCACCGGGTCAGATATCAGAAGAAAACAGGTATAGGATGAACTATGGATCTGTAACTGGACTTGCCAGAGCCTATATTAGCATCCTCTTCAGCATTCACTTCTTATTTACCGCTTTTTAAATATGACATATTGGGAACATATATTTTAGCATTGTCATACAGCCTAAACTATGTTCTACATATTTCCAAGATATACACTATCTGTATTCACCTACCTGTTATAGAGATCTGGACTTAAGCGCTAGTTATACATGTAAAAAACTTCCAGCTCTACAAGCTTTTATTATTTTTATGCTTTCCACAGAGACTGGTAAAATCCTCACACAATGTTATATTAGTAGTATTCTATGGTTATAATACTAGTAACATCCTAGCCCATAATACACTAACAGCAACTGGGACCCTATAAAGTTGTAAGCTAAGTTGTAAGTTTATAATATGTTGTACATCTTGTTTCATGTATATTCTCTTTTTAGTGAAAGTACAGGATGTATCTTGCTGTGATAATACTTGCACTCCTGTTTAACGCCATACTTTGATTATTAGCAGATTGAGAGGTCCTAGATAGCCTATAAATATACTACACTATATATTACCTCCCACATGGCTCAATAACAACTTTCTATTCTACTACGCCAAACTGGTACAGCTATTGTGATTAGAGCTTCTTAGAGATTAGCAGCAAAAATGAGGGATTCAACTTATTAAGAAATGTTCACTGCTGACTAACTGAATGTGGTTAACCTGATAGCTTCCAGCTAATCTATACATGTGACCCCTCTCACTTTCTGTGTAAATTAGTGACATACATGTCATTCTCTATTTTTTTTATCAGTATGTGTATGTGTTATGTTTGTGCATTGTTATAGTGTGAGAGCTATCTACATGTATCACTACTGCAGTTCAAACTGCCTTCTGTGTCTGTGTACTTGATATTTCTTTTTTCTCTCTCTCTCTGTCTGCCTCATACTCATGCAATTTGCTCTGAAATAAGTTACTGTAGTTTTGAAATTGTGGCATGTCAGCTTTGGGTCATGTTCATCTAGCTCTGCTATAAGGTGAAAGACTAGTGACTATATGTTAGTGGCAACCCCACTATTTGGTAATATCAGCATACTTACATATGTTTATAGCTTGCATTTGAATGTTGAATGTTATATGTGCTCCTCTTGTTAAAGTAGCGATAGCTGACTATTTCCCATTACCTCTGGGCAGTATGTTCACATCTGGCTAGGGTGTTATTTATTTTTCTAGGATTAAGTAGACTGAGATAACTGTAAAACTAAGAGGAATACATAAGCTACTACTCACTCGCTCCCTGGGCTGCCATGCTGAGATATGATGGTACTATCTTCCCTTATATGTTCTAAAAAGTTTACATATAGTAATGTTATATTTACTAAGCATGTGTAATTCCTGAATAGGCGCTAACATTATCCTAGATGCTTGAGAAATTCTTCACCTCACCACAACAGCCAGCATTAGATTCACCAGGGGTTTACTATATAGAGCCAAAACATATTGGCGTGTTTGATGCCCTTTGTCTTTTCATATATGTTTCCTGGTTCCTAGGCTATATAGCGTTGCTAACCTCATAAACTTGAACTAGATATCGTGCCTCGCTCTCCTTGTAAATGAACCTCAGGTATGACCATATAACCTTAACTAGTTTAAATCTATATTTGCAAGATATAAGGGAGATTATATATTAGTAGTATTCTGTGATAGCTTATAGTTTATGTTTAAGTCTAAATATTGGTCTTAGCACAATGCTACAAAGCACTGATTACCTCCAAAAGTACCTGAGGTACAATATTGTTAAGATTAATTAACCCATCTGTTCTGAACTCCCCTTAGGGCTTTAATGTACTTCCCTACCTGTCACTAACCCAACCCCTGTTAACATACTGTATTATAGTTCCCTAGACTACCCAAGTTTGTAACTGGTACATGGTCCTCATTGACTTTGTTCTAACACTCTTTGAAGCCCTACTATATCCAGTTAAGACGTCCGCATAGAAAGGTATATAATAGTGTTTACACATATGGCTCCGCCCCTCCAGCCCCCCCTCATTCTAAGAGCGGTGCTTATCCGCTGAAATTCCCCCATCCCCCATAATACATACTCAATCTTTTTCTTTTTGCAGCTCTTGAAGAGCTATCTATCTGACCACCAGTTATTAGATATATCAACAGGCCATTTGGCTCAAAAATCAGTATTTAATAGGTCAGCCGCTTATGCTACTATATTATAAACTGAGGTTCTATCTGCCTATCTATGTTGAATACTATAAATATTGAAATATGTTGTTCAATTGTATTTATACTCTTTTATGTTATCAAAAGGCTATCCATGTTCTATGTTTCATGTTTTTTGCACAAAACCTCAATAAAAAAATATTAATAAAAAAAAAAAAAAAAAAAACTGTCAAGAAAGTTCTTGTATGTTTTATGTCCCCAGGAGTCTTTGACAGTACCCAATCCTCCTTTTTAGCCTAATTAGGTGTATTTTATAGGCTCAAACTGCGGTATAATTTAAACTTGATCAGGGAGCTCACTACAGAGACGTCTTCTCTGCTCGGCAGCTAGCTCCGCCCCCCCCTGTCCTATCAATTTTTAATAAGTGCGCCAGCAGGTCTTATTTATTTTACCATCAGCCTTAGGGATACAGATGGGAAAGTGTGCAGTTATTTTATTATGGGAAAGTGATGTCACATTATATATATATATATATATATATATATATATATATATATATATATATATATATATATATATATATATACAGGGAGTGCAGAATTATTAGGCAAGTTGTATTTTTGAGGATTAATTTTATTATTGAACAACAACCATGTTCTCAATGAACCCAAAAAACTCATTAATATCAAAGCTGAATATTTTTGGAAGTAGTTTTTAGTTTGTTTTTAGTTTTAGCTATTTTAGGGGGATATCTGTGTGTTCAGGTGACTATTACTGTGCATAATTATTAGGCAACTTAACAAAAAACAAATATATACCCATTTCAATTATTTATTTTTACCAGTGAAACCAACATCTCAACATTCACAAATATACATTTCTGACATTCAAAAACAAAACAAAAACAAATCAGTGACCAATATAGCCACCTTTCTTTGCAAGGACACTCAAAAGCCTGCCATCCATGGATTCTGTCAGTGTTTTGATCTGTTCACCATCAACATTGCGTGCAGCAGCAACCACAGCCTCCCAGACACTGTTCAGAGAGGTGTACTGTTTTCCCTCCTTGTAAATCTCACATTTGATGATGGACCACAGGTTCTCAATGGGGTTCAGATCAGGTGAACAAGGAGGCCATGTCATTAGATTTTCTTCTTTTATACCCTTTCTTGCCAGCCACGCTGTGGAGTACTTGGACGCGTGTGATGGAGCATTGTCCTGCATGAAAATCATGTTTTTCTTGAAGGATGCAGACTTCTTCCTGTACCACTGCTTGAAGAAGGTGTCTTCCAGAAACTGGCAGTAGGACTGGGAGTTGAGCTTGACTCCATCCTCAACCCGAAAAGGCCCCACAAGCTCATCTTTGATGATACCAGCCCAAACCAGTACTCCACCTCCACCTTGCTGGTGTCTGAGTCGGACTGGAGCTCTCTGCCCTTTACCAATCCAGCCACGGGCCCATCCATCTGGCTCATCAAGACTCACTCTCATTTCATCAGTCCATAAAACCTTAGAAAAATCAGTCTTGAGATATTTTTTGGCCCAGTCTTGACGTTTCAGCTTGTGTGTCTTGTTCAGTGGTGGTCATCTTTCAGCCTTTCTTACCTTGGCCATGTCTCTGATTATTGCACACCTTGTGCTTTTGGGCACTCCAGTGATGTTGCAGCTCTGAAATATGGCCAAACTGGTGGCAAGTTGCATCTTGGCAGCTGCACGCTTGACTTTTCTCAGTTCATGGGCAGTTATTTTGCGCCTTGGTTTTTCCACACGCTTCTTGCGACCCTGTTGACTATTTTGAATGAAACGCTTGATTGGTCGATGATCACGCTTCAGAAGCTTTGTAATTTTAAGAGTGCTACATCCCTCTGCAAGATATCTCACTATTTTTGACTTTTCTGAGCCTGTCAAGTCCTTCTTTTGACCCATTTTGCCAAAGGAAAGGAAGTTGCCTAATAATTATGCACACCTGATATAGGGTGTTGATGTCATTAGACCACATCCCTTCTCATTACAGAAATGCACATCACCTAATATGCTTAACTGGTAGTAGGCTTTCGGGCCTATACAGCTTGGAGTAAGACAAGATGCATAAAGAGGATGATGTGGTCAAAATACTAATTTGCCTAATAATTCTGCACTCCCTGTATATATATACTTTTTAAAGGAAAAGTCTACTCCAGAATATTTAATGTTTAAAAAAATAGATAATCCCTTTATTTACATATACCCCAGTTTTGCATAACCAACACAGTTATATTAATTTACCTCTGTTATTACCTTGTATCTAAGGGGGATATTTATCAAGCCGTCAACCACAAATATGCTGGAGTTCCACAGCGTAATTGTGGCAAGCTTCATTTGACCTGGTTATCAAAGCCTACAGACCAGCAAAAGTTGAAATCTGTGACGTAGCATACGATCCTCCAGTCTCAATCCAACACAGATTGATGCTTACGTCATTACAGATGTTCTGAAAACGCATTCAGCACTATTTGACACTTTTTTAAAGTTATCAAATAGTTAACTGGTACGCTCGTGGCTATTCTGGCCCATTTTACCTGGTTTTTAATCCGCCACCCTGGAGGCCGTGGATACCATAGGAATCAATGGGAGTCTTAAAGCAGCGAAAGCTCATGTTCGATGCTGCAAGATATCCCATTGATTTCTATGGTAGAAAACCAGTAACATTTACACCTAACACCCTAACATAAGCCCCGAGTCTAAACACCCCTAATCTGCTGCCCCGACATCGCCGCCACCTAAATAATTTTATTAACCCCCTATCCCACCACTCCCGGATCCCGCCGCCACTAAATAAAGTTTTTAACATCTAAACCTCTGGCCTCCCCCATCACTACCAATAAATAAACCTATTAACCCCTAAACCGCCAGCCCCCCACATCGCCCTAAACTAGATTAAGCTATTAACCCCTAAACATAACAACCCGCTAACTTTACATTAAAATTACAACATCCCTATCTTATAATAAATTAAAACTTACCTGTAGAATTAAAATAAACTATTATAAACTATTAATTAACCTACCCTATTATACTAAAATTACATTAAACTAGCATTTAAATTAACTATATTACATATTTAAAAACCCTAACCTTACTCAAATTATATAAATCTACTATTAAAAATTACTAAATTACAAAAAAAATAAACGCTATTACAAAAAAAACAACACTAAATTACGAAAAAAAAACACAGTATCAAAAATAAAAATGAATTACACCTAATCTAATAGCCCTATCAAAATAAAGAAGCCCCCCAAAATAAAAAAAACATAGCCTACAATAAACTACTAATGGCCCTTAAAATGACCTTTTACGGGGCAATGCCCCAAAGAAATCAGCTCTTTTACCTGTAAAAAAAATACAAACACCCGCCAACAGTAAAACCCACCACCCACCCAACCAACCCCCCCAAATAAAAAGCCTATCTAAAAAACGTAAGCTCCCCATTGCCCTTAAAAGGGCATTTGTATGGGCATTGCCCTTAAAAGAGCATTTAGCTCTTTTACCTGCCCAGACCCTACTCTAAAAATAAAACCCACCCAAAAAAAACTTAAATAGACCTAACACTAACCCCCAGCGATCCATTTACAGTTTTTGAAGTTCTGCTTGAAGGATCCATCCAGCCTGCAAGAAGTCTTCATCCGTGCGGCAAGAAGTCTTCATCCAGGTGGCCTCTTCCATCTTCATCCATCCGGCGAAGTCTTCATCCATGCGGCCTCTTCTATCTTCATCCATCCGGCACGGGTCCATCCTGAAGACATCCAGCGCGGAGCTCCTCTTCAATATGGTCACTGCCATAAACACCCCTAATCTGCTGCCCCGACATCGCCGCCACCTAAATAATTTTATTAACCCCCTATCCCACCACTCCCGGATCCCGCCGCCACTAAATAAAGTTTTTAACCCCTAAACCTCTGGCCTCCCCCATCACTACCATTAAATAAACCTATTAACCCCTAAACCGCCAGCCCCCCACATCGCCCTAAACTAGATTAAGCTATTAACCCCTAAACATAACAACCCGCTAACTTTACATTAAAATTACAACATCCCTATCTTATAATAAATTAAAACTTACCTGTAGAATTAAAATAAACTATTATAAACTATTAATTAACCTACCCTATTATACTAAAATTACATTAAACTAGCATTTAAATTAACTATATTACATATTTAAAAACCCTAACCTTACTCAAATTATTTAAATCTACTATTAAAAATTACTAAATTACAAAAAAAATAAACGCTATTACAAAAAAAACAACACTAAATTACGAAAAAAAAACACAGTATCAAAAATAAAAATGAATTACACCTAATCTAATAGCCCTATCAAAATAAAGAAGCCCCCCAAAATAAAAAAAACATAGCCTACAATAAACTACTAATGGCCCTTAAAATGACCTTTTACGGGGCAATGCCCCAAAGAAATCAGCTCTTTTACCTGTAAAAAAAATACAAACACCCGCCAACAGTAAAACCCACCACCCACCCAACCCCCCCAAATAAAAAGCCTATCTAAAAAACGTAAGCTCCCCATTGCCCTTAAAAGGGCATTTGTATGGGCATTGCCCTTAAAAGAGCATTTAGCTCTTTTACCTGCCCAGACCCTACTCTAAAAATAAAACCCACCCAAAAAAAACTTAAATAGACCTAACACTAACCCCCAGCGATCCATTTACAGTTTTTGAAGTTCTGCTTGAAGGATCCATCCAGCCTGCAAGAAGTCTTCATCCGTGCGGCAAGAAGTCTTCATCCAGGTGGCCTCTTCCATCTTCATCCATCCGGCGAAGTCTTCATCCATGCGGCCTCTTCTATCTTCATCCATCCGGCACGGGTCCATCCTGAAGACATCCAGCGCGGAGCTCCTCTTCAATATGGTCACTGCCATAAACTGGAACTTGAATGCAAGTGACATCATCCAAGATGGTGTCCCTTGTATTCCTATTGGCTGAAAGGTTCAAGTCAGCCAATAGGATTAGAGCTGTTAAAATCATATAGGCTGTTCCAATTTATGGACAATGGGGAGCTTGGGTTTTTTAGATAGGCTTTTTATTTGGGGGGGGTTGGTTTTTACTGTTGGGGGTGTTTGTGTATTTTTTTACAGGTAAAAGAGCTGATTTCTTTGGGGCTATGCCCCGCAAAAGGCCCTTTTAAGGGCCATTGGTATTTTATTGTAGGCTAGGGTTTTTTATTTTGGGGGGGCTTTTTTATTTTGATAGGGCTATTAGTTTAGGTGTAATTCATTTTTATTTTTGATACTGTGGGTTTTTTTTTCGTAATTTAGTGGGGGGGGTTGTAACTTATTTTAATTTTTTTGTAATTTAGTAATTTTTAATAGTAGATTTAAATAATTTGAGTAGGGTTAGGGTTTTTAATATGTTATATAGTTATGGCTTTTTGCTGACTTCTATGGAGATCATATTCAGGTCCGCTGCCGCAATGTTAGGTGAGTGTATTGGTGCCGGCAAACGCAGCATAGTTGAGGCTTTGATAATATCCCCCTATGCCTCTACAGGCTGCCCCCTTATTTAAGTTCTTTTGACTTTGACTTGCATTTTAGCCAATTTGTGCTGATTCATAAATAACCCCACAGGTGTGAGTACAATGGTATCTATGTGGCACACATGAACTAGTGCTGTCTAACAGTGAAAAACTGTCAGAATGCACTGAGATGAGAGGCAGCCTTCAAGGGCTTTAGAAATTTGAATATGAGACAACCTAGGTTTAGCTTTCAACAAAAAAAAAAACAAGAGAACAAAGCAAATTTGATGAAAAAAGTAATTTGGAAAGTTGTTTAAAATTGCATGCCCTATATGAATCATGACAGTTTAATTTTGATTAGACTGTTCCTTTAACATTCAATTCCTAAACATAAAGAGACATTGTACTGCAATATGTTCTCCCCTTAAATGTATTCCTAGTGATCCTTTATTTTTATTTGTAATTTGATTTGAAATAGCTGATTTTTCTTGTTGAAACCACCACCTATCTTGACATTTAATACTGCATTTTTGGATATAGAAAAAAGTTGCAAATAAGAAACAGAAAGAGAATTCAGCATGCCAACGGAATTCAAATCTACATCTCTGATCCAGACCTATCTCCTTTCCTGCTAAGCCGTGTCACTAATTGTCTTTCTCACATCTCTTCCTGGATGTCCTCTCACTACCTTAAGCTAAATCTCTTCAAAACTGAGCTCCTTATTTTCCCCCCTTCTTCTAAAGAAGATGTCTTGGAGTCACACTTGACTTAGATCTTTCTTTCAATCCTCACATTCAGGCCTTGGCTAAATCCTGCCGCTTCCACCTTAAAAACATCTCTAAAATTAGACATTTCCTTATGCAAGACACAACTAAGATTTTAATCTACTCTCTCATCCTTTCCCGCCTTGACTACTGCAACTCTGTCCTCTCTGGTCTCCCTAGCTGCCATCTAGCTCCTTTATAATCCATAATTAATGCCACTGCCAGGCTCATCTTCCTTACACTTCACTCTTCATACTGCACCTCTCTGCCAATCCCTTCACTGGCTTCCTCTTGGTTCCAGGATTAAACACAAAATTCTGACTCTGACATACAAATCCCTCAACTGCACTGCTCCCCTCAATATCTCAGACCTTGGCCCCTATTTATCAACCTGTCAAAAAAAAAAAAACACCCAACAGTAAAACCCACCACCCACACAAACAACCCCCCCAAAAAAATACTAACTAAAAAACCCTAAGCTCCCCATTGCCCTGAAAAGGGCATTTGGATGGGCATTGCCCTTAAAAGGGCAGTTAGCTCTTTTGCGGCCCAAAGCACTAACCTAAAAATAAAACCCACCCAATACACCCTTAAAAAAAACTAACACTAACCCCCTGAAGATCGACTTACAGATCGACAGACGGACAGAAGTCTTCATCCAAGCCGGGCAGAAGTGGTCCTCCAGACGGGCAGAAGTCTTCATCCAAGCCGGGCACAAGTGGTCCTCCAGACGGCAGAAGTCTTCATCCAGACAGCATCTTCTATCTTCATCCTTCTGGTGAGGAGCGGGTACATCTTCAAGACATCCGACACTGAGCATCCTCTTCGGCCGACGACTACCCGACGAATGAAGGTTCCTTTAAGTGACATCATCCAAGATGGCGTTCCTTAGATTCCGATTGGCTGATAGAATTCTATCAGCCAATCGGAATTAAGGCCATATTGGATTGACATCCCCCTGATTGGCCGCGAGTCTGCAGGGGGTGGCATTGCACCAGTAGCTCACAAGAGCTGCTGGTGCAATGCTGAATACAGAGAGTGCATTGCTCTCCGCATTCAGCGATGTCTGTCGGACCTGATCCGCACTGTCGGATCAGGTCTGACAGACATTTCATAAATAGGCCTCTCTATCTGAATCATGAAAGTTTAATTTGGACTTTACTATCCCTCTAAAGCTGTTCCCTATGCCCAGTGTAAGGATGCAGAGTTTAACTAACTGATAACTGTAAGTGATTCAAATAAAAGGACAACTTTGAAGACAGTTGCAGACACAGGATTTAAAACAATAGGGTGGTGAGTAGTCAACATGCTACTGTAGTTGTATTCTGAAGTTTAATATCCCTTTTAGTTGCTATCAGTTAAAGCCAATTAGGGATATATATGTATCAGAGTTAGCCTTGGAAAGTCAGCAGCTCAATTTGCAGAGCAATATGACATGAAAAGGGGTAAAATAAACAATGAAAGTATAATGCAAAATAGTTTCATTACACTTAACTAAACATTGTATTTAAAAATCTCAAGGTGTTTACTGTCCCTTTAAGAATAACCTATATATTACCCAGTACATAGGCTTTAGAAGGAGTCCACTTCTGAGAGAAAGTAACCTTAGATGGTGATGAAATGAAAATCAGCTCTGCATATATACTTAATATTTTTGTCTTTTACTCACTTTTCCAAAAACATTAAAGGCTTTAACCTTTCTTTGAAGCAGCTTTTTCCAAATGAGTCATATTTTCTATTAAATAAATTACAACCCATAATGAATAAAAATAAAAATAAAAAAGTGCAAGATTTAGTAAAAAAAAAAAATGTTCTAGGCTAGTGAATTGCAAATACAGTTTTGTTTACATTATTATTCATTCTATACCATACTGAAGATAAATTAACACAGACACACACAAAACAATGATCCCTGCTGGTTTAAACATGTTGCTACTAAACGATAAATAGATCAATAAAATATATATAGAGATATATAAAGATGATCTTCTGGAATAATGGTGTTAATATTTTATAATTCCGTCCTTCTACATTTTTTTAAGCAGTTCTCATCTTGTTCTCACAGACATACTAATATTGGAACGTTTTGTGTAATGATCTAACATGTATTTAATGCACCAATTTTACCCTTGAGATGTCTACTATTTAAATAAAAAAAATCTATTTAAATGTAGGCAACCTCCCTGCTAAAAGGGCACCAACAAATGAATCAGAATACCAATGTAGAGAAGAAGTTCACAGTTCCGTGACTTTTTATAAATGATGTATAAATATTAAATATTATTAATAGCATTTAAAATCCATAAGTCACATTGCTTAAGAACATGGATGGGAGTTTTTTTTTTTTTGTTTTTTTTGCTGCCCCAGGAAAAATCAGCACTGAAAATCTGTGCCATAGATTTTGTTGTTCCAGATAAAAGCAGAACTAAAAATAGGTTCATTGAAAATATCTGTTGGGTTGGCAAACAAGGTAAGTGGTAATAAAAAAGAACTAACTCGGATAGTCAAATGGAGGTCTCATACCAATATGACTGGACCATTAATAATTTAAGCTCCTCTATGTTCAAAGGAGCAAAGGGTCGACTGGTTATTTGTGTGTATATATTAATGTCCTTGATATGCATGCACCTTCACAAGTCCTTATCAGTGACAGGCAATTCCGGCACAGTGTTACCATATAGGCGCTACTTGCACTACTGCCCTACACACAAATAAAACAATCTTAATGCAGGGGAGTGTGTTCACTGGTCAAAAGGTCCTGTGTGAGTCCTTGTCAGCAAAAGGCAATATAGGCAATAACTTCACTGATGTACCCCCAATACCATGTCACAGACTGTGATACCTCTCAGGATTCTGCTGACATCTGCGATTGTGGAATCTGTGACTTTAGCCTGATATTCGCATTGACACAGAGGATGTTCCTCCTACCAGGGGCAAAACTACAGGGGGTGCAGAGGTCACAGGTGCGACTGGGCCCCTGAGGGTGGGGGCCCAGCTTAAAAAATTATTATTATTTTTTTTATATAATTTTTTTATAAAAAACGTTAACCTACCACTGCCTGCACTGATATCATGTGAGTGTGACATGACTACAGGGGTTAGTGTTTCTGTTCTACATTGGTGTTTATGTGTGTGTGTGTATGTATGTGACTGTGTGTGTATTTATGCATGTATGTATTTATGTGTATGTTTGTGGAACCAGCAAATTACAGACCTTGTTACTACAGCATGGGGGGGGGGGCAGGGGGTAAACAGTGTAACTATACAGTACCACTATATACAGTATGGGGGGTGGACCATGTCACTGACTACTGTGGTCACTGTATAAAGTACTGGGCGGGTAGGGTCAGGCCAGCCATCTCACCGGCAGATTACAGACTGTGTGACTAACTCACTATATACAGTACTGGTGGGTTAAACAGTGTCACTATTTACAGTAATAGGGGGTCAGACCATCTCACAGACTGTGGGCACAGGGTACCTCCTTTTGCAGACGTAATCTGATTCACATTTTTTTCTGTGTTAAATGTAAAAAAAATGAAATGTATTAAATTCACATTTTTTTGGAGGGGGGAGGGGCAGTGGGGGGCCCTTCTTAGATTCTTGAACCTGGGGCCTGTGTTTTCTAGTTACACCTCTGCCTCCTACACTTTCTGATGTAATTTTAATGAAGAAAATGAAGGAATTTTTTAACTGACCCTGGCATCAGTGCTCCATCATTCTGTATGTTTGGTAAACAAGGTAGCCACAACTCTAAAGAGCCATCTGGAGGTGAGAACAGCAGACATAGATTCCCTTAAACCTTCCCTAAATCTAGCACTGTGCCACCAGACAGTTTTTATCATTATTTGTATGTTTAATATCCTCAAATTTATACACAGTCCCTAAGGATTCTAAAATATTGATCTGTGACCCCTTGTGTTAGGAAGATGACCATCACTGCTCTAAAACAACACATTTAGAGAAGCTGTATTCTAATTGGCTGTAACATACCGCCAGGCTATATACCCCTTCTCTGCTTTGTATTTAGGGAGGTAATATATCACTAGAGGTCTCAGCACACAATTTTGCTTTGATGCCAGTCCAGTTATAGCAGATCATAAAAATCTCCCAGAATCCATGAAATTCTTGAAAAGATTTTTAGGTTTGACAGTCACATGAGTGATAAAATACAGATGACACATACAGAGCTAAAACATTTTTAATGTGTAGAAAATCTGGGGTACATAGAAGAATGCAGCATTATATTTCACAGCTTAATGAGCTAATTATCGGCTAGATTTAGAGTTTGGCGGTAGCCGTCAAAACCAGCGTTAGAGGCTCCTAACGCTGGTTTTGGGCTACCGCTGGTATTTAGAGTCAGTCAGGAAAGGGTCTAATGCTCACTTTGCAGCCGCGACTTTTCCATACCGCAGATCCCCCTACGCCATTTGCATATCCTATCTTTTCAATGGAATCTTTCTAACGCTGGTATTTAGAGTCTTGGCTGAAGTGAGCATTAGAAATCTAACGACAAAACTCCAGCCGCAGAAAAAAGTCAGTAGTTAAGAGCTTTCTGGGCTAACGCCGGTTTATAAAGCTCTTAACTACTGTGCTCTAAAGTACACTAACACCCATAAACTACCTATGTACCCCTAAACCGAGGTCCCCCCACATCGCCGCCATTCTATTAAATTTTTTTTACCCCTAATATGCCGACCGCACACCGCCGCCACATACGTTATCCCTATGTACCCCTAATCTGCTGCCCCTTACACCGCCGACCCCTATATTGTATTTATTAACCCCTAATCTGCCGCCCCCAACGTTGCCTCCACCTACCTACAATAATTAACCCCTAATCTGCCGACCGGATCTCACTGCTACTCTAATAAATTTATTAACCCCTAAAGCTAAGTCTAACCCTAACACTAACACCCCCCTAAGTTAAATATAATTTAAATCTAACGAAATAAATTAACTCTTATTAAATAAATTATTCCTATTTAAATCTAAATACTTACCTGTAAAATAAACCCTAACATAGCTACAATATAAATTATAATTATATTGTAGCTATTTTAGGATTAATATTTATTTTACAGGCAACTTTGTAATTATATTAACTAGGTACAATAGCTATTAAATAGTTAATAACTATTTAATAGCTACCTAGTTAAAATAATTACAAAATTACCTGTAAAATAAATCCTAACCTAAGTTACAATTAAACCTAACACTAAACTATCAATAAATAAATTAAATAAACTACCTACAATTATCTACAATTAAACCTAACACTACACTATCAATACATTAATTAAATACAATACATACAATTAAATACAATTAAATAAACTAACTAAAGTACAAAAAATAAAAAAATATTTACAAACATTAGAAAAATATTACAACAATTTTAAACTAATTACACCTACTCTAAGCCCCCTAATAAAATAACAAAGCCCCCCAAAATAAAAAAATGCCCTACCCTATTCTAAAATTAAAATAGAAAAGCTCTTTTACCTTACCAGCCCTTAAAAGGGCCATTTGCGGGGCATGCCCCAAAGAATTCAGATCTTTTGCCTGGAGAAAAAAAACATACAATACCCCCCCCAACATTACAACCCACCACCCACATACCCCTAATCTAACCCAAACCCCCCTTAAATAAACCTAACACTAAGCCTCTGAAGATCTTCCTACCTTATCTTCACCACACCGGGTATCACACCAATCCGTCCTGGCTCCGATGTCTTGACCCAAGCCCAAGCGGGGGCTGAAGACATCCATCCTCCGGCTGAAGTCTTGATCCAAGCGGGCAGAAGAGGACATCTGGACCGGTAAACATCTGCATCCAAGCCGCATCTTCTATGTTCTTCCATCCAATGACGACCGGGTGATCTTCAAGACCTCCACCGCGGATCCATCCTCTTCTTCCGACAACTAGACGACGAATGAAGGTTCCTTTAAGGGACGTCATCCAAGATGGCGTCCCTCGAATTCCGATTGGCTGATAGGATTCTATCAGCCAATCGGAATTAAGGTAGGAAAATTCTGATTGGCTGATGGAATCAGCCAATCAGATTCAAGTTCAATCCGATTGGCTGATCCAATCAGCCAATCAGATTGAGATCGCATTCTATTGGCTGTTCGGATCAGCCAATCGGATTGAACTTGAATCTGATTGGCTGATTCCATCAGCCAATCAGAATTTTCCTACCTTAATTCCGATTGGCTGATAGAATCCTATCAGCCAATCGGAATTCGAGGGACGCCATCTTGGATGACGTCCCTTAAAGGAACCTTCATTCGTCATCGGAAGAAGAGGATGGATCCGCGGTGGAGGTCTTGAAGATCAGCCGGTCGTCATCGGATAGAAGAACATAGAAGATGTGGCTTGGATGTAGTTGTTTGCCGGTCCAGATGTCCTCTTCTGCCCGCTTGGATCAAGACTTCAGCTGGAGGATGGATGTCTTCAGCCCCCCGCTTGGGCTTGGATCAAGACATCGGAGCCAGGATGGATCGGTGTGATACCCGGTGTGGTGAAGATAAGGTAGGAAGATCTTCAGGGGCTTAGTGTTAGGTTTATTTAAAGGATTACTTTCTGTTATAATTTTTAAGCTAAACAACTAACATATTAAAGTTAATAAACATTAATTAAAACCTACTGACCTATATTTTCTTCAAAACAAAGTTTCATAACGTTCTAAAAGTTATATCTTTTATTCGCCGATGATGTCACGTTATCCTGCCCACTATTTTCAGCACTGCATGTTCAAAATACTTAAACCAATAACATTGTGTTTAAAGCGCCATTTTGAAACCTAGGTATTGTAAACGGATTGGTACAGAGCAAAGGATACCCACGGAGTGGGTTTGGAAAACAATTAAATTTGCAGACAAGATTTCTGATATACGGTAGAGATATGTTAATGAAATGCTATTGATAAAAAGTGTATTTGGGGTAGTTAGTTAGTAACAGGCATAGAAAATATTTACTTACAGTGGCCCTTTAAGGGGGGTTTGGGTTAGATTAGGGGTATGTGGGTGGTGGGTTGTAATGTTGGGGGGGTATTGTATGTTTTTTTTCTCCAGGCAAAAGAGCTAAATTCTTTGGGGCATGCCCCGCAAATGGCCCTTTTAAGGGCTGGTAAGGTAAAAGAGCTTTTCTATTTTAATTTTAGAATAGGGTAGGGCATTTTTTTATTTTGGGGGGCTTTGTTATTTTATTAGGGGGCTTAGAGTAGGTGTAATTAGTTTAAAAATGTTGTAATATTTTTCTAATGTTTGTAAATATTTTTTTATTTTTTGTAACTTAGTTCTTTTTTTATTTTTTGTACTTTAGTTAGTTTATTTAATTGTATTTATTTGTAGGTATTTTATTTTATTTATTTATTGATAGTGTAGTGTTAGGTTTAATTGTAGGTAGTTTATTTAATTTATTTATTGATAGTGTAGTGTTAGGTTTAATTGTAACGTAGGTTAGGATTTATTTTACAGGTAATTTTGTAATTATTTTAACTAGGTAACTATTAAATAGTTATTAACTATTTAATAGCTATTGTACCTGGTTAAAATCATTACAAAGTTGCCTGTAAAATAAATTTTAATCCTAAAATAGCTACAATATAATTATAATTTATATTGTAGCTATATTAGGGTTTATTTTATAGGTAAGTATTTAGCTTTAAATAGGATTAATTTATTTAATAAGAGTTAATTTATTTTGTTAGATTTAAATTATATTAGGGGGGTGTTAGTGTTAGGGTTAGACTTAGCTTTAGGGCTTAATACATTTATTAGAGTAGCGGTGAGCTCCGGTCGTCAGATTAGGGGTTAATAAGTGTAGGTAGGTGGAGGCGACGTTGGGGGCGGCAGATTAGGGTTTAATAAATATAATATAGGGGTCGGCGGTGTTAGGGGCAGCAGATTAGGTGTACATAGGTATAATATAGGTTGCGGCGGTGTACGGAGCGGCAGATTAGGGGTTAATAATAATATGCAGGGGTCAGCGATAGCGGGGGCGGCAGATTAGGGGTTAATAAGTGTAAGGCTAGGGGTGTTTAGACTCGGGGTACATGTTAGGGTGTTAGGTGCAGACTTAGGAAGTGTTTCCCCATAGGATACAATGGGGCTGCGTTAGGAGCTTAACGCTGCTTTTTTGCAGGTGTTATGTTTTTTTTTTCAGCTCAATCAGCCCCATTGTTTCCTATGGGGGAATCGTGCACAAGCACGTTTTTGAAGCTGGCCGCGTCCGTAAGCACCGCTGGTATCGAGAGTTGAAGTGGCGGTAAATATGCTCTACGCTCCCTTTTTTGGAGCCTAACGCAGCCCTTCTGTGAACTCTAAATACCAGCGGTATTGAAAAGGTGCGGGAGAAAAAAAGCACGCGTAGCTAACGCACCCCTTTGGCCGCAGATCTCTAAATCTAGCCGTATGTGTTTTGTTTTGCCAGTTATCCCCACCACTGCCATTATAGGATATCAGTAATTTTTTTTATTATTTTTTAAATAAGTAAGGTAAGTACCTCACCTGTGTTATCTATCAAGGAATGTTTGTTGTAGTTTCACTAACATAAACTATACAAAATGTATTATAATATTATTATCAAAGGGACACTCAAGTAAATATAAACTTTTATGATTCACAAAGAGCATTCAGTTTTAAGACACTTTCCAAATTACTTCCATTATCAAATTGTGCACAGTCTTTTTATATACACATTTTATGGGGAACAAGATCCTGCTGGGCATATGCACAAGCTAACAGGGTATATGTATACTAGTCTGTGATTGGCTGATGTCTGTCACATGATACAAGAGGTCGGAAAATTGGAGAAAAAATAAAATGTTCAGAAAAAATCTACGGCTTATTTGAAATTCAGTGTAGGTGTTAAATTATTGTCTTTTTATTATGCACTTGTTAATTATGCAATTATACTGCATTGAGTGGTCCTTAAAAGTAGTTATCTTGAATAGTCCCATTTTAGACAAAGTAAATATATATTTATGTTGAAATGAGTGAGCATGTAAAAAAATTATTTTAGAAATGCCATGATGGTCATCTTTTGAGGCTTCCAAGTCTAAAAGACCCTTTTCAACATCTGATCATATAAATACAGGCCTAAAGTGTGGCAGATTTTAATCATTATAACAACAAACAGAGGGACAAGTTCATATGGTGTGATAATGGTCAATGCTCAATCCGGAAAGTCACTGTCTGACCCTCCCTCCAAGTAGTGTAACCTGACAGAACCCTATAGGGGGGAAGTGACTATTGACACACTGTGGAGGGGTCCCTCTATCCTCACCCATTGTGTATTGCAGGATTCAGACTTTTAGGTTTAGAAATACTTGGATTGTATCACAACAAGCAAAAACCTATACCATTAGCCAAAAAATGCCACTGCACATACCTCAATTTCTCTGGTCATCCAAGATGGCGTCCCTTGAATTCCGATTGGCTGATAGAATTCTATTGCCCATAGGCATTGCCCTTAAAAGAGCTAAATGCCCTTTTTAGGGCAATGCCTATGGGCAATGGGTAGCTTAGGTTTTTTTTAGATAGGATTTTATTTGGGCAGTTTGGTTGTGTGGATGGTAAGTTTTACTGTTGGGGGGTTGTTTGTATTATTTTTTTTACAGGTAAAAGAGCTGATTTCTTTGGAGCAATGTCCCGCAAAAGGCCCTTTTAAGGGCCATTGGTAGTTTATTGTAGGCTAGGGTTTTTTATTTTGAGGGGGCTTTTTTATTTTGATAGGGCTATTAGATTAGGTGTAATTAGTTTAAATATTTGAAAATTTCTTTTTTTGTGTATAATTTAGTGGGGGTTTTTTTGTAATTTAGTTAATTGTATTTAATTAATGTAATTTATTTTATTGTAGTGTAATGGTAGGTGTTGGTGTAACTCAGGTTAGGTTTTATTTTACAGGTAAATTTGTATTTATTTTATCTAGGTAGTTAGTAAATAGTAAATAACTATTTACTAACTAGTCTACCTAGTTAAAATAAATACAAACTTGCCTGTGAAATAAAAATAAACCCTAAGCTAGCTACAATGTAACTATTGGTTATATTGTAGCAAGTTTAGGGTTTATTTTATAGGTAAGTATTTAGTTTTAAATAGGAATTATGTAGTTAATTATAGTAATTTTTATTTAGATTTATTTTAATTATGTTAAAGTTAGTGGGTGTTAGGGTTAGACTTAGGGTTAGGTTTAGGGGTGAATAACTTTAGTATAGTGGCAGCGATGTTAGGGACAGCAGATTAGGTGTTAATAACAGTAATGTAGGTTGTGAGGATGTTAGGCAGCAGATTAGGGGTTAATACTATTTAACTAGTGTTTACGATGCAGGAGTGCAGCGGTTTAGGGGTTAATGTGTTTATTATAGTGGTGGCGATGTCCAGAGCGGCATATTAGGGGTTAATAATTTTATTTTAGTGTTTGCGATGCGGGAGAGCCTCGGTTTAGGGGTTAATAGGTAGTGTATGGGTGTTAGTGTACTTTTTAGCACTTTTGTTATGAGTTTTATGTTACGACTTTGTAACATAAAAGCCATAACTACTGACTTTCAGTTTACGGTATGGATCTTGACGGTATAGGCTGTACCACTCACTTTTTGGCCGGACAGGCAAACTCATAATACCGGTGCTATGGAAGTCCCATTGAAAAAGGACTTTTTGAAAGCTGCGGTAGTTACGTTGCGTTACGGCCAAAAAATTGTGCGATACAGATATACCTGCAAGACTCGTAATACCTGCGGTAGGGAAAAAGCAGCGTAATGAAGCTTTTTCACCTTAACGCAAAACTCGTAATCTAATCGTTTGTATTTACACAGGTAACTATGTAACTACATGAATTTGCGGTCGGTGTATGTAATACATTGGTCCAATACGTCATGGGTACAATCAAGTCAGCTCAAAAACATGAAAAAATATATATACTGCCAAAGTGTACACAACGACATTGTGCACACAGAGGGTGTACTCCCTCCCTGCATAGAGCCAAGAGAATAGAACGGAGGTATATCTATTAAATATCTACTTGGGGCAATTATTACTACATGCAACAATAGGTGACCTTATTTGCGCTTGTTTGGCAAGCTACCCTTACTAATTAGAGAGTTCATTCAGTCCAAAATGGATTCTAAAATATATACAAGGGATTCTCACTAAGGCACTTATCTAAACCAGCTAATAGAACAAACAACAAGAATTTAATCTCTGTAAGCTGGGAGGATAGAAGGCACTTCCATAGAGTCCCACCACTAAGGAGTGTATATAGCGTATGTCACCGGCTAAAAGTAGTCAAATCCCTCCATTAGTAGGGACTCCACTGGACTATTGAGGATCACTTGACCCATCATGACCCTATAACAAAAAAGTCCAACTGTAGTATGGAGAAAGACTAAATTACTCAATAAAGACCGGGGCATATTAGAGGCCCATTTGGAGAACTGAGTGATCATTGGGATCAGTCTGGTGGAAATGTAAAGTAAAAAGTAATAATTAATTAAGATGGATACATAGGACAGGGTGCTTTTAGAAAGGAATATACTGAGGAGGGAATATTTAGATGGCCCCTCAATTAGCCATACTAAGTAGCCAGATGAAGGGAATGAGTGACAGAGGACAAATGACACATACAGAGCTAAAACATTTTTAATGTGTAGAAAATCTGGGCTACATAGAAGAATTCAGCATTATATTGTACAGCTTAAAGGGACACTAAACCCAAATTGTTTCTTTCATGATTCAGAAAGAGAATACAAATTTAAACAACAATCCAATTAACTTCTATTATTTATTTTGCTTATTTTTTTTAGATATCCTTAGTTGAAGACAAAGCAATGCACATGGGTGAGCCAATTACACGAGGCTTCTAAGTGCAGCAACCAATCAGCAGCTAGTGAGCCTATCTAGATATGCTTTTCAGCAAAGAATATCAAGAGAATAAAACAAATTAGATAATAGAAGTAAATCAGAAAGTTGTTTAAAATTGCATGTTCTTTCCAAATCATGAAAGAAAATAAATGGGTTTCATGTCCCTTTAATGAGCTGTGTTTTGTTTTGCCAGTTATCCCCACCACTGTCATTATAGGATATCAGTAATTTTTTAATTATTTTTTAAATAACTAAGGTAAGTACCTCACCTGTGTTATCTATCAAGGACTGTTTGTTGTAGTTTCACTAACATAAACTATACAAAATCTATTATAATATTATTATTAAGGGGACACTCAAGTAAAAATAAACTTTTATGATTCAGAAAGAGCATTCAGTTTTAAGACACTTTCCAGATTACTTCCATTATCAAATTGTGCACACTCTTTTTTTATACACATTTTCTGGGGAACAAGATTCTGCTGGGCATATGCACAAGCTAACAGGGTATATGTATACTAGTCTGTGATTGGCTGATGTCTGTCACATGATACAAGGGGTCGGAAAATGGGAGAAAAAAAAAATGTTCAGAAAAAATCTACTGCTTGTTTGAAATTCAGTGTAGGTGTTAAATTATTGTCTTTTTATTATGCACTTGTTAATTATGCAATTATACTGCATTGAGTGGTCCTTTAAAGTAGTTATCTTGAATAGTCCCATTTTACACAAAGTAAATATATATTTATGTAGAAATGAGTGAGCATGTAAAAAAAATTATTTTAGAAATGCCACGATGGTCATCTTTTGAGTCTTCCAAGTCTAAAAAGACCTTTTGCAACCTCTGATCATAGAAATACAGGCCTAAAGTGTAGCAAATTTTAATCATCCCAATCATATCCTATCAAGATAATTGACAGCCACAGGTTGCACACATTTGGCCAATTGCTAGCAGGGTGCAAAATTGCACAAGCAGTGGCTTTTGCAATGTTAAATGTGGGCAGCAAATGCTTCCTGCTCGCCACAAGGCTAGGCGGACATGGTTCATAACAGGCAAACCTCGTCTTCCCACCAGTTAACAAATGGAGCCCATCATATAATTTTTTTGTTGCAGTCAGGGGTCTTAGATCCTTGTTAAATACATATGTGGGCTATTTTAAATGGACAGTAGAGACAAAATTAAACCTTCATGATTCAGATAGGACATGCAATTTTAAACAACTTTCCAATTTACTTTTATCATCAAATTTGCTTTGTTCTCTTTGTTGAAGGCTAAATCGAGGTAGGCTCATATGCTGATTTCTAAGTCCTTGAAGGCTGCCTCTTATCTCAGTTAATTTTATTAGCTTTCTGCAACTAGACAGTGCTAGCTCATGTGTGCCATGCAGATAACATAGTGCTTACTCCAGTGGAGTTATGAATGAGACAGCACTGATTGGCTAAACTGTAAGTTTATAAAAAGAACTAAGATAAGGGGGCAGAGGCTTAGATACAAGTATTCACAGAGGTAAAACATATATTAATATAACAGTGTTAGTTATGCAAAACTGGGGAATGGGTAATAAAGGGATTAGCTATCTTGTTAAACAATGACAATTATCAAGTAGACTGTCCCTTTAATTATAATAAGAAGTAGGTATCTATAAAAATAGCTAATACATTATGGAAGATCTTTATGTAAATATGTATTGATGGATTAATATATGTTAAGTGAGTTGTATCTGCTATATTAAAAGAGTTTGGAAGGGAGAGACAGAGAGCCTGGTCGATCTAAAAGGCTAATCCTGTAGCATATTTGAATATAATGGAGCCGATTTAACAAGGGCCGAATGGCCCCTGTTCCCCTTGTTTCAGGCTCGCCGGAAACAGGACTTAAGAAGCAGCCATCTTAAGACCGCTGCTCCTTAACTCATCCATCTGCTCTGAGCGTTGGACAGCAATCAACCCGATCAGAATGATTGACACCCCCTGCTAGCGGTTGATTGGCCGTGAATCTGCAGGGGGCGGCATTGCACAAGCAGTTCAACAGACTGCTTGTGCAATGTTAAATTCCACAGCATATGCTGTCGGCATTCAGGGATGTCGAGCGGACATGATCGCTAGAGTGTATTATGTCCGTCCGACAGATAAATTGGCCCCAATGAATTCAAATAATGTCTCTTTAAAATAAATCATTTTTTCCAATTAGATATTTGAATCAAATCTTATCATGTGCCTTTATATTGTTTTCTTTATTTTGTTAAATGGCTAAGAGACCAAAATTCAAATAGGAAAAAAGTTATTTTTATTTGCATTGATGGGGAAAATTACAGTTCTATATAATTCATCTCATACTGTATCATGCAACAGGATGGCAACTGTGTTTACATTTTCAGTTGTTATGAATAAGTGGTGTTATTTTTCAACAGATCTGTGTTTGATGTAGCCTTAAAAAAACAGCATAATAAAACCAATTGAGGTTACCAATTAAATTTGATTACAGAGATATGAGGAGATAAAAGGACTTGTCCACAAAGGAGCAGTACATTAAAGTTAACTTTACCTATTTCTATGTGCAGTCGCATTGTGCAGATGCACAACAAAGTCTATTTTTAAAACATAGTTACTCATCTAATGCGATTGCAAAATCTTCAGCCTACTGCAGTGATTCATAGTATTTGAGTGTATCTGTGGTAATAAATATACAAGAAAAAGAAAATTCCGAAAATAATAAAATCTATACCTTTGATGTTAAGTGGCCTAATTATCATGCAGCGAATGCTGCTTATTCTGCACGAGCCTTCAGGCTTGCCGGAAACAGGAGTTAAGAAGCAGCGGCCTTAAGACCTCTGCTCCTTAACTCGTCCGCCACCTATTAGGTGGCAGACTGCATTCATCCTGATCAGATACGATCAGGATGATTGACACTCCCTGCTAGCGGCCGATTGGCCGCAAATGTGCAGAGGGCGACATTGCACAAGCATTTTACCAGAAATGCTTGTGCAATGATAAATGCCGACAGCGTATGCTGTCAGCATTTAGCGATGCCGGCCCGACATGATTCGCTACAGTCGAATAAAAGAAGATTAATTTAAGGTTCAAGAAATGCTTGACAAATCATTGCTGTCTAATGTGTAACAGAACTTTTTAAATAAAGATTTTAAACTGTTCCCACAACCAATTAGAGAGCTATATTCTCCTCTATGAGGTAATTTTGGGCAGAAATGTCTTCTGTGTACTTTTTTTTTATTTATAGAATAACAAGTGGATTATAAGCATTTTCTATTACAGAGTATGCGTAAGTGGGCTTATGTTAAAGCAATATCAAACTTATTTTTTGTATATGCATATTATATATCAGCAATTAATGAAAAAGAGCAGTACCAAGTTAGCTAGTATATTAAAAAAATTTAAAAAATATTTTATAAGAAAATAATGTGTATCTATAATGATGTACAGGTGATACCTTTAATAACTAATAGTGGATACAATTGCACACTGGTCTCTTCATCAGGCATTCTGGTCAGCTGTGTCTAGCGCTGCTGATTGGATCACTGTCAGTTTTTCCTCAGTGGCAGCACTGCTCTAGGGACTTTAACTATGAGATTAACCCCTTTGTGGGGGTAACAAATAGCGTTACTCTCCCAAACACTCAGAACTCATGACTGGGTTGAATGGAATTTCACAGAAATAGGTGACCTATAAAGACAAAATTGACTGCTCATTCCCCAACAGATAGTTGACCAGGTAGAAGATGTCCCTAGATGGTTACTCTTCAAGAGCTGCAGGTTAATCAGTCTGTGGAGAGCATGGGGATTTTAAAAATCATATCCAAGAGATAGCAATAACTGGGAGAAGAGATTAAAGGCAGATGGGAGACTGATCAAACCAGGAACGAACCACCACATCACATGATCCTACTTCAGGATAACTGAAAACTTAACTTGGCAGATAAATGCTTGGAAAAGAGAACTTAATTTGAGGGTTAAAGCTAAGGAGCTTGAGAAGGCCATTATATTGACTAAGAAATCTTTACAATGGGACATATTTATCAAGCTCCGTATGGAGCTTGATGTCCCGTGTTTCCGGCGAGCCGGAAACAGAAGTTAGGAAGCAGTGGTCTAAAGACCTCTGCTCCATAACCTATCTGCCTGCTCTGAGGTGGCGGACAGAAATCGACAGAAATCAACCCGATTGAATATGATTGGGTTGATTGACACCCCCTGCTAGCGGCCGATTGGCCGCAAATCTGAAAAGGGCGGTATTGCACCAACTGCTGGTGCAATGATAAATGCCGAGAGCATATGCTGTCTGCATTTATCGATGTGCAATGGACATGATCCGCTATATCGGATCATGTCCACTCGCACAATCATAAATATGCCCCATTGTATTTCCTATTTAGAAACATATTTTAAGGTTCTACTGAAATGGTACTTGACCTTTCTCAAAGTGGCTAAAATCTATCCCGACCATCCTGCAGACTATTGGAGACAGTGTGGGGATAGCGAATCTGACGTCCACATATGCTGTTTAAAAATAAACCCTTTACGGAAACAAAACTTTTGGCTGTGTGAAGATTTAGGGATCCCAGTTGTTCCTTCCCCAGCGCTTGGACTACTACATTCTGGAATGTAAACTATTCCTAACCCCCAAAAACCTCTACTTGTTATAATTCTTACTGTAGCTAAACTGTGCATTGCTCACTGTTGGAAGAAATTAGATGCACTTACCATACTTCAGATCTTCCAAATGCTAGATTATCTTGTAACCATGGAATGGGGCTTTTACAATGCAATAGATAACATATAACAATATTGGAATATCTGGGAACTCTAGCTCCAATATGAGAATAGAGATTATGTCCATTCAGTTTATGGTCAGCCTCTTCCCACTTAAACCACCCCAGTTGACTTTGTAATCATAACCTCTTTTTTCCTACTTCCCTAGTTTGCACACTGGCCTCTTTCTCTGGTATTTTTTTTTTTTATTTTTTTTATATTTTTTTTGGGGGGGGGGGGGGGGTTCTGTCTGTATTTGCATATGTCTAGCTTATTTCTCTCTTTCTGCCCCTGGGTGGTAGAATATTGATATACCACCAACAGCGTTCAAGTTTTTGCTCTTAGATTATTAACTCATATGACTGCTAGGGTATACAATTAGAATTCAATGATTGCTTGTGTTGATACCCTCTGATTGTTTTGTGTTTTTAATTTTTGCTCCAATACTTCATTACTTAAGATATGAATGATGTTTGTTGAAGTTCTTTGTCTCATTATATGTAAGGTTTATGTAAACTTGTTTGATAATAGAGTGTTAACATGCAACCTATATGTGTGCCGCTCAGTCTCACACCAAACCTGTGACTCTAGATGAAGAGCAACGTGGAAGGTCGGATGGATTCGATATGTTGGAGGCAACATCAGTGTGACAGCATTCTGGTTCAAAACCTTTTTGATAGGGAATGGTCCAATGAAGAGAGCGGCCAGTTTCTTTGATGGTACAGCTAACTTTAGGTATTTGGTGGAAAGCCAAACCTTGTCACCAGGTTTGTAGAGGGGAGGTCTAGTTCTCCTGAGATCATAATAACGTTTTTGGTTATTCTGAGCATCCAATAGGGTATGTCTGAGGGAGGTGAAGCCTTGGGCAATTGTGTTTATCAAGCCATTGACTACTGGGGAATCGGTATCAGACCTGTTGTTGAGGTGATAGGATGGATGAAACCCGTAATTGATAACAAAAGGAGTGTTTTTTGTGGAAGCATTGAGGGTGTTGTTGAAGGAGAATTCTGCAGAGGGTAGAAGGGTTAGCCAGTCATCCTGTTGAGAGGAGCAATAGCATTGCAGATATTGTTTGAGTGTTTGATTTGTTCTTTCAGATTGTCCGTTAGTCTGAGGATGGAAGGCAGTGGATAACCTTCTTTCAATGCGTAAGATGCGGCAGAGTTGTGTCCAGAAACGTGATGTGAACTAGGAGCCCCTATCTGTTGTGATGGTGTCAGGTAGTCCGTGTAGTCGGACGATGTGTTTGAGAAAAATATGCGCTATTTCACTGGCGGTAGGTCAATGGCTGGTAGGAAGTGTGAAATCTTTGAGAAATGATCAATCACCACCAGTATAGTGTTGTGGTTAGCAGATGGGGGTAGATCTACAATGAAATCCATGGCAATCAACTTCAATGGTCGGTCCGCTATGGGCAAGGAGAGCAGACAGCCGTAAGGATGTTGTTTAGTGTGTTTGTTTTGGCAGCAGATCTTGCAAGTTTTGATATACTGAGTAATACTGTCATGCATCTTTGGCCACCAGTATTCTCTCCGGAGAAGGTTTTGCATTTTACGCACGCCTGGATGACCTGCGAGTACAGAATCATGTGCTGACATTAGAACCTCTTCCCTGAGCGAGACAGGGACATATAACTGTCTTTCATGATATAAGAGCCCACTGGCAGTCTTGTGGAGTGGTAGGTGGGTTGTGGTGGAATCTTTAGCCTGGTGTATACGGATTCGTGCCATATCAGTCATGGTGAGGGCTATGAGCCTGTCGTGGGGTATCATGCAATTCGGGTTTGTACTAGTGAGTGGTTTTGGATCTCTCCTGGATAAAGCATCGGCTTTGGCATTCTTGTTACCAGGTCTGTAAGTTATCACATAATTGAATCTGATAAAGAAGAGACTCCAACGTACTTGACGAGAACTCAATGTTTTATTGGTCTTGAGAAACTGCAGATTCCTGTGGTCACTGTAAATGACTATCGGAGATGGAGTGCCTTCCAGGAGATGTTTCCAAAATGCCAGAGAGGCCTTGATGGCGAGAAGTTCCTTTTCTCCAACCGCATATTTCATTTCAGCACTGTTCATTAGTCTGGAGTAGTAGGATATAGGATGTGATGACTCCTTTGGAGATCTTCTCTGTGACAATACAGCACCGATAGCATGATCCGAGGCATCTACTTCAAGGATATATGGAAGTGCAGGGTCAGGAAAGTGTAGAATAGGGGCTGTGACGAATTTCTGTTTGAGCAGATGAAAAGCCTCATTGTCTTGGTTGTTCCATTTGAATTTGTGATTCTTTTTAGTCAGGGATGTCAGTGGTTTGATGACATCCGAGAATCCTTGAATAAACTTCCTGGAGAAGTTTGAGAAACCCAGAAATTTCTGGACATCCTTCTTACATGATGGAATGGGCCAGTTGGTGATCGCCTCCACCTTATTGTTTTCCATCTGTATCCCAGAGGGGGAAATTCTGCAACCCAGAAATAATATGGAAGTAGAATTGAAAATACACTTTTCAACTTTCACATAGAGTGAGTTTGATCTAAGCCTAGATAGGACTGGTTTGACATGTTCTACATGATGTGGGAGGGTGTCAGAGTATACTAATATGTCATTGAGCTAAATGACCATATTAACGTCTAACAAATCACGAAACAAGTCGTTCATGAAATGCTGGACGGTTGCAGGGGCGTTACAGAGCCTGAATGGCATGACCGTATACTCGAACAAGCCGTACCTTGTCCGGAATGCAGTCAGCCATTCATCACCCTTCCTCATTCGTACAAGGTTGTAGGACCCCTCAGACCTAACTTCGTAAAAATCTTAGCCCCCCTGCAATCGTTCAATTAATTCAGGTATCAGGGGCAAGGGGTACCTATTTTTTCTAGTACGTGCATTTAATTTCCTGTAATCTATTATAGGTTGGAGGCTATTGTCCGTATTTCTAACAAAGAATATTCCCGCACCAGCTGGGGAGGTGGACGGTCTAATAAAGCCTTTCTGTAGGTTCTCATCTAAATATTCCTTCAGGTGTTTGAGTTCGGGTTCGGATAAGGGAAAAATACGGCCATATGGTATGGATGAGTTAGGCAACAATTCAATGGGGCAGTCGTACGGCCTATGGGGTGGTAAGGTCTGAGCCTCCTTTTTATCAAACACATCAGCAAACTCTTTGTAACAATCTGGGACGTTGCTGTCTGAAATGTGCATGAGTGTGTTTGAAGATACAACATTACAATTCCTTTTGCATTAATCAGAGTTGAAATGTATCAAACCTTTTTCCCAATGAATAGTGGGTTCATGTAGTTTTAACCAAGTCAGACCCAGTATGTTGGGGAACAAGGTTGTGAGTATCAACTCAAAGATTTTATACTCTGTATGCCCTGATGGAAACTTGATCTTTATGGGAACGGTTTGGTGAGTGATTGGACCATACTTCATGGAAGAACCATCTACAAGTTAGATAGCTAGTGAATTATCTTTTTTTAATTAGTGGTATTTTAAGTGAGTGAACATAATCAAAGTCAATAAAGTTTCCTGTGGCTCCTGAATCAATCACGGCTTGTGTAGCTGCTTGATGATGATCCCACTGTAGGGAAATAGAAAAGCAGAGGTGAGATGAAGATTTCATTTTGTTATCAAAATAGATTGAGTCTTTGTTTGACTTACCCTTCTTTTGTCTTAAGAGCCTGGGGCAGTCTTTAACGGTATGGTCTGTACCAGCGCAGTACCTGCAGAGGATGTGGAGTTTGCACCTTGCCTTTTCCTCAGGTTTCAGAGGACCCTTAATGAATGCAATATCAATGGGTTCCTCAGTGTTTCTAGGAAGCGGTGTGGATGTGGAAAACCTTTTCCGTGGGTAATCTGTGATCCCTCTTTCTGTTTTCCTTTCTCTTATGCGTCTATCTATGGAAATACAAAGCGTAATTAGATTCTCTAGATTTGTGGGCATGTCTGTGCAGGCCAGTTCATCTTTTAGGCTTTCGGATAGTCCTAGACGCAACTGTTTTTTTGGAGCAAGCTCATTCCATAGGGTGTCAGAGTCCCATCTCTTATACTCAGCTATATAATCCTCAACCGGACGCCGACCTTGACGGAGAGCACGTATAGCAGTTTCTGCTGTTGATTGCTTAATATGATCCTGATATAATAGGGACATAGCTGAGAAAAAAGAATCCAGTGAGTTAAGGATGGGGTCATTTGTTTCGTAAAAAGTGTTAGCCCATGCTCTTGCCTCACCTGTGAGGTAGGATATTACGGTCAGAACCTTTAACCGGTCATTTGGGTATGTTTTTGGTTTAAGCTGAAAATAGAGTGAATGTGAACATGAGTTTTTGAAATCCCTGAATTGGGTCCTTTCTCCTGAGAATTTCTCAGGGGGACATATCTGGGGTTCAGGGTTCATGTCAGTAGAGGTAGTTTTGGTTACCAACTGTTCATTTATGAACTTGCGTAATTGTTCGTTTTCTGTTTTTATCTCCCTGAGGCCCTGTAACATGAGATCCATGTTTTGGGAGAGGGCTCCCGCTCCAGATGATAATTCACTTAGATTCATAGATATAGGCTGGTATGTTATCTTTTGGGCTAAGTATTATGTAAGGTTTATGTAATCTTGTTTGATAATAGAGTGTTAACATGCAACCTATATGTGTGCCGCTTAGTCTCACACCAAACCTGTGACTCTAGATGGCGTTAGAGTCAAGTTTTTTGCTCATTGATCTGAGGGGACTGAGGACAGTCAAGTGGGTGGAAAGGAGGATGAAACAGGAATAGATGTGCAATGAAATAAGAAGTTAAAATGGAACTAATACTCTATGAAACTAAATGATTGCCCACTGAAGAATAATTATATAACAGCTAATACGACTTTGTGGTTAAGTCTGAGGTTGCATAAGTTTCCCTTTAGTTCGCATTAACAGCATAACAGGAGTAGAGACAACAAACGTGTTATGGTCACAATACACCTGAATATAATTACGTAAGCAGTTCAAGAAATTAGTACCTGGTTTCTGGTGTCAAGTAGCAGTTTAAATCAGTCTGTGCAGTCTTAAGTGAATGCTCTGAGGAGCGAGGTGAAACAAACGATTTACCGTATTCCTGTGCGGCTGCTGAGCACTGAGTTCCGTGGGCGCTGCTTTCAGTGTGAAGAGCTTGCAGTGAATGCTGCGTACAGTCGGATCTGTGTGTCAGTGTTAGTTCTGAGAGCAGCGTGAGCTGCGTGATGTTATCGGCAGCTTCTTTCAGCAGAGGAGGAAAATACAGCGTTAAGGTATAAGACTGAGGGTTATAGTTGCAGACAATTACCCACATATGTAGAGAGTAAATTTCAAAAGGGTATAGAGAGATCTGGAACAGTGTGAGTTTCAGATTTGGCGATCCTTAGGAATCAGGCTAAGATGAGTTGCTCCTTGAGAGGCTGATAAACCTGTGAAGGCAAAATACTTAGCAACGAGCAGGAACAGGAGGAGCCTTTTATACAGATTTGTGAATAAGTCTTAAAGGAACATCCCTGAACCTGACATTATATTACCAACATAGACTCATCTATTCAACTTTTGAGAATTGTCCTTGATTATTCCTGCTTTTTTCTGGACATTCAAGTTCTGTGACTTCTCCTCAATGCTAGTCCAGTTGTATTTTGAATAGATTTTAGTAAATATCAGATTATATGGATGACCAGACCTATTGTAACAAATCTTTAACCAAGGCAATATGTAAAAAATAAGGTGGCACATTGTCTGCTTTTTTTTTTTTTTTTTTCTATAGACCAATGTAGTCTAAGACATTTGCATGCTCTTGTACATTACTTTGTTCCGTAACAATTTATTTGTCTTCTTTGTGGAACAAAACATTCTATTTTGCAATATTTTTGTTACTTTTTTATATATATTTTTGTGCACTGCAGAACACTGTACTCTGAGATACATATACTTTTTGTTGTATCACAAGTTTGAAATATGTAATGCGTTTGTAATCACCTCAATAAACATATTTAAAATAAAAATAACATTACAGCAGTGCTAGTGCTTAATTAGATGCTTTTTGGTATTAGAGCATGCAATTTTAACACTATAATATCCCTTTAATTTCAAAACAGTAAAGCAAATCATTCTAAAAAGAGGAAAGACAATCTGAAATATATTGGAAATTATGTTATTTGTTTATCATTATAAGAAACATTTTTTTGCAAAATGATTCTCTCTGGTTATAATTTTATAATTTGTTTAGGAAATATCCAATATGTTAATGAATTCAGAGTGAAACATCTCAATGCTGTACTTATTAAGTTCTTTGTTTCATGGTGTAGTCCATCTATGTGTAGAGCCTATTAATTAAAACACTGGTGAAAGAACAACTTTATTTATGGTCTTGAAATTACTGCAGCTAGGGATGAATAATAGTAACTATATTTCTTTTCAAGAGCTTAATGCATGTTTTTCTGCCTGTGATATACTATATGGTCCTAAAACATTATAACTTAATGGAAATCGTAACTGTCATAAGGCATAATAAAGTGCGGGCAAACTAAGTACATTTATATTATAAACAAATTATATGATATATAGCCTACAACAAGTGGAAATTTATTACAAAGTCTGTAATTTGCTTTTATAACTGCCTGGACTTATCACAGTGTAATTTATTCAAGGTCTGATTACAGCTTGTTAAATAGCCAAAATGAAATGTATAACAAACACCATCAAAGTATTGCCCTTTTTGGTTCCTGACTCTGGGTCACAGTAGTCCAAGCACCCAATTATAAAGTCTGGCAATCTAGACCCATATTCCTTGATCATTCTCTAGCAGGGGTGTCTTACTACAGTTTTTGAAGTTTATAAATAAGCCAGGATTTCAGGAATTATAAAATTTACCTTTTTTGACTAATGTTTGCTCAGTTAAATAAGAATATTAAATATTGGTATGTTTACTGTTCTTGAGGACAGAGATAAATCTCCTCTATTTTGCTGCATACACTTAAAGGGATAGGGAAATCATAATTCTCTGTATAGAGGAGCGCTCACACACAGTCTCCTCGGTATAGAAGTTCTCTATGAAACGGCACAATGGACCGTGGGCGGGGATAAATCTCAAGGTAGATCCGGTGCACAGACTGCAACAAGGCATTTTCTGCTATTCACGCCAAAATCAAAAGTCAACATAGATTCAGGAACAGTAGCGCACTATGCAGGTTATACCAACCACACCTCATTGATAAAATCCAAAAGCTTTATTTCCGTACTTAAAAACAAAGCGATCAGCACATCTAAAAATCAACAGGTGAAATGGACAGGTTCACACTTATGCACACTTATTCACTGCTCACTGTGAAGTCGTCCATAGTCCTATTTAAGGCATACGTTTAAAGACACATCCATAAATACAGCACCTGTTAAAAAAACAAATTGCAAGAACATACTTTCTATATGTTAAATGCCTACTTCATCAATTTACATTATTATTGATACAATGAGAATATATTTGCCAAGTGCATATTTAGAGTCCATATTTAAAGTGCATGCTTAAAGTGAATATTGCATATAACCTAAATTCTAAAAAAGACATATGAGGTAATTTAAAAACACATATTAAGGACAGGCAATCCTAACTTGCTGGCTAGTATTAAGCACACTGCTTACAAGCTCTTAGTATGTTAATTCAATCTTGTTATGCATGCTTGTTAATAGTATAGGATAATCAGAATGTACATCTGGATTATAAATAAAGCCAAGCAAATTCAAATAAACAGATCAATGTCCCTTCTCATATTCAATCCTTGAGGATTGCTTGTTTGTAAAGTAAACATCCAGAAAACCTCTCTTTTATTTAGCAACATCTCTCTGTCTCCGCCCCTTTTCTATCTTACTACATGATCTATGCCTTGTACGTTAAGGGAAGAAGTTTCAGAGTTATGTATTTGTTTAAAGTGTCTTGATACTGGAGTATATGATTCCTCATCCTCTATGGATCTAAGGTGTCCTAAAAACCTTTCTTTCAGGGGTCTTTTAATTTTCCCTGTTTATTGTGTCTGGCAAATTTGACAAGTTAAATGGTATGCAACATGTGTTGTAGTACAGTTGATAAAAAAAAAGTTGATATTGAATTTGTGTTGAGTTGTACTGGATATGAACCTGTCCCCCTCTTATACAAAATTGAAGGTTTTGCAGATTGGTCTTCTACATTTATAGAAGCCTTTTCTTTTTTGGAGCCAACATATTTTGGAGATAGCTCTCATATCTGAAGGAGACAGGTAATTAGCCAGTGTCTTTTTCTTCCTGGGAATGGAATCACATCCTTTCTGTACTATATCCTTAACTACAGGATCTGAGTATAAAATGGGTAAAGACTCTTTGATGATTCTACATATTCTATTATATTCTAGACTGTAGTTATAAATTTGGGCTTTTGTTCCTTGTGCACTTTGGAACTATCTTTATATTTCAGTAATTGTTTCCTGGGTATTTGGTCAACACTTTTCTAAGCCATATTCAGAATGTCCTCCCTGTATCTACATTCTTTTGATCTCATTATTGCTTCTGTAGCCTGTTTTTTATATTCTTCCCCTTTAGGTATCCCACTCATTACGTGTCTGGGGTGACATGAGTGGAACTGCAAGATCGTGTTCCCAGCTGTGGGTTTTCTATACATAATAGTTTCAATTGTATGTTCTGTTATGTTGCTTTTAATGGTAAGATCCAGAAAATTAAATGAATTTGAATTCTGTTCACCAGTAAATTTGGTACCACAGCTATTGCGATTGAGATATTTACAAAAGCCGTTAGCATCATTTTTATTACAGTCAAGAATAAAAAAAGAGATCATCTATATATCAATGGTAATGTATGATCTTGTTCCTATACGGATTCCCATCTCCATAGACATGGGACAGCTCCCACCAACCCATAAAAAGGTTGGCATAGGAGGGGGCAAATTTTGCTTCCATTGCCATCCCACGTCTCTGGAGATAGTAGTCCATCTGGAACATAAAAAAATTGTGTAGCTCTTAATAAAAAGGCCTTAGTTGCTGGTTCAAAATTGCTGTGGATGTCAATAAAAAAACTCCACAGCGGTGATTCCTTTTTTGTGTTGAATGGAGGTGTAAAGTGCTGTGACATCTACAACTAGAAATCTAAAAGTGGATTCCCATCTTACCTCTTTAATTTTAGTCAGAAGTACTGTTGTGTCTTTTATATAACTTGGAAGGTTTTTAACCAAAGGCTGAAGGAACAAATATATGAGTTCTGAAAGGGGTTCATTAAGGGAAAGTAGTGAAAGATGGGGGTAATATGCCCGCAATTATAGGTCTCCCGGGGAGGGGGGGGAAACAGGTTTTTATGGATTTTGGGACAGTAGTGAAAGATGCGGTAACTGGATGTTGAGCTATAAGTGCCTCCTGAATTGATTCTGTAATAATGTTGTTAAACCTTGCAAAGAGAATTATACAGATCATTTCATTTTTTAATAGTTTAGTAGGATTTTCTGTCAATTTAATGTAGACATTCTTGTTGTTTACCTGCCTTTTAGCCTCCGCTATGTAATCCTCCCTTTTGAGGACAACAACGTTGCCTCTCTTACCTGATTGTCTGATGATAAGATTTTCATTCTCAGATAATGATTTTAAAGCTTTTCATTCTTGGGGTTTTAGATTTAGATACTGTCTGTTGGCCTTAGATATGTTTGTCTTATTTAGAACTCTGAGTTTTCCTTCTACAGTTTTTTGGAAGATGTCTAAAACCTTAGGTCTAGTGTGTACGGGATAGAATGTACTTTTGGTCTTTAGATGTTTTAAGGACATATCCCTTTCTTCCAGCAGCCCCTGAGTATCCCTTTCTCCTTCTTGAAGAAGTTGCTGGAGGTCAGTTATAGTACCCCAATCAGAGAAATTTAACCCCTCACTATCTCCAGCTTGAATTTCAATATTATTGGCACCAGAGTTGTCACTTTGTGTCTGGTCAACACTTCCATTATAAAAATGTTTACGCAATGTCATTTTACGTACAAACTTGTTGATGTCTAATATGGTTTCTAACAAGTTAAAGTGATTAGAAGGCACAAAGTTAAGACCCTTGGATAATACATCCTTTTGTGTTTTATTCAACATAACAGAAGATAGGTTAATCACATCTGTGTTTAGGCATATTTCTTCATCACATTTTGTGACCTTGTTGCATATGTTTCACATATATCTGCTTGTTTTCTTTGGAATTTCCTGCCCCTTCCTCTACTCCCTCTGTGTGTTTTTTTTTCTTCCTGGGTGGACAGTCCGGTGCATTTCATTTTTTTTGACTGTGTATTTGAGGTTTCTATAGACAGGGTATTTTCCTGTGTTCGTAATACCGAAGGTATGGTGTTTCCCTCATTTGCATCTCCATCAGAGGAATCGTATTCATACTCTGTATCTGAGAATGTCATGGTTTTGCCCTTCTTTCCAGATTTCCAGAATCTATTTTTATTCTTAAAGTTATTTAGATTGTAACCAGATCTCGTAGTGTTATTGTGACTCCACTTGTATACCTGTTTGGAGTCATAATCTCTCTTATCCCGGGTCATCTTCCTCGATTTAAATTTCCAAAGCTCTTGCTTGAATGTGTTCATGCTAGCTTCAAACTGTTAATCATATTTTTTTAAGTCGTTATCCTGTTGAAAATTTTTAAGTTTGTCCTGTGTTTCCCTGAGTTCTATCAGTAGATTTGCCCGTTGTTGCTTTTTATAATTTATTAACAAATCCATCAAGGCAAATGAGCATGTCTCCAATATGGCATTCCATCTCATGATAAAGTCTGCACCAGTTACCGTGAATGAGGGAAATTTTCGAACTCACAGTTCCCTTGGGATGTGCTTTTCATGTTTATAAATCAGAAAAGACTTTTATTTATTAATTTATTAATGTGCGAGTGGACATGATACTATGTAGCATATCATGTCCGCTGCACATCGATAAATGCCGACAGCGTATTTATCATTGCACCAGCAGTTCTTGTGAACTGCTGGTACAATGCCGCCCCCTGCAGATTCACAGCCAATCGGCTGCTAGCAGGGGGTGTCAATCAACCCGATCATATTCTATTGGGTTGATTTCTGTCCGCCGCCTCAGAGCAGGCGGACAAGTTATGGAGCAGCAGCCTTTTTTCGGCGAGCCTTCAGACTCAACAAGGGGAATCAAGCTCCATATAGAGCTTGATAAATTGACCCCCATATGTCCAAGTCAAGTTTAATGTCCTTCTTTCTGAGTGTGTCTATCTCAAAAAAGAGACTGTCCAAAGTGTGTACTATATCTTCATATAGATCGGTTGTATCCTCTCTAAAGTCTCTCAATACTTAGGACTCCTCTGAATGTTCCTCCATGTCAAACAGCAAATTTAAATGTATAATATGTACCCACCTCCTCTTCAGCCATGATTGTTCCTTCCCACTCGGTGGATGTATATGCTTGAAGATAAAAAGGGGGGTAATTCACTCCAATTCTCCCCTAAGGGAATAAATCCCCTGATGTACTTCTCGTAAATTCTCACCAAAGTATTGAGACACAGATAGCTTCTTAGCAGGAAAGCAGACAAAAGTATAAGGAAAACATAATGTTCTGTATATAGGAGCGAGGCACTCAGTGGGTGGAGGCACTTAGTATCTATTAAAATAATATAAAAATTTAAATAAAAATAGTTTTTTTTATATTATAAGCCCCATATAGCCCCCCTCCCCCACACCTATGAGGCTTCAAAGATGGCGATGCCCAGTGCATCATGGGGCTTCTGGGGTGTCCCAAGCTTGCCTCATCATAGGGGCAGGCTAGGGTCACCCAATCTGAGCTTTTTTTTATTATTTTTTAATAATAAAATATCCCATTTGTCTGATCATGTCAATATTTCTAAATACTGACTTTGATCAGTGTGGATCTCCCTCCCTCTCCTCACTTGCATTTTTTGTGGGAGAGAAAGAGAGATCTGTGTTTAGGAGAGAGAGATTTATCTAACATATTTGTTAAAAATTGTGAGACCCAGAGGTTCTTTTCAGAGCCATTAACTCCTAGCTTGCCAGTGAGCACTATAAATCACTGGCAGTAGCACAGCTGCACTTTGTTGCTGTCTGTGCATTTTTTTAAGGGTTACATTTTTTTTTAGTAATTTTTTTGTGAGACCCAAAAGTTCTTTTCAGAGCCATTTAGCTAGTTTAAGTTAATTGTAGTACAAATTGTTAGAACCAAAGGTTCTTTTCAGAGCCATTAACCCCTAGCTTGCAAGTAGAGATGGTCGAATGTGTTTATATTCAAATTTGAATGTTAGAATGAATGTAATTGTAAAAAAAAAATGATTTACATAATCAAATGTTGATAAGAACAAATATTCTTAAAAATTCTATTATTGAATATTATTTACAGTTTTCGAATGTCATGTTTGAATTTGAATGTTACATTCAAAATCAAATATTACATTAGTATTCAAATGTCACATTCAAATTCAAATATTAAATTTATAAAACACAGTTGTAGACTAGACTTTAAATTTCGAATGTGACAATTGAATTTGAATATTACCTTTATAAAACACAATATTAGACTAGAAATACTATTTTGAATTTTAATGTGACATTCAAATTCAAATGTGGCATTCAAATTCGAATATTACATTTATAAAACAAAGAATTAGACTGACTAGAAATACTATTTCAAATTTGAATGTGATATTCAAATTTGAATGTAGCATTCAAATTCGAATATTACATTTGTAAAACACAGTTGTAGGCTAGAAATACTATTTCGAATTTGAATATTACATTTGAATTTGAATGTCACATTCGAATTCGAATATTACATTTCGAAATTTAATGTGATATAAAATACATAGCTAAACATTCTATTATTTGAACGAATATTTTCGAATGTTATTGAAAAATTTGAAGACGAAAATTTGAAAATAGAATGTTAGAATGTTATATAAACATTCAAAATTCAAACAAATGTATAAACTCATTTTAAATTTAAAATGTTTAGAAACAATCGTTTAGAAACATGTTTAGAAACATTCGTTTAGAAACATTCGCCCATCCCTACTTGCCAGTGATCACTATAAATCACTGGCAGTAGCACAGCTGCACTTTTTTGCTGTCTGTGCATTTATTTAGGGGTTAATTTTTTTAGTATTTTTTTTGTGAGAACCAAAGGCTCTTTTCAGAACCATTTAGTTAATTTAGTTATTTTAAATGTAAAAATTTTTTTTAGTAATTTTTTTTCTTTAAAAGATAAAATAAATAATGTCACAGAGAATATATAGTGCTGAGGAGGCATATGACATCCTTGCATCAGAGTCAGACGCCTCTATGTCTGACTCAGAGACCCAAATTTTGACACTGCCATATTGTCAGATACATCATTAGATACAGTCTCAACTGATAGTGATGTATCTGTGGCTGCTAGCCCCCCTGCCAGAAGGAGACGTGCTGTTGCCATTGCTGCTGAAGAGTGGTCAACGCTTTATCACCAGAGGCCATATATTCCACCCTTCACAGCAAATCCTGGCATCAATATAGATGTTGCAGGATTTAGCCCCCAACAGTTTCTGGTGGTGTTTCTGGGCGATGATGTATTGGGGAACATTGTTTCCCAAACTAATTTATTTGCCCATCATTTCCCTGCTGCAAAGCCTGACTCATATTTTGCAAAGCAGCAATGGGCTCCCATCTATGTTTCAGAATAAAAAAAAATCTGGGCATTGACTATGCTGATGGGCATCATAAAGAAACCCTCCATTCGCTCCTACTAGAGCAGTATCCCTATCTGCTCTACCCCCATTTTCTCCCAGTGTATGTCGAGAAAGAGGTTTGAAATTATTCTACATTTAATACACTTCAGCTACAACAAACTGTGCCCCCCTAGGGAGCATCCCCAATTTGACAGGCTGTATAAAATCTGCCCCCTGAATACCCACTTTGCTACCATGCGTAAATGATTCCCTGATGAAGTATAAGGGAAGGCTAGGATTCAAGCATAAGTATATTCCTTCCAAGCGCTCCAGGTATGGGGTAAAGGTGTATAAGCTCTGTGAGAGCAAGACTGGGTATACTCAGGCCTTCCGGGTGTATGAGGGAAAGAATAGCCACCTTGACCCTCCAGGTTGCAAAGAACATATGGGAACCACTGGCAAGATTGTCTGGGACCGGATATTACCCCTGATGAAAAAAGGGTACCACTTGTTTTTAGATCATTTCTATACAAGTGTCCTTTTGTGCAAGCTACTGTATTGCTTTGATACAGTAGCATGTGGTACAATTAAAAATAACCACACAGGTTTCCCAGGACAACTTCCACGCACCTGGCTACGAAGGGGGAGACCTTAACTCTGTGCCAAAAGGAGCTGTTGGCAGTTAAGTACAGAGACACCACCATCCACACAGAGATGACTGTGGAGGTCTCTTTATGTGGCAGAGCTGAGAGCATAATGAAGCCAGTGTGCATCAAGGCTTATAACCAGCATATGGGTGGGGTTGATCTGGCAGATCAGCTACAGCAGCCCTACCTACTTATGCGGAAGACAAGGGCCTGGTACAAAAAGGTTGCAATTTACTTAATGCAGATTGTAACCCACAATGCTTTTTTTTTTTTTTTTTCCATTTTAAGTTTCAATATTTATTGATAACAAATGGTTTACAATAAGAAATAAATGTTGTAACAGGGAACAAATCCCGAACAGAGTACATATTTGTAAGCATTGTAGTATTACATAATACCAAAAAAGGGTATTCTGTTTCTCTAACAATTACCATTTCGATTATATGTTTCACAAATGAAATGATAGAAACATCACTTGTGTGTTACTGTGGTAGCAGTATAACTAAATCAAACAATTAAACAATTAGACAGGTTACCTCAAACTTAACTACTTAGGTGTGTATTCTAGTGTAGAAAGAAAAAATTGAAAGGGAAAGTGTGTCTACCAAGAACTATGTTAAAGATTGCTGTAATTAGTTTCTGTCTCGTCTGTTGCTCCAACCGCCAGGCCTATGGGTGATATATGTTGTAGTGTTCGTCTAGGATGGGTGTTGTGTACTGAGTCCTCCCATATAAACAGTAAATTGTGAGCAACGGGCAGCCTTTGTTGTTTAAGTAGGCCAAATTCTTCTAGGGATAGTAATTCACTCACTTTTTCTATCCATGATTGAACTGTTATTGGCTCTTGAGTTTTCCACTTCAGCGCTATCAATGACTTAGCTCCATTTAAAGCTATCTGTAATAAATGACGTCTGAGTTTACATGGGAAGTCGGGTGGTTTATTTAATAGTGCTATACTGGGTGTGAGTACGAACTCGTTAGTAAGAATATTTCGGAAGTGATTTTCTATGTTGTCCCACATATATCTTAGTTTCTGACATTCCCACCTAATGTGTAGGTAGCTTCCTCTGACTCTACAGCCTCTCCAACAATATGTACTAGCTGTAGGGTATATGGAGTGGATGCGTGTGGGAGTCAAGTACCATCTTAAAATGATATTGAAATTTAGCTCTAATATCTTGGGAGAAGTTGATGACCTTTGTGTGCTGCGAAATATTTGTTCCCAATCGTCTTCTGACAACTCAGTATTTAATTCTCTCTGCCATTTTGTAGTGTAAGGTGGAAGGGATTTATACTGTGATAGCTGAACCATAGCGCGCATTTTTGATAGTGAGTGTGGAAGTGTATCACCTTGTAAACAGATCTTTTCAAAGGGTGTAGGTGCTCTGAGAAAGTCGGCTTTGTGCGGAGATGTGGATATTAAGTTTACATTGAGGTGGACGCAAGGCTTTAGGTACCCAGCATAGGGCCCCTACCGACGGTACCTTTAGTATTTGGGAGTCTATGGCAATCCAAGCTTTGTGATTACCTGCACTATGCCAATCTAGTATTCTTTGGAGAATCAAAGCCTCCAGATATGTCGCGATGCAAGGGAGGCCTAGTCCTCCTCGTAATCCTGGTCTATATAGGGTGTTCTTTTGTATTCTCGGTTTACTTTTCCCCCAGATGAAGGAGTCTATGTGTTTCTGTAGTTGTTTAATATACCAGTTTGGTAGCGTTATAGGGAGAGCCTGTAGTATGTATAGGATTCTGGGCAGTGTTGTCATCTTTATGCATTGAGTGCGTCCCCACCATGAGATAGGTTTATTTGACCATGTGTCTAAGTCTCTTTTGACTGAGTGTAGGAGAGCTGTGTAGTTATCTTTGAATAATGCTTTCATGTCCGGGGTTATCTGCATGCCTAAATATTTAATAGATCTCTCTTGTAATTTAAGTGGGCTTATTTTTGATAACGATATAAACTCTTCCGTGGGCATTAAGATATTTAAAATTTCTGATTTTGTGTTGTTTATTAGGAAATTAGAGAATTTTCCGAATCTTTCTAATTCATCCATGATTTCCTTTATTGAATGTCGTGGGTTACTGATTGTGAAGAGGACATCGTCTGCGTAAAGTGCTATTTTGAAACTGTTTTGTCCTAGTTCTATCCCTCTGATGTTTTGATTATTCCTTACATGTGATGCTAATACTTCCATTGTGAGCACGAAAAGTAGGGGGGACAAGGGGGATCCTTGTCTTGTGCCGTTACTTATTCTAAAGGGGTTGGACAATATCCTGTTTACTTTCGCTTGCACTGTAGGGTCTGTATACAAACTGAAAATCCTATCTAGCATTCTCGGGCCTATACCGACCGCTAACAATGTTGTCTTTAGGAACTGCCAATTGATGCGGTCGAAGGCCTTTTCTGCATCTGTAGCTATAAAGACTGCGGATACTTTATTATATTTAATATAATTCATCAATGTGAGTGCTCTGATGGTATTGTCCCTTGCTTCCCTTCTTGGGACAAAGCCCACTTGGTCTAAGTGAATTATTTCCGGGAGTATTTTGTTTAACCTTTTCGCTATAATTTTGCCTAAGAGTTTCAAATCTGTATTTAGGAGGGAGATGGGTCGGTAACTTTTAGGGTCTGAAGGTTCCTTATTGGGCTTTAATATCACTGAAACATGAGCTAGTTGGGTTTCTGGTAAAAGCTCTTGACCCTCATCTATAGACTGGTATAACTTAAGAAGGCAAGGCGCTAATATAGACTTATATTTTTTATAGTATGCGTTTGAGAACCCATCTGGTCCTGGGCTTTTCCCAGAAGGCAGAGATTTAATTGCTGAAAGAATTTCCTGTAAGGTTATTGGGGCCTCTAGTTCTGAGCTAAGAGCGGAGGATAGAATGGGTAAGTCTGCTTTGTTTACATATTCTGACATGTCCGAGTGTAAGTCGCTATGTTGTGTTGGTAAATTGTAGAGTTCTCTATAATATGTACCAAAGTGATTGGCTATCTCTTTGCTGTCAATCAGTGTTTTGTTATCTGGGGTCAACAGTCTATTTATATGTGATTTAACTGTGCGCGCCTTCAGTGCTCTTGCTAGCCTTGGACCTATTCTGTTGCCTTTGTAGAAAAAAGTTTTCCGCAGTGTTAAGGCTTTCCTTTGAGCCTCTTTAATAAGCAGCTTGTTCAGGTCGTTTCTGATCTTTATAACTTCTAATAATAAGTTTCGATTCCTGGGGGTTTGTTTGTGAAGTAATTCAGCTTGATTAAGCAAGGTAGTTAGCCTAGTAACGGCTTGCTTGTATATCTTGTTTCTATGTGCTTTGAGTTTCATACATTCGCCTCTGATAACTGCTTTGTGTGCCTCCCAGATGTATTTATATTGTGTTTCTGTATGACAATTAAATTGGAAATATTCTGTCAAAGATGTACAGATAGTTTCTTGTGTGTCTGGGTAGTGTAGTAAGGATTCATCTAATTTCCAGATGTACGTTGTAACTGGTTTGTCTGGCCACTGGAGATATAGGCTAACTGCCGAATGGTCTGACCAGGAGGTTGCATGGATATTTGAGTCTGCTAGGACAGATAAGTGATTCCTATCTATAAATAGATAGTCAATTCTTGTATATGTCGACCATGGATGGGAGTAAAAGGTGTAGTTACGTTGCTTGGGGTGTTGTATTCTCCACCCATCTATAAGTCCTAATTGTTCTAAGCAGTGGTATAGCTTATGCGGGGCTCTACTTCTGGGCTTAAGTGTCTTGGCAGAGGTGTCGAACGTGGGGTCCAGTGTGGTGTTCAAGTCTCCCCCTAATATTAAGATACCTTTTTGGTGTGTAGCTATCAGTGTATGTAGTTGTTGGAAAAATTTGTGTTTAGAATTATGTGGGGCATATACATTGACTAAAGTTACCGGTACATTTTGCAAGAGGCCAGTCAGGATCAAGATCCTGCCCTCTTGGTCGGTGGCCTTGTTATGGAGTTGGAAGTGTAGGTTTCTGTGAAAAAGTATACTAACCCCGTGTTTCTTAACTGAGTAGGCGTTATGGTAGCCCTCTGGGAAGTCCCTTGATCTAAAACTAGGCTCTGCACCTGCGACAAAATGGGTTTCTTGCAGGAAAATTATTGAATTTGTGTGATTAGCCAGGGCTCGTAGCGCCACCGATCTTTTAGTCGGAGCGTTAAGGCCCTTAGCGTTTTGCATGAGTATTTGTATTTTAAAGGGTGTCATGATAAGGTCTTTATGTTGTCAGGAGCTCTGTAAAGTCTCGTTCTTACCTGGCGGTTGGAGCTTGTGATGCATGTGACTTTTGTACTGTTTATCAGCAGTGTAGAATTGAGATGGGCCAGATCATTATCTAGTCGGGAAACATGATTTGCAAAAATGCATGTGAAAGGTAGACACATTAGTATATCTCATCAAGACATTTGGTAACCATACATTTAAACACTGGGTGATTAATAAAAAAACATAAACAATGTGAACTCTATAGAAAAACAATCTAAGAAAACTTATTCTTCCTCTACTCAATAAAGGGTTTCTCATTCTACTAACTAGATAGTGAGAATGTAGAGACTAGGGGGAAAGAAAATAAAGGCGATTGGTGTGCCTTATTACTCAATTTGGGCTTCTGTAACTAATAATTATCAAAGTCCATTAAACAGTTTACTTAGCTTTGTGACAGTTCCAACATATAACCTGTATTGTTTGTATGGCTTCTTCTAGATGGGAAGTATCTCTGCTGGATGTTAAGCGGGGGAGGCGTTGGATTATCTCTCAATTTGAGTAGTTGCGGTGCAGACAGGTATTTTTGGTCACTTGGATTAGTCTCTAATCATATCTGATCTCCTGTAGCTGTCGATGAGGATGAGTGTCCTTTTGTGAAGGTTTTTCTTTTCTTCGTCACTGAGGACCACTCTGGTCTTTGTGGTTTGGATGTTGCATTTTGTTGTTTTCTGGTTTCCTCATTCTCGCTATTTAACTTTGGCAGGGTAGGTTGTGTTATGTTTAACTGTTTGCAAAAGTGTTCCAAATCTTCAGGGCCTCGATATTGGATAATTTTATCTCCTTTCATTACTCTGATTGAAAAGGGAAAGCCCCATCTGTATTGTATTCCTAGCTCCTGCAAATGTAAAGTTAAGTACCTTGCTTCTCTCCTTTTAGATAAGGTTATGGGGCTCAAGTCTGTATATATTTGCAACTGGTCTTCTCCAAAGTGTATTGGCGATTTTTGTCTGGCCGCTTGCAAGATTTTTTCTTTTTCTGTGAATTTATGACAACATAGGATCACATCTCTTGGGGGTGATGTTTCTTGTGGCTTGGGTCGCAGCGCTCTGTGGGCTCTTTCGATATGTATGTTTTCTCCATCCTTTTCAAGTAGATATTTAAACAGGTTTTGTAAATAAGAAAGGAGTTGTGTAGACAAGATTTTTTCAGTTATGCCGTGTATTCTTAAATTTTGGAGGCGTCCCCTGTTGTCTAAGTCTTCCATTTGATTTTGCAGGTGCTCCAAATCTGTATATTGGTGTTCCATGGCTGTAGCAGCAGTATCTGCAGACTTTTGTACTTCTTCCATCTGATCTTCTAATTCTAGGACTCTGTTCCCGAGTTCCCCTAGCTCCTTCTTTACTCCTGCCAGGCCATCTTTTACTGCTTTGTTGACTTGTTGTACTAGGGTACTTAGGTCCGCTTTAGTAGGGAGCAGTTTTAAATCTGCTCTCGTGAGTGGCTTCTCGTCGTGTAGGCCATTATTTTCTTGCTGCATCACTAGTTCACTTTCAGAGACCTCTGATTGCGCATCAGTCTCTTTGTCAATCTGCGTTTCTAAGTGTCTGAAAAAGTTCAGTTTTCCAGTCTGAGTTATGGAGGCTTTAGGGGTTTTATCAGACCTATTTTTGCCTTTAGACGTCATGTTTAGTACATAGCAAGTTTGCCCTTTATCTGGTGTCTTTGGATGGCCAGTTGTGAGTTGCTTTTGCTATCCCTCTCTCTTCGTACTGAGGGTTTGCCTGTGTGTGGTTCTAGCGTGTTATTGATGTGCTTGTAGCCCTCCTGTCTCGAGTTTGCTGTGTTTACTTTTGTATGTCAGCCAAGGGATGTGCCGTTTTAGACAGAGGCCTCAGGGTCCGTGAGTGCGTGTCCCAAATTAGTGCCGTTTTACTTAAGTCTTTTGTGTGTAATAATAAAATAAAGTAGATCCACAGTACCTTTATTAGTGTGTCTGGTTCATGCTGGTGCTTCTTCAATATCGTGCTGATAAATACCCCGTTGTTTTTCCAGAGTCCCAGGACAGCACTTGTTGCGTAGTGCGCCTCGTTGGAGTAGGCATGCAGGGCCTATTTCTGACCTCGGGAGTGGTGTTAAGGATGATCTGCTCAGATTTTCAGTGACAAAGAAATTCCCATCTTGTAACTGGTTAGGAACTGTATTAGCGTTTCATTTTTGTGGCACTTTGAGCTGTAAAATCATGCCCAAATGAGCTCTTTGTTGCGGAGCTCTACTCTTGTGCGGCCATTAGGTTCGATGGCTGGCTCCGCCCCCATTCCCCACAACACTTTTTTGTTGTTCAAAAAAGCAAACCCCGGAATGAAACAGACTTTTTTACAGTTTCAGCCCCAGATGATTTTGGGGATTTTGTACCAAGATGCACCAGCTCCCCGGGCGGTGACTGGAGAGAGCAGAGTTGGGGCTACCCATTTTATTTTTAAAATCCCCCCTACTACCGCAAAGCAGAAACCTACAAAAAAATGCATAGTCTGTACCAAGTGGGGGCAGAGAAAGGACACCATATATTACTGTCCTGATTGCCCTGGACAGCCTGGACTCTTCATTGGGGACTGCTTTTTTTTTGGTTATGTTCACTGAGGTTTTTTTTTTTTTTTTTTTTTTTTTTTACTGTGCCAGATTTTTAGATTTCACTTCTCTATTTTTTATGTTCTAAAATTGGTGCTGTATTTTTCCAATACCCCTGTCAAACCTATACATGCAAACAGGTGTATAATATGTATTAATACTTTCCCCTTCTGGTGAACCGCAGCCGTCCCACAGTCTCTCCCAAGGTCTGTGTGAATATATCAGGTGTGCTAGCTGGAGGCGCTGGTTCAGCTTGTATCAGTCGTTGGTATCTTCCTTTCCTTTCCTTCCTCAGTTGTATAAGTCTAGGTGCAAAATAGTGGTGCTGAAATATCAGACAATACACCATACAAAGGTGAATATCTACTCACAGTGTATATTGCAGGTTACCGGCTCCTTCCCAATATGAAAAGACAATATCACAGATTCAGTAAAAAGGTTTGTCTTTATTTGGCTCTAAAATATATGTGTATATATATATATATTTTATGGCTCCACTGGACTTGAACTTGGGACCTTCTGTATGTTAAGCAAGCATGAAATTGATAAGGCTATCTTGAAGGCCTAAAATATATGTGTATATATATATATTTTATGGCTCCACTGGACTTGAACTTGGGACCTTCTGTATGTTAAGCAAGCATGAAATTGATAAGGCTATCTTGAAGGCCTATGCATGGGGGGCATGGGTGTACTCAGGGGGCCTTACAGAAAACAATCTGGAGTTTGTTTTTGCAATAACTTACAACAGGCTCTCCTAAATTATAGTCAAAAAGCAATCTGTGTGTAAAAAGGAAAATTAAAAAATTACCCTGCGCTTTGCCATTTTTTTTGGCCAAATCAGTTGCATCAAATGCATCAAAGCACACCATATACAATACCTTGGGGTGTCAACATTTCAAATATATTCACTTTCATGGCAATAAATAAAAACGGGGTATGCGATGGACCCCAAACTAAAGATAGGCCTATCAGAAGAAATACTTTCACTTTTAACTAAAATTACAAGTCATAAAATTGTAACAGAACCTTCCCAAAATCCTGGCAAACCTATGCATGGGGGGCATAGGTGTATTCAGGAGGTCTTGCAGAAAACAACCTGGAGTGTTTTTTTTCCCATAACTTACAACAGGCTCTCCTAAATCATAGTCAAAAAGCAATGTGTGTGTAAAAATTTAAATTGAAAAATTACCCCCATACACATTCTACAAATTTTTTGGCTAAAACGGTTGCATCTAAGGCATCAAAGCACACCATATACAATACCTTGGGGTGTCAAAATTTCAAATATATACAATTTAATGGCAATAAATAAAACTGGGGTATGCGATAGGCCCCAAACTAAAGATAGGCCAAGCAGAAGAAATACTCTCACTTTTAACTAAAATTACAAGTCATAAAATTGTAACAGAACTGTCCCAAAATCCTGACAAACCTATATATGGGGGGGAATAGGTGTACTCAGGAGGTCTTTTTGAAAACAACCCTGAGTGTTTTTTTGCAATAACTTACAAATAGGCTCTCCTAAATCATAGTCAAAAAGCAATGTGTGTGTAAAAATAAAAATTAAAAAATTACCACCATACACTTTCTCCAATTTTTTTGGCTAAAATGGTTGCACCAAAAGCATCAAAGCACACCATATACAATAGCTTGGGGTGTCAACATTTCATATATATATATATACACTTTCATGGCAATACATAAAACTGGGGTATGTGATAGGCCCCAAACTAAAGATAGAAGAAATACTCTCACGTTTAACTAAAATTGCAAGTCATAAAATTGTTACAGAACCTTCTAAAAAGCCTGGCCAACCTATGCATGGGGAGCATAGGTGTACTCAGGAGGACTTGCAGAAAACAACCTAGAGTGTTTTTTTGCAATAACTTACTACAGGCTCTCCTAAATCGTAGTCAAAAAGCAATGGCCCAGATTACAAGTTTTGCGTTAGAGGCTATGCGGTGCTAACTAGCAGTTTTGTCTCACGGCTCACTTCCCTAAAGTGCTGGTATTACGAGTTTTCAGAAACCCATGCACTAAGCAAAATTTTGCTCATTATCACCCTCCAATACCAGCGCTGCTTATATTAGCGGTGAGCTGGTCGTACATTGCTGACACCTACATTATACTTATTAACCCCTAATCTGCCGCTCCAGACACCGCCGCCACCTACATTATATGTATTAAACCCCTAATCTGCTGCTCCCAACATCGCCAACACCTACATTATATTTATTAACCCCTAATCTGCCGCCCCCAATGTCGCAGCCACCTACCTACACTTATTAACCCCTAATCTGCTGCCCCCAACGTCGCCGCCACTATAATAAACATATTAACCATTAAACCGCCGCACTCCCGCCTCGCAAACTTTAGTTAAATATTATTAAACCCTAATCTGCCGTCCCTAACATCACCGTCACCTACCTACATTTATTAACCCCTAATCTGTCACCCCCAACTTCGCCGCTACTATACTAAATGTATTAACCCCTAAATCTAACCCTAACCCTAACACCCCCTAACTTAAATATAATTTAAATAAGTCTAAATGAAATTACTATAATTAACTAAATTATTCCTATTTAAAACTAAATACTTACCTATAAAATAAACCCTAAGATAGCTACAATATAACTAATAGCTACATTGTAGCTAGCTTAGGCTTTATTTTTATTTTACCAGGCAGGTTTGTATTTCTTTTAACTAGGTAGAATAGTTATTAAATAGTTATTAACTATTTAATAACTACCTAGCTAAAATAAATACAAAAGTACCTGTAAAATAAAACCTAACCTAAGTTACACTAATACCTAACACTACACTATAATTAAATAAATTACATTAATTAACAACAATTAAATCAATTAAAATAAATTAGCTAACATACAAAAAAGCAAACACTAAATTACAGAAAATAATAAACAAATTACAAGATATTTAAACTAATTACACCTAATCTAATAGCCCTATCAAAATAAAAAAAGCCCCCCCAAAATAAAAAAGTCTAGCCTTAACTAAACTACCAATAACCCACAATGTAAGGGGACTTAATTCCCCGACCAAACGCAGCATCTTCCTTCGATCTTTAGCTAAATCTAGAGCCCACCTAGTTTTTATTCAGGAAACCCACTGGGTAAAAGGTGTGAAAATACCTATTCAATCTAAGTTGTTCCCAGTGGTTGAGGCCGCTAGCTTCTCTCAGAAATCTAGAGGGACAGCTATTCTCATACATAAGGATGTTTCCTACGAGAGTGTCCTAGTTGAATCGGATCCTCAAGGTAGATACTTGATTCTTATCTGTAAGCTGGATGGTGTTACTTATACATTGGCTTCTTATTATGGACCCAATAAACAACACATTCAATCATTACGTAAATTCCTCCAGAAATTGGAGTCTGTACGCCAAGGTCTCTTGCTACTAGCCGGAGACTTTAACATTGTTTGGGACTAGGAAGTCTGATGTGACTCGTAAATTTATCAAATACGCAGCCGAACTTTCATACAAATTTCGGAACTTTATATATCAATTCAACCTGTTTGATATCACAAACACCGAGATTACACCTCCTTTTTCCTCTGTACATCATTCATATTCACAGATTGATTTATTTTTTTGTGACCCAGTACTTTTGGATAGTGTGACCCGCTCATGGATTCCCCAGGGCCCATGGTCAGATCATGATCCGGTTCACATTACTCTACATTCTCTGGTGGAGTTACAACGCTCCCTAACATGGCGCCTGTCCCCTCATTTATTTTCCTCCCCAGAGACGGAGGTCTCCATTACTAAAGATCTTACAGAGTTCCTGCTATTAAATGATACTCGCAAAGTGGATGATTTCACCCTGTGGGCCGCGTTGAAGGCGTATATCTGAGGTTCATTTATAAAAATTGCTGGAGCATTGAAGAAACGTAAAGGGGAAACCCTAGCACAACTTTTAACAAACCTCCGTAAAGTGTCAGGCGAGCATAAAATCAACCCCACAATCCCACTCTCCAAGAAATTGGCGGACCTTAAAGTGCAGATAGTTCGGCTGGAAAATGAGAGGTCGGTGGAGAGGCTTCTTAGGCTTAAAGAAATTTATTACCACAAGGGTAATAAGGCCGATAGGTTGCTCGCTTACAGGCTGCAACAAAGGACGGCAGCAGCACGTATTCCCATGCTGAAAGTGGGGGGACAACACATCACCAAACCCAAAGACATCGGCAACATGACATGTATATACCTCCACCAGGAGGTGTAATAGAGCATGAATAACCTATGAGTATACACAAAGCGTCTCTCAAAAGAATTCATGAAAATATTATTGTATGTTTGGATGACATTGGAGCCCATAGCAGTCCCTTGTCTTTGTAAATATAAAGTGTCTGAGAAAAAAGGAAATAATGTTGATATAAAATTATTTCAAGTAAATCTTACAACAATTGTATCTGGTCTTCTTAAAAAGTACCATCATTTCTTAATAAATCTCGCACAGCTGATACCCCACTAGTGTGTCTTATTGACATATACAAACTAGATACATCTAGGGTGAAAATAATACACTTTTCTCCAATATATCCCATATTACTCTTTTTTTAAAATTTCCAGTATCCTTCAAATATGAAGTAGTTCTCATGACTAATGATTGTAAAACCTTATCCAAAGAAATGGCAAGGTTAGAGAATATAGACCCAACCCCTGAAATTATAGGTCTACCTGGTGGCATAGTGGTATTTTTATGAATTTTAGGGAGGATTTAAATAACCAGCCTAATTGGGCACTTCACTTCTAAACAATGTTTTAATTCCTCTGAAACTATCCCTTTCTTTACAGCCTCTATTATTTTATGTTCCAATTCTCTCTTTATTTGAATGGTTGGATCTGAAGATAATTTTTTATAAAGTTATGTATCGTTCAATTGTCGCAAAATCTCTACAATGTCGTCCACCCTATACTTTATAACTGTGGTCATTATTGGCTTCCTTTTTGATTATGTTTTTTTTTATTTCAAAGCTATTTTATCATATTTTGATTCTTTACTAAATAAATGCTTATTTTTCTCTTTCTTATTAGACAATAGTTTCTCTACATTCCTCTGTACTAATGATATATATGTGGAAACACTGGGATTGGATTGATTGCTGGGCGTAAATGTACTCTTAGGGGCCGATTAATCATGCTCCATACGGAGCTTGATTCCCCGTGTTTCCAGCGATCCTTCAGGCTCAACGGAAGCAGAAGTTATGAAGCAATGGTCCAAAGACTGCTGCTCCATAACCTGTCCGCTTGCTCTGAGGCAGCGGACAGACATCGCCAGAAATCAACCCAATCGAATATGATCAGGTTGATTGACACCCCCTGCTAGCTGCCGATTGGCCTCTTGCAATGATAAATGCAGAGAGCGTATGCTGTCAGCATTTATCGATATGCAGCGGACATGATCTGCAATATCGGATCATGTCTGCTCGCACATTAATAAATAGGCCCCTTAGGCTGTATGTCATATCTTTTTGTGTTGGTGAAATTAAAATCATCTGTAATATTTTTTTTTTCTATGAGTATCAGACTCATTTATTTGAATAATGGAATGAATATGTCCGTTGAAAATAGTTTCTACTACTTAAAGGGACATGAATGCACGATAAAGCAAACAGAAGGGCACCCTTCTGTTTGCTTTATCGTCCATACAGCTTTATCCAACATCCAGTACTGTGTTTTCTGAAGTGGCAGCAACCCATACTACCGATTGACAAACTTCTGGGCTAATGAATTAGCCATATATCCTTTAATTTGTACCAATAGATGGAGCGCTCTTGATTTCTGTGTATATCTGTTAAAGGGACATGAAACCCATTTGTTTTTCTTTCATTATTTAGATAGAGAATACAATTTTAAAAATGTTTCCCCAAATTTTATATTAAAAAATTTGCTTTGTTCTCATGTAATTATTTTTTTAAGAGATATCTAGAAAAGGTAGTGTGCACATTCCTGAAGCACTACATGACAGGAAATAGTGCTGCCATCCAGTGGCGGTTCTAGACACATTTTACTGGGGGGGCCAAGGTGGGGCCAGTGTTTAATCAGGGGGGCACATTAAAAAACGGAAACAAAATGAGATATATATATATATATATATATATATACACACATACATACACACATCCATTCACATATATACATATATACTGTATATATATATATATATATATATATATATATATATATATACATACACACACACACAAATACATACACATCAATACACATATATATATATACACACATACATACATATACACACATACACACACACATCCATACGCATACACACACACACACACACACACACATATATATATATATATATATATATATATATATATATATATATATACATACACACACACACATACATACACATAAATACACACAGTAAGTAGAATTAGAAGAATTAAAAAAAGAAGAATATGCACTTAACTAGTGCTACATAGTTCAGATAGCACATTCAATGAAAATAGTGTCAAATAATTATTTACATATATTAGAAAATAAGGAAAACACTCCAACAGTCATTATAGAGTTGTGGAGGTGAGAGGGCATACTTACATCTCTTCTGGCAGTGTACATGATAGAGAGAACGTCTGCAAAACAAACCAGTGACACTTCTGGAACTCTTGTCTGCAGACTGCAGCTGTAATATCCCCTGCCCCCACAACAACCCAGGAACTGTAGCACATCTCTGAAAGGGGAGGGGGCACAAGTTTTACTTCACTTTGTTAACTCCATGCTTTGACTAGACAGCGTTTCAGGGACAGTGAAGTGGCTAAATAGCCTTGATCTTGTCCGATATTTTTCAGTCAGCTCAGTGGCCAGCTCAAGGGGGGCCACAGGGGGGGCCAGGGACATTTTTACAGGGGCACTGGCCCCTGTAGGCCCCCCTGTAGAACCGCACCTGCTGCCATCTAGTGCTCTTTATAATGTATAAGATTTTTTCAAAGCTGCTCCAATCTAGTGTTGCAGACATGTGCACATTCCTGACCTAAAATTCATGCTTTTCAACAAAGGATAATAAGAAAAAGAAAATTGTATAATAGAAGAGAACTGGAAAGTTGTTTAAAATTGTATGTTCTATCTAAATAATGAAAGAAACATGCTGGGGTTTATGTCCCTTTAATTTTTCAGATACTATCCTATTTTTCTCTGTTAATTCTATATTCACATGATTTATTGTCATGTTTAAATGTACTTAAAGTTGAATGTCTCATGCAAAATAGGATATTGTAAGTATAACAGCCATTTGAAGCAATGTAATTATTGAACATGTTTATAAAACATTCACCCAAAGTTGCTTGTAGATGTTGCAGAAGAAGTAGAGCGGGGAGGACCCAGCAGAAAGTGTCTTGAGTCCCTGTGTTTGGTTTGAAGAACCCTAGTCTAGAGGTACCTATTAATGCCATTTTATGGGAGTTACCTGAACCTTAGATTGGCATAAAACTTTAAGTTATTGTTTAATTTATTTATTTTTATTTAGAAAGCAAGGCTTCTCCTCGCTAAATGGAGATATCAGTTTCCACTCTAAGGGGCTGATTTATCAAGGGCCGAATGGAAGGCCTGAAGGTTCGCCAGAAACAGCAGTTATAAAGCAGCGGTCTTAAGACCTCTCCTTAACTGGTCTGCCTGCTTTGAGCGGCGGACAGAAATCAACCCGATCAGATCCAATCGGGTTGATTGTCACTCCCTGCTAGCGGCCGATTGGCCGCAAATCTGCAGTGGGTGGCTTGAGCGCAATTGTGATTTATGCTAGAATGATTACCGCTTCTTCAGAGCTCTGGTTAACTGTTTTGTGAAACTAAAAAGTTTCACAAAACACATCACAAAAACACTACAAAGTACACTTACACTTGTAATAACACAATCTAATATATATATATATATATATATATATATATATATTTATATATATTTAAAAGCTGCACACAAAAGTTATAAGAGCTCAAAGATTTGAGGTCTCAGGTGATAGGAAAAAAAGGCAGGCAAAGGGCTTTAAGATTGAGCTACATATATATACATGTCTACAGATGGATATGTATATTGTTTGGATTTGAAAGCTTGCATTGTGTGGCTGTTTTAGAGTCTCAGGTATTGGAAAGGACCTTGACGTGGTACCTGAGCTTGTCCCATTTGGCCAGATGTGGTGACTAACCTTTCCATTTTTGCTTTTAAATCTTAGCTGAGAGCTTGTAAGTGAGTGCTGGGTTTTCTCTGTGTGTTGTATTAATTTGTTTTGTAATTTTCCCTATGGTTCTTGCACCCAGACCTGTCTGGGCTTAACTGCTTGTGGCTCTGGGGACAGCACAGCTTACTGTGAGTGCCAGTGGCACCCAGGGCTGAGCATGTTGCAGGGTCACGGGGTGTGTACCCGGTCCGGTATGAGAGTGCAGTTCACTTCCGTGTTTTGTATATATATATATATATATATATATATATATATATATATATATATATATATATATATATATATATATATATATATATATGTGTGTGCATATGTATTTATATGTGTATATATGTATTCACAGACATATTTCCACATATAAACACATAAATACATATATACACATATAGAAATATATATGTTCATTGGAGCACTTTGCAGTAAAGTAGATGAAAACATATACATATGTATGCAATATTCATATTGAAAAAAGGTTTTAACTATGTATTTTCTGTAAAAATGTCACAATACAATATTCTGTACATAGAATTATTAGGCAAGTTGTATTTTTGAGGATTAATTTTATTATTGAACAACAACCATGTTCTCAATGAACCCAAAAAACTCATTAATATCAAAGCTGAATAGTTTTGGAAGTAGTTTTTAGCTTGTTTTTAGTTATAGCTATTTTAGGGGGATATCTGTGTGTGCAGGTGACTATTACTGTGCATAATTATTAGGCAACTTAACAAAATACAAATATATACCCATTTCAATTATTTATTTTTACCAGTGAAACCAATATAACATCTCAACATTCACAAATATACATTTCTGACATTCAAAAACAAAACAAAAACAAATCAGTGACCAATATAGCCACCTTTCTTTGCAAGGACACTCAAAAGCCTGCCATCCATGGATTCTGTCAGTGTTTTGATCTGTTCACCATCAACATTGCGTGCAGCAGCAACCACAGCCTCCCAGACACTGTTCGGAGAGGTGTACTGTTTTCCCTCCTTGTAAATCTCACATTTGATGATGGACCACAGGTTCTCAATGGGGTTCAGATCAAGTGAACAAGGAGGCCATGTCATTAGATTTTCTTCTTTTATACCCTTTCTTGCCAGCCACGCTGTGGAGTACTTGGACGCGTGTGATGGAGCATTGTCCTGCATGAAAATCATGTTTTTCTTGAAGGATGCAGACTTCTTCCTGTACCACTGCTTGAAGAAGGTGTCTTCCAGAAACTGGCAGTAGGACTGGGAGTTGAGCTTGACTCCATCCTCAACCCGAAAAGGCCCCACAAGCTCATCTTTGATGATACCAGCCCAAACCAGTACTCCACCTCCACCTTGCTGGCGTCTGAGTCGGACTGGAGCTCTCTGCCCTTTACCAATCCAGCCACGGGCCCATCCATCTGGCCCATCAAGACTCACTCTCATTTCATCAGTCCATAAAACCTTAGAAAAATCAGTCTTGAGATATTTCTTGGCCCAGTCTTGACGTTTCAGCTTGTGTGTCTTGTTCAGTGGTGGTCGTCTTTCAGCCTTTCTTACCTTGGCCATGTCTCTGAGTATTGCACACCTTGTGCTTTTGGGCACTCCAGTGATGTTGCAGCTCTGAAATATGGCCAAACTGGTGGCAAGTGGTATCTTGGCAGCTGCACGCTTGACTTTTCTCAGTTCATGGGCAGTTATTTTGCGCCTTGGTTTTTCCACACGCTTCTTGCGACCCTGTTGACTATATTGAATGAAACGCTTGATTGTTCGATGATCACGCTTCAGAAGCTTTGCAATTTTAAGAGTGCTGCATCCCTCTGCAAGATATCTCACTATTTTTGACTTTTCTGAGCCTGTCAAGTCCTTCTTTTGACCCATTTTGCCAAAGGAAAGGAAGTTGCCTAATAATTATGCACACCTGATATAGGGTGTTGATGTCATTAGACCACACCCCTTCTCATTACAGAGATGCACATCACCTAATATGCTTAATTGGTAGTAGGCTTTCGAGCCTATACAACTTGGAGTAAGACAACATGCATAAAGAGGATGATGTGGTCAAAATACTCATTTGCCTAATAATATATCTGTATATATCTATACCTATATATAATCATCTATATAAATAGGTATAGATATATTGTACCAAAATAGCTTCAGATATATGTAGTAATATGTATTTATGAATATATAGAACATATTTGTGTATATGAAGAACACTGGAATGTGAAATATTCATATGTTCATGTTAGGTTAGCGTACATGAGAATATACAATTGGGTTTGCCCGTGAGTAACTATGGACGGAATACGTGAATGCGATATTCTAAGTTCGGCTTTTTGTGCTGGCCAGATTAGCACAAGAGTGAAAAACAGTTTACTTTCAACTTATAATACAAGCGAAACCTGATGTGCAGAAAAATCTTAACTTGAGCGCAGTTAACTCTCGAGCAAGATCATTAATTAGTGCTCCACTTGTAATCTGGCCCTTAGTTTTTTATTTAACATAGGGGACAATTTAACACTAGCTGATAGTGTTTACTGTATCAAACTCAAGTCATGTTGGTTGCACCAAAGCAGCTGGAAGGGTTGTTTGAACGATTGCTCGTACACTCTTAAATTCCAGCAGCCAATGCAGATCCTTCTCTGAATGCAGTTTGATAAATGGGGACCATAGCATTTACAAAACATTTTAAATATTTCACTCCACATTTACATCATGGTTTATGGAAAAAGAGTTTGAAAGCTTAAAATATAATTTAATCAACTTATAATAGTTTCTGGTTAAAAAAGTATAATATATGTTGGGCTAGATTATGGGGGGCATGTTATTTAGTGCTTTCGCTCGCACGCAAACATTAACACCGATAAGTTTTACAAACCTGACCTTGTTAACTTCTCTCTCTCTCTCTCTCTCTCTCTCTCTCTCTCTCTCTCTCTCTCTTTCTCTCTCTCTCTCTCTCTCTCTCTCTCTCTCTATATATATATATATATATATATATATATATATATATATATATATATATATATATATATATAAGAAAGTTCATAGGTACATGCACTCTCACTAACCGTTCAACTGCCAGGGTGCTCTCCAGGAATCCATAGAAATATGCAAAAGAGAAATAAAGCACTCTCTGGGCTTCAGACTTCACAGATTTAATAAATATATGTGATGTTTCGGGACACACACGTCCCTTCCTCTGACAAGTGAAAACTATAACCAAACAGACTTATAAAGGCATACAAAACCCTCCCCAATTGAACCTCCAATCACTGGAGAATGTGTGCAAAATCTAGGTCAAAATCAATACGTGTAAATGTATCTTCAAAATGTTTGTCTATGTGTATTCTTAAAAAGAGTGATAATAAACTGTTTGTTAAACAGCAAAATCCTAAGTGAAATATCAATGTGTAAATTTAAAATTTAAACCCTTAAAAATTGCCCCAATAATGACATATAATGCTAACTTGCAAACTGCATGACACCCCCATCAGGAGAAATGGACAGTCCCACACCAAAACAATCAAAGCGTCACAAAGGGTAACTCCCCTATACACGTTAAATAACCAAAGAGAGAGGATCGAGTCACTGAATCACATAATCCAAGCAACATACAATCAATCGCTATACACACTATTCACATATCCAAACATCAAATCTTATGCCTAAATATTGGTACGTGTACTAAACTGTATCTCACTAAGTGCTTATATCGCTCATGTCACTCTTACCCGCCTCCTAAGGCCATCCTTTGGATAATCCTACCCGTAGTCAAGGAGACAGGGGAAACAAATCAAAGCGTCATCGTTTGTGAGCGTGTTGGATAGTAATCAAAGGGCATCTACTTTCTTATTGGAGCACCTAAACGCCCCCTCCGAACATACCTACTACCTCCTCATTGGTTTACAGCATAGTGTATGCACACCCTCTCAACGCACACCTACTTTCTCGTAGGTAAGGAGTGAAGAGACATTTACCAATGACATTTACCAAATATGAATATTATAAAAACGGCATTTAATGTTTTAAACATAATATGATAAAGCCATCAAACTTCATCCACCGCAATATGGCCTAGATTTGGAGTTTGGCGGTAGCCGTGAAAACCAGCGTTAGAGGCTCCTAACGCTGGTTTTAGGCTACCGCTGGTATTTGGAGTCAGTCAAAAAAGGGTCTAACGCTCACTTTTCAGCCGTGACTTTTCCATACCTCAGATCCCCTTACATCAATTGCGTATCCTATCTTTTCAATGGGATCTTTCTAACTCCGGTATTTAGAGTCGTGTCTGAAGTGAGCGTTAGAAATCTAACGACAAAACTCCAGCCGCAGAAAAAAGTCAGTAGTTAAGAGCTTTCTGGGCTAACGCCGGTTCATAAAGTACACTAACACCCATAAACTACCTATGTACCCCTAAACCGAGGCCCCCCCACATCGCCGCCACTCGTTAAATTTTTTTTAACCCCTAACCTGCCGACCGCCACCTAAGTTATCCTTATGTACCCATAATCTGCTGCCCCTAACACCGCCGACCCCTATATTATATTTTTTAACCCCTAACCTGCCCCCCACAATGTTGCAGCCAGCTACCTACAATAATTAACCCCTAATCTGCCGACCGCAAAGAGCCGCCACCTACATTATAGCTATGTACCCCTAATCTGCTGCCCCTAACACCGCCGACCCCTATATTATATTTATTAACCCCTAATCTGCCCCCCTCAACGTTGCCTCCACCTGCCTACACTTATTAACCCCTAATCTGCCGAGCGGACCTGAGCGCTACTATAATAAAGTTATTAACCCCTAATCCGCCTCACTAACCCTATAATAAATAGTAGGGTTGCACCGATACCGATACTAGTATCGGTATCGGTACCGATACCAAGTATTTGCATGAGTACTTGTACTCGTGCAAATGCACCGATACTTAAACCGATACCTCCACTTCCCACCCATATGCTATCTTGTGGCGTTCTTTTTCCAACCTCATGTTCTCATTTCATTTTAAACTGGAGTGGAGACTAAACTAAAAATTGTTTACTACTGTTCTGCCAATACAAATTGCTGTTATTTGTATTATTGTAGGAGAGATCACTGTACCTCGTTCAGAAAAACCCCTGAAGTACTGGGCAATTAATAAACAGATTTCCAGCTCTGGCTAAAATGGGCCAAAAATATCTTTCTGCCTCATGCAGTATGGTGGAAAGTGAAAGACTGTTCAGCTTAGAGTCGAACCTCCATACAAATGTCAGATTGATGTTATATAACAGCCCTACAACCCAATTGCATCACCCCTTTAAATTTTAATATTTTATTGTAATATTTTTTATTTATAAACATGTTCAGTGAACTTTGTGACAAATAAAACTGTTTTAATATTTCATAATATCTTTTGAATTACAGTCCTCTATAATTATAAAGAAGGAATCTTAAATAATTATTACTGTATTGTGCTTGGTAAACTGTCACATGACATTAAAAAAAAAAGTATCAGTAATTGGTATCGGCGAGTATTTGAAAACAAGTATCGGTACTTGTACTCAGTCATAAAAAAATGGTATCGGTGCAACCCTAATAAATAGTATTAACCCCTAATCTGCCCTCCCTAACATCGCCGACACCTAACTTCAATTATTAACCCCTAATCTGCCGACTGGAGCTCACCGCTATTCTAATAAATGTATTAACCCCTAAAGCTAAGTCTAACCCTAACACTAACACCCCCTAACTTAAATATAATTTTAATCTAACGAAATAAATTAACTCTTATTAAATAAATAATTCCTATTTAAAGATAAATACTTACCTGTAAAATAAACCCTAATATAGCTACAATATATATTATAATTATATTATAGCTATTTTAGGATTAATATTTATTTTACAGGTCAGCGATAGGGGTACATAGGGATAATGTAAGTAGCGGCGGTTTACGGAGCGGCAGATTAGGGGTTAAAAATAATATACAGGGGTCAGCGATAGTGGGGGCGGCAGAATAGGGGTTAATAAGTGTAAGGTTAGGGGTGTTTAGACAAGGAGTACATGTTAGAGTGTTAGGTGCAGACGTAGGAAGTGTTTCCCCATAGGAAACAATGGGGCTGCGTTAGGAGCTGAACGCGGCTTTTTTGCAGGTGTTAGTTTTTTTTTCAGCTCAAACAGCCCCATTGTTTCCTATGGGGGAATCGTGCACGAGCACGTTTTTGAGGCTGGCCGCGTCCATAAGCAACTCTGGTATCGAGAGTTGCAGTTGCGTTAAATATGCTCTACGCTCCTTTTTTGGAGCCTAACGCTGACATTCTATGGATTCTCAATACCAGAGTTATTTTAAAGGTGCGGCTAGAAAAAAGCCAGCGTTAGCTACGCGGGTCGTTAACGACAAAACTATAAATCTAGCCGTATGTATCTTAGAGAATGATACTAATCATACGCTAAAACATAAATAAATAAACCATCAGGTAACTAAAATAAAAAGCCAGCTAACTCAGATATCGTGTAACGTCAATCAAAAAATGTAAAAGATTATTCAAATTAATTAATCAAGTACACAAATCCCCTAAGAAGAATTTTTTTTTTTTTTTGTATATCCTCTGGCATTACAAGTAAAAAGGAAAAAAGGGAAAAAAAGGAAAAAAGGGAAAAAAAGGAAAAAAAGGGAAAAAAAACAAATTTTTCAAATATTCCATCTATCCAACCCTACCTACACTAAGAGAAAAAAGAAGACAGGCCAGTCTATGGTAATTGACCCAACCAGGAACTAAAGCTAAAAAATAAAAATATAAAGATTTATATATATAGGGTCCACAGCTCCTCATTAGGGTGTCTGCAGAATTTGAAAATGGGCATGTAATAAAAATTATATGATAGTGCACTAATGTGCACCTAAGTGATTGTGTAACTAAAAATGTTTAAAAACAATTGTGACTCCATGCAGAACTCCTAAATTACCGGCTCTTAAATTATACATAGAGCCTTCATAGTAATTTCCAAAACTAAGAAGACCAGATCCAAAAGACAAAAGGGAAAAGGGGGGGGGGGGAGGGAAGAGGGGGTTGGGAGGGGGAAGGAGGGAAGGTAAAGGGGGGGGGAGGGAAGGGAAAAAAAGGGGGGGGAGGGGGGGGAAGAGGAGAGAAGGGAAAAATGGGGGGAAAAAAAGGGGAAAAAAAGGGGGGAAGGGGGGGGGGAGGACGAACAGGGAAAAAGAAGAAAAAAGGAAAAAAAACAAAGGAGAACAAAAGAAAAGAAAAAGAACCAAGGAAAAGAAAAGAGAAAAGTGACAAATGAAGAAAAAAGGAGAAAAAAGAAAAAGGAGAAAAAAGGAGAAAAAAGAAGAAAAAAAAAAGGAGAAAAAAAGGAAGAAAGCCATCCGTAGCACAAGAACTCTCATAATGCTAGAGTGGTGCATAAAGCCCCATACAGAATGCAATCATGTCCTCTCATCAAATTTGTTTTCCTTAGGACTCCCACTCGGTATAAGGATGGTATTCACTACGGTCATAGTTAACCCAAGTGTGCTTGCCATCCCATATGGGTATTCAGCCCTCTCGGCATCAGAGTTCCTAATTCGTGTATCCAGCGAGTCTCTTTCTTCAGAAGTAATTTAGCTCTATTACCTCCTCTCTTTAAGTTGGGCACATGGTCAATCAACCGAAATTTCAAATCAGTCACAGTATGTTTTTTCTCGAGGAAATGTTGAGCCACCGGTTGGTCGGCCTTACCATTCTTTAGGGCTGCTCTAATGCTTGACCGGTGGTTCGCCATCCTCGTCCTGGCATCGTCTGTGGTCTTGCCAATGTAGAACATACCACATGGGCAGTTCAAGAGGTATATAACATAGGTAGTGGTACAGGTTGGGTACACATTAGTGCACTATCATATAATTTTTATTACATGCCCGTTTTCAAATTCTGCGGACACCCTAATGAGGAGCTGTGGACCCTATACATATAAATCTTTATATTTTTATTTTTTAGCTTTAGTTCCTGGTTGGGTCAATTACCAGAGACTGGCCTGTCTTCTTTTTTCTCTTAGTGTAGGTAGGGTTGGATAGATGGAATATTTGAAAAATTAGTTTTTTTTCCCTTTTTTCCTTTTTTTCCCTTTTTTCCATTTTACTTGTAATGCCAGAGGATATAAAAAAAAAAATTCTTCTTAGGGGATTTGTGTCCTTGATTAATTAATTTGAATAATCTTTTACATTTTTTGAAGCCCAGAGAGTGCTTTATTTCTCTTTTGCATATATATATATATATATATATATATATATATATATATATATATATATATATATATATATATATATATATATATATATATATATATATATAAACAAATCTTGAGAGGCCAGAAGGCTTGTTTCTCCCACAGAAAATCTCTGGAATACATTGTTTCCAATGCAGCAAAGGATTCTGGGTAAGATATGCAAATTAGGTTCAGAATGACACATCTTTTTACTTCAAGACTGCTTTTCAGCAGATTCCCTTAACGCCAAAGCATCGCTGCTCACACAGCTTATAAGCTTAGCTAGGGTTAGTGCAGTGATTCATAACCATCCCAGGACAGACTGTTTCGTAGTTATTGCTACTCATCAGCTGGGAGAAGGTTTGAATCACTGCTGGGTGAATTTGATTCCGGGCAAAATACAACAACATTTAAAATTAAAGGGAGGTAAAAGTTGAGTTTAAAATCCTCCACTACGCACAAAATATAGAGAAAATAACTCATTGTGATGACAGGATATGTAATTACTTTTTAGCAAAAAAAATGTAAGCTGAAGATACTATTTATTTCACCCAGCAGCCACTTTAGTTAAGAACAGTAACAAAACCTGTTCTTGAAACAGGTCTTATTTTTATCCTGGTGTTTATTAATGAAAAAAGAGCATGTGATGTGTTAATCCGCTTATCTCTGTTAGTTTCAGAACTTTAGGTGCTCATTTCTTTCCATCATTGACATGGACAATACAATTGATGTCTAAGTAAGTTTAAGGTTTACAAAGTTCACAGTGTTAAGGAAGAATTAATACAGTAAAACACCATGCACAATGTATGAATGCTGTAAAGATAGTTTTATAGGAATATAAATCCATCTTCATCAATAAAGCAGTAATTATCCTTATCAGTGTTAGTTTCAATTTAAATTTAAACAGTTTTTACTGAATGGTGCAGGCTACCCAAATTCTGAAACACTTTAAACTGATGCATCATAACCAGGGTTCAAGTCTAGCGGGAACATTTGGTAACGGAGTTCCTGCACAATTTTTTCATGTGGAACTAAGTTCTTCTTGGACAGAGAACATAAATGCTTCAGTAAACATTGCTGCTGTTTGTGGGAGAAGCTGGAGCACAATCTAGTTAGCGGGATAGTGAGATCCTCTAGTAATGGGCAGTAACACTTCCTATAATACACAAATGCAAGCCTGTCAGCTGTCCTGCTGCGTGATCACCCCCACTGTGTGGAAAACAGGGTGATTAGATTTCTGTGTGGCTTGCTCTGGGGTTATTTAGCTCCCCTCCACAAAAATAGGACTATTGCACCTTAAATAGTTGAGACTCTGTGACAGAGGAGGAGTCTGGAGTTGCTGTCAAACCAAACACAGAGGTCCCAGCCTGCTCTGGAAAGGCAGTAGGGTGAGGAAGGAAGGTGTGAGGATCTGAAGCTAAGTAGATTATGCACCATGTAAGTTAAAAACAAAGTATTGACACCTTGGATCTTGACATTAAACAGATATTCATGTGTGTCTAGTTTAGTTATTTTAAAGCTGTTTTTAAAAAGTTCAGTGTTTCACCAAAGCAAAAAGTGCTCAACACGCAGGGAATAGTCATGTCCTTCCAGCTTCCTGATTTCACTCTGATTGGAATTCCTGTTAGTTCTTACAGGGATAGCTAAGATGAGGTTTGCAAGGGAATTACACACAAATGAAAATAATCCTGGCAATTAAAGGTGTTTAAAATATCTTGTAGTTGGATGAGCCTAATTACTTTATTGTATACACCAATAGTATGTGCAGTCTGTTTATCTATGTTGGTGTCTGTATGTCTATCAATGTATGGTCAGCAGGCCAGAATCTCTGCAGAATGCTGACCTGCATTCTGCAGAGCTTGATAATTTGGCCCCTAAGGCTCTTACCTTTTTGAATTATTCAACATCATCTATTTACAAATACCCCTTCATATGTTCTAAAAAGTGTGTGTCTGGCTTCTTAGTATTCACTATCAGTTGAATCCTAAATTACAAATAACAATTTTACCCCTGCCATGTAAAAATGTAACCATGTGTGTCCATCCTCAGGCCAAAAGGCAACCATTAAGCCCTGCACTGGTTTTAAGAGCCAGTAAGTGACATCTTTTAAAATGTTACTAAGGCTCTTAGCCTTTTGGATTATTCAGCATCATCTACATACAAATGCCTCTTCATATGTTCTAAAAAGTGTGTGTCTGGCATTGCATTATTCAGTGTCAGTTGAATCCTAAATTACAAATAAAAATGTCACCCCTGCCCTGTAAAAATGTAACTATGGGTGTTCGTCTTCATGCCAAAAGGCAACCATTAAGCCCTTCCTTGGTTTTAATTTGCTTTCATTAACCAGAGTATATAGATTACATACATATAAATACAGTGTGTGTGTGTGTATAAAACAATATTCATTGGGAGGGTGTGGAAGTCTAGGTGAGTTCCTACACTTTTTTTGGATGTCTTGACCCCTGAGCATAACTGTAAAAAAAAGCTGACTAGAAAATATTTGCCTCAAAATTTTCTCAGAAGCCACATACCACTATAAAATAACTTGCAAGGACTTGCAAGGGAGCATGCATCTGGCATGTGCAGGCACAATCACTTTATTTCCCTGCACAGTTTAAGGAAATTTACTGTAAAATCTAATAAGAATATTGTGAAGTCCAATAAGATCACAGTAAAGCAAAATGTGAACACAGCACTGATTATTCTGATTGGCTCTTTTTTTACCATGCAGATGACAGTAGCTGAAGGATAGCTGTTCACAGCTGAAGATACCTTAAAGGGATATGAAACCCAAACATTTTCTTTTGTGATCCTTATAGATCATACCTTTACAAAAAGTTTTCAATGTACTTCTATTATCAAATTTGCTTCATTCCCATGATATTCTGTGTTGAAGAGATACCTAGGTAGGCATCTAGAGCACTACATGGCAGGAAAAAGTTTTGCCATATAGTATTCTTGCAAATGGATATCATTCTTGCAAAACTGCTGCCATATAGTGATCTAGAAGTGGGATGGCTCCTAAGCATACACCCCTGCTTTTCAACAAAAGATAGAGAGCAAAGAAAAATTGAAAATAGAATTAAATTAGAAAGTTGCATGCTTAATCTGAATCATTAAAGGGTCCCTCAAGTCAAAATTAAGCCAAAATTAAACTTTCATGATTCAGATAGAGCAGCAATTTTAAATTGTCCAATGTATTTCCATTAGCAAAACATGCACAGTCTTTTTATATTTACAATTTTTGAGTCACCAGCTCCTACTGAGCATGTGCAAGAATTCACAGAATATATGTATATGCATTAATGATTGGCTGATGGCTTTCACATGATACAGGCCAACGTTTTTAGCATAATTTTTTCAGACATATTTGTTCTTTTACAATAATAAATGCCCCCTATACATTATTATTATTATTTATTAAAAATGGAAAATGAGCAGAGTCCATGGAAAGGAAAGTCAGTACCAGGTTCATTCACTGTAGAACATACAGATAATAGGAATGCTCCCAAAACATCTGACGCATTTCACTCATGCGCACATGCACTTCTTCATTATTATAAATAAATTAGATCTATTTTCCATTCATTTAACTTCTATGACAAGTTTGAATAGGGTTTCTCTTTTAAAGGGACATGACTCACAACATTTTTCTTCCATGATTCTGATAGAGAATACAATTTTAAAAACATTCCCAATTTACTTCTATTATCAAATTTGATTTGTTCTCATGTTAGTCTTTGTTGAAGAGATATCTAGATAGGTAGCGTGTACATGTCTGGAGCAATTCATGACAGGAAATAGTGCTGCCATCTTGTGCTCTTTCTAATGTATAGCATTGTTGCAAAATTGCTGTTATATAGTGCTGCAGACACGTTCACACTCCTGAACTTAAGTTCATGTTTTTCTACAAAGGATAACAAAAAACAAAGAATATTTGATAATAGTATATTAGAAAGTTAAAAATGTTATGTTCTATCTGACTCAAAGATTTTTTGGGGGGGTTTTATGCCCCATAAATATTCTAAACCAGTTTTTGAAATTCCATAATGTCTACAAGATCAAGTGGATCAATGACATTGCTTGTACTTTTGATGTAACTTCCTTTTTTGTCTGATTATTTAACTGTAAAACACAACTAGCCATAGTTGTATGTTGTTTTCTAACTATAGTTGTTTCTGCTGCAATTCTTTCCATGGAACTCAGTTAGTATTCAGTGCTGCTATCATAAGAGTCTGCTCAATGTTTTAACTTTCAAAGGAAAGCACAGCAACAAAGGTTTTCCCATCAGAGCTAACTCATACATGTATTTGGTGCAGATTGTCAAGGAACAAAGGCTTGAGAAGGGACCTCTATGTTCTTCTTAGGTGGGAAGGCTTCAAAGAAAGGTGAAAACAGAGTCCTTTCTTCCTTCCTATTTGCCACTGCATTGAACGGGTTGTACTGTTCTTGCAGTACTGTAATAGATGATTCCCCATAGATTTATATTTTACTGTCGTCTCGAGATTATTTTATAAATGAGGGGCACAGGCTGCTAGGTTAAAAATTTTAAATATACTTTGTTCTGAAAATCGACAGTTTCTGAGTTTTACATCTTGCATTTAACATTTTTAAATATCAAATTATATCTAATGCTGCATCACTGTGTACATTAAATAAATATTATTGGAAATTAATCTAAATCTTTTTCTAATTTTTTTATCTATCATCTATCTATTTCTTTCTTTAAAATGCATGACAAAAATTGTAGTGCCAATTATAATAACTCAGATTTTGTTCATTATCTATCTATCTATCTATCTATCTATCTATCTATCTATCTATCATCTATCTGTCTGTCTATCTATGTATCCGTCTTTCAGTCTGTCTATTTTCTGTTCTACAGTGGCAATTATAATAACTCAGATTATGTTCATAGTCCATCCCTTTGCATTGGGACACTCCAAGGGTTCTATTAAAGGGATAGCAAGCTCTAAAATAATATATTCTGGAAATAAGTTAGCACTATTTAAACATGTTAAATCAAATTTCCATTTAAAAAAAAATATATATATATATATATATATATATATATATATATATATATATATATATATATATTGTTTATTTAAACTCTGCTACTTAACCTGACCATAACTTCTATATCCATTATTTCAACTATTGGAAAGTTCTAAATATATGTTGTGATGCTTCAATTATTGCATGCAATGCCTATTTACTGTTTCCATTTTAAATTTCCAAATTCTTTTAAATCTGATCCATTTTTATGGTTCTTTACTTTATATATTTATTTAACAAAAACATAATCACTTGTGTGTGAGTGCATGTTTTTTATAATGTGCTGTTTACAAAGCTTGTCTTGAACATTTGTTAGAAAAGATCTCTGCATGATGTGTTATTTCTGATAAATTTAGTGTTCACTATAGGTAGAGAACTGCTGAATAATAAGTCTAATGTGTTTTGTTTTCTACAACCTTGTTGGTCGAATGGAAACTATTATGCAGATCCTTCCATGCTGTTCCTAAAGTGTACCGAGAAAGGTGGCATTTTGTTGGCTTGAGATGATCTTTTAAGTCACAATTAAGACCATGAGCTAATTGAAATAAACTTGTAAAGCTTTAACTGATTTTTATACTTTTGACTTTTATGCTTATAACATATCTACAAAAAATGCAGTCAATCATAACTATTTAAAACCATTTGACTGTTATAATTATTTCACAATGTGATCAACAGTATTAAAAACTTTTTATAGCAATGTGTTTCCTAAAGCATTGTTAAACACAGACTTTATGCAAATCAATCAATGTCTTATTAAATAATTTGGTTTAAGCATAGAATAAGGTAAAATAATGGGGACATTTTTTTCTGGAGATGCATGTACTCATTTTAAGTTATTCTTTTTTTAATGTCTTGATTAAAATATATATTCTGAAATGGAGATTATCTACTCTATGCATCTTAGTTCATTAGATTCACCACTAGCATTTATAAGTTAATGAAGGAATATTTTTTATTTAATGCATCAAAATGGCTTTAATGTATAGAGTTGGATTTATTATTACCATTGTTATTAGAAATGGCATAAAAGCACATTGAAAATGTATGATAGATATCAATAATGATTTGAAAGTCAAATTGAATATTCTTTAAAAATTCTAGTATTCAAACTATCGCTGACTTACTCACCAACCACATAAGCTTAATGGGTACTCAGGTCAATATTAAACTTTCATGATTCAGATAGAGTATTTTATTTTAAACAACTTTCAAATTTATTTCCATTAACATAATGTGCACAGCATTTTTATATTTACACTTTTTGAGTCAACAGTTCCTACTGAGCTTGTACAAGAATTCATAGAATATACACATATGCTTTAGTGATTGGCTGTCACATGATAGAGGAGGAGTAGAAATAGACACATAGAACAAAATCTACTTTGCATTTTTTTTGATGATTTATTTATAATTTGGACAGGTCCCTTAGCGCTATTAGAAAAGTTCAGATTGGAAATTGAGACAGATGTTCCCTTTATAAAATTTACATCAGAACATGATATGTATCGAATTTAATTTTTAGATACAATGGTATATAAAGAAGAAGGCATGCTCAAAAGTGACCATTACACAAAAACAACATATAGAAATACACTTCTACACAGGGAAAGCTTTCACCCCACAAATGTATTTAAGTCAGTACCAAAATCACAGTTCCTTAGGGTAGATAAGATTGTAACAGACCCTGGAACAAATGAAATAAGATTAAATTAAATGCAACACAAAATTGAGGAATGTGGTTATAGTGAAACAAAATTGACAGGTATCAGATCCAATATGCATGTTAGAAAAGCAAGAGGTGCAGAAAAAAAGCTGACATTTGTAAGTACCTACAATACTTTAAGTAACAAAATTTACAAAGTTCTCAAGCAAAATTGGCATATTTTGAAAGATTCCTGCCCAGAGATTGAGGAGTTTAAACAACTGCCTAGAGCAGCATATTGCAGGAGACACACTAGTGGCAAGAGAATAATTAAAGCTATGGTACTCTCAGAAAAAAGACACACCGTATTTTGGTAAACCGAAACATGGCACATTCCCATGCCTGGGATGTGCCCACTGTAATAGTGTCATAAAAGGAGGAGAAATCTCACACCCTTACACAGGTTTTAAATATAAAATCAAAGGTTTCTATACATGGGACTCTTCCTATGTGGTCTATGCTCTTAAATGCCCATGTGGGCTATTATACATTGGGGAGACTACCAAAAGGGTGGGGGGCTGCACAGGACAACACAAGTCAACTATAAGAAACCCATAACTGATTTAGCTGTACCGTTTCATTTCCACAAAATGGGCCATCATGCTAATCAATTAAGGTTTATGGTCTTAGAACAGGCTAAAGATAAAGCTAGAGGAGGGCACAGACAAAAAGACTTGCTGTATAAAGAGGCCAGGTGGATCTGAAAAATGGATTATATATATATATATATATAAAGGGTATGAATAGGGAGTTTGATCTAAATCATTTATTTAGAAGGTTATTTTGTTTTGGTTTTATTGCTATTTCTTTTTTTTTTTTTTTCTTTTTTTTTTATTTCATTACTTCATAGCCACAATTTTGTGTTTCTTCTGTGCTCCTTACCTTGGAATTTGTATAGGCTGTGTATATATATTTAGAATATAATGACATTTATTGTGGTTAAGAAAGGGTTAACAGTGAAACCAAGAAGGGTTAAACTGTGATATTTTGTAACCCCTCCCACTGTCAATTGTTAATTGCGAATGATCAGCCTATCACTGGATATGGGTTTAAATGTTCACTGTGTGTAGTGTGTATTTAGCTTGATAAAGGGGCAGGTGCCCCAAAGCATTGCTGTCAATAAACCTTTTCTCTTTTGGAACTGGAGTGTGTAGCTTTCATGTGTTCATATACTACGTATTTGAAGTTCAGACTAAGTGCTACTGCGTTGTCTTTTTTTATCATGCATTTATTGATTATGCAAATTTACTGAATTTACTGGTCTTTTAAAACCAAGGAAATCTGTTTATATAAAATATAGAAGGCAGAAATGCCCTTACTACTGTGAAAGCTTAACCATATTAAGTGGACAATATACTCATTGAATCAAAAAGATAATTGTATTCAAAGTTGCTGAAGCAACACCCTTTCAAATGAACTGAGCTCTCTTTCTGACTCACCATTTAGAGGTTGATTTATGTTGTTGCCTCTTGTTTTCATAGAATTTCTATAGTCAGTACTACAATATTCAAATTTTCAGTATGGGTGCTGATTTCATTAAGCAAAAGCATCTATTTCTTATGACAAAATTAAAGCAAATAAAATATTTTAAAACAATCCAGCAGGTAAAATTAATTATCGGAACAGGAGGAGAGAAAATTTTACATTACAATGTTCTTTTATGGAATTATTGAGAAGTAAACAAAGACAGCGGGAAGTGCAGCAAAGTTTAAATGCAGTTCAGCTGAATATTCTCTATCAGTGGAAACCTCTGAACTTCCAAAGAAATTCCTTTGAAATCAAACAAGACCACAACCAAAAAAATGCCTACATACTATCAAGATAAATAAGAACAAGATATTATAAACAGCAAAATAACATGTATATTGATAAGAAGGAATACTAACAGTTATTCTTGATATCCAAACAAAATTTCAACAAGCAGCTATAAACACTATTACACCTCACTTTTTGTTTGCTCCCATAGAGTCATCATTTTCAATCAAGTGCATGTAGGAAATATGTTCACCGTACCCCAAATATCTTAATAAAAAATGAAAGGTCCCCATAGTTTGAGCAAATCATAAATGTTTTTATTTGTTTTTTTGTTTTTTTAAAAAAGCAACAACTTTATTTGGAAATTACAGGAGTCTATAGTACACCAGTTTAAAAAAAAGTTGTTTTGATACATTTCAGTCGCAACTGACCAAAGTCATAGACAGGGCTGGAAATTTCCACTAGTTCACTAATGCAAGAAAATTAATAAATTGGAATAGGTCCTATAATTAACAGTTAGTAGAATAGTACTTTTTAAGATCTTGACAAGCAGCTTTTCCCTTAGCTTTAGTGCTATTTTTCAACAGATGGTTACATTTATAATTCTACCAAATTTACCACCCCTTTAAACAGAAACTACTCACATCTGGTCACTAACGCCTAGATTTGGAGTTTTGTCGGTAAAGACTTGCGTTGCTAACAAGCCTTTTTTTTCCAGTGCACCCTTAAGCCAACGCTGGTATTACGAGTTTTCTGAATGGCTGCGCTAGCCTCAGAAAAGTGAGCATTGAGCCAAATTTAGCTCCACTTCTACTCTCAATACCAGCACTGCTTATGGTAGCGGTAAGCTGGAAAAACATGCTCGTGCACAATTTCCCTATAGGAAACAATGGGGCTGAGCTGGCTGAAAAAAACCTAACACCTGCAAAAAAGCACTGTTCAGCTCCTAGCGCAGCCCTATTGTTTCCCATGGGGAAACACTCTCTAAGTCTACACCAAACACCCTAACATGAACCCCTAGTCTAAACACCCCTAACCTTACACGTATTAACCCCTAATCTGCTGCCCCGCTATCGCTGACACCTACATTATATTATTAACCCCTAATCTGCCACTCCGGACACCGCCGCCACTTACATTATAGCTATGAACCCCTAATCTGCTGTCTCTAACATCGCCGACACCTATATTATATTTATTAACCCCTAATCTGTCCCCCCCAACGTCGCCGCCACCTACCTACACTTATTAACCCCTAATCTGCTGACCGGACATCGCCGCCACTATAATAAATTTATTAACCCCTAAACCACCACACTCCTGCCTCGCAAACACTATAATAAATTTTATTAACCCCTAATCTGCCCTCCCTAACATTGCTGCCACCTAACTACAATTATTAACCCTAATCTGCCGCCCCCAACGTCACCGCTACTATAATAAAGTTATTAACCCCTAAACCTAAGTCTAACTCTGACCCTAACACCCCCCCTAAATTAAATATAATTTAAATAAATCTAAATAAAATTACTACAATTAAATAAATTAATCCTATTTAAAACTAAATACTTACCTATAAAATAAACCCTAATATAGCTACAATATAACTAATACTTATATTGTAGCTATTTATTTTACAGGCAACTTTGTATTTATTTTAACTAGGTACAATAGCTATTAAATAGTTAATAACTATTTAATAGCTACCTAGTTAAAATAATTTCATACCTGTAAAATAAATACTAACCTACTTTACAAATACACCTAACAGTACACTATCAATTAATTAATTAAATAAATTACCTACAATCATCTAAAATAAAATACAATTAAATAAACTAAACTATAGTACAAAAAATAAAAAAATATTACTATAATTTTAATCTAATTACACCTAACCTAAGCCCCCTAATAAAATAACAAAGCCCCCCAAATAATAAAATTCCCTAACCTATGCTAAATTACAAAAGTAATCAGCTCTTTTACCAGCCCTTAAAAGGGCCTTTTGCAGGGCTTTGCCCCAAAGTAATCAGCTCTTTTACCTGTAAAAAAAATACAAGACCCCCCCAACATTACAACCCACCACCCACACACCCCTACTCTAAAACCCACCCAATCCCCCCTTAAAAAAACCTAACACTACCCCATTGAAGATCACCCTACCTTGAGCTGTCTTCAGCCAGCCGGTCACCGATGGGACAGAAGAGGACATCCGGACCGGCAAAAGTCTTCATCCGATCGGGTCAGAAGAGGTCCTCCATCCAGCAGAAGTCTTCATCTAGACGGCATCTTCTATCTTCATCCATCAGGCGCAGAGCGGGTCCATCTTCTAGACATCCGACGCAGAGCATCCTCTTCTGACGACGGCTAACACTGAATGAAGGTTCCTTTAAATGAGGTCATCCAAGATGGCGTCCCTCGAATTCCGAATGGCTGATAGGATTCTATCAGCCAATCGGAATTAAGGTAGGAAAAATCCGATTGGTTGATGCTATCAGCCAATCGGATTGAAGTTCAATCCGATTGGCTGATTGGATCAGCCAATAGAATTGACGTCACATCCAAATCGCATTTTTCCTACCTTAATTCCGATTGGCTGATAGAATCCTATCAGCCAATCGGAATTTGAGGGACGCCATCTTGGATGACGTTATTTAAATGAACCTTCATTCAGTGTTAGCCGTCGTCAGAAGAGGATGCTCCTCGTCGGATGTCTTGAAGATGGCCTCGCTCCGTGCCAGATGGATGAAGATAGAAGATGCCACCTGGATGAAGACTTCTGCTGGATGGAGGACCTCTTCTGCCCCAATTGGATGAAGACTTGTGCTGGTCCGGATGTCCTCTTCTGTCCCATCGGTGCCCGGCTGGCTGAAGACGGCTCAAGGTAGGGTGATTTTCAATGGGGTAGTGTTAGGTTTTTTTAAGGGGTGATCGGGTGGGTTTTAGAGTCGGGGTGTGTGGGTGGTGGGTTGTAAGGTTGGGGTGGTCTTGTATTTTTTTACAGGTAAAAGAGCTGATTACTTTGGGGCAATGCCCCGCAAAAGGCCCTTTTAAGGGCTGGTAAAAGAGCTGATTACTTTTGTAATTTAGTATAGGATAGGGAATTGTATTATTTTTGGGGGCTTTGTTATTTTATTAGGGGACTTAGGTGTAATTAGATTAAAATTATTGTAATTTTTTTTATTTTTTGTAATTTAGCGTTTGTTTGTTTTTGTACTATAGTTTAGTTTATTTAATTGTATTTTATTTTAGATGATTGTAGGTAATTTTTTAAATTAATTTATTGATAGTGTTGTGTTAGGTGTATTTGTAACTTAGGTTAGGATTTATTTTACAGGAAATTTTGCAATTATTTTAACTAGGTAGCTATTAAATAGTTATTAACTATTTAATAGCTATTGTACCTAGTTAAAATAAATACAAAGTTGCATGTAAAATAAATATAATTCCTAAAATAGATACAATGTAACAATTAGTTATATTGTAGCTATATTAGGGTTTATTTTATTTAGTTTTAAATAGGAATAATTTATTTAATTATAGTAAAAAAATTTTGTTTTATTTAAATTATATTTAACTTAGCGGGGTATTAGGGTTAGACCTGGGTTTAAGGGTTAATAACTTTATTATAGTAGCGGTGACGTTGGGGGCTGGAGATTAGGGGTTAATAATTGTAGGTAGTTGATGGTGATATTAGGGAGGGCAAATTAGGGGTTAATAAAATTTAGTATAGTGTTTGCAAGGCGGGAGTGTGACGGTTTAGGGGTTAATACATTTATTATAGTGGCAGCGATGTCCGTTGGGCAGATTAGGGGTTAATAAGTGTAGGTAGGTGGCGGCGACGTTGGGGGGGCAGATTAGGGGTTAATAAATATAATATAGGTGTCATCGATGTTAGGGGCAGCAGATTAGGGGTTCATAGGTATAATGTCATAGCAGCGATGTCCGGTCGGCAGATTAGGGGTTAAATAATTATATTTTAGTGTTTGCGATGTGGGGGGGCCTCAGTTTAGGGGTTCATAGGTAGTTTATGGGTGTTGGTGTACTTTATAGCACTGTGGTTAAGAGCTTTATGTTCCGGCGTTAGCCCATAAAACTCTTAACTACTGACTTTTTTATGCGGTAGGAGTCTTGGAGGTAGAGGCTGTACCGCTCACTTCTTCCAAGACTCGTAATTCCGGCGTTAGGCAAATCCCATAGAAAAGATAGGATACGCAATTGACGTAAGGGGATTTGCGGTAGCCAAAAGTTGTGGAAGAAAAGTGAGCGGTACACCTGTACCTGCCATACTCGTAATACCAGCGGGCGTTAAAAAGCAGCGTTAGGTCCCCTTAACGCTGCTTTTTAAGGCTAACGCAGAACTCTAAATCTAGGTGTAAGTAACTACAAATAAATAAATAAACAACAATAAACAACTGTGTGCAATTAATAAACAGTTTTAGCAGTTCCTATTGTGATTTAAAATGCAACTATGAATAAATATATAAAAGTGAAAATGTGCTTAAAATAAAATGTAATTATTCAAAATAACATTGAGTTAATAAAGACAGTACTTTATAATGTGTTTATTTATAAGAAAACAGTCTAGGTGGATCAAAATGATATCCTTTTTAAAATTAAAATATTATTAAATAATTATATAAAAACACTTTCTGATAGTACTAGTAATTTCATACATTAAACTCGGAATTGAAACAATAAGGTAATTGTGTATTTATTTTTTTTAATAAATCCCATAAATCTCTTGTTAAGAAAGAAAGCCAATTAATCTCCACCCTGACAGGACAATGGATAACTTCAACATCTATAAATGAAAAATGAGACACATTCTTGTTATGTTGTATTTTGTTCTTTTTCTATTTTTAAAGATTTTCCATTGAACATATTTTATTTGGCTTAAGACTGACATTTCCTTCCGCTATAAATTCATATAGAGTATATTGTAAAAGATATTTGTTATTATTATTATTATTATTATTATTATTATTATTATTGTTATTATTATTAGTTTATTTATTTTATAGCAGTTACAGAGAAAATTATTGTAACACTTGGTTTCACTTTCACTTTTGTGTGGCATTAGTGGAATAATATTTTTTTGCATGTCTTTCAAACAGGTGATCCAACTAAACATAAGGTAATTTCCACTTTACAAAAGCTTGTAATTGTTAACTGATTACTTCAACCACAGACTTAACTAACCAACCTGAAAATGTGTTAAAAGGTGTAGTTAAAAGCTAATTCATTAGAGTGAGAAGATTTTGTATGTGCTATCAAATTTTGCTTGACTAAAGGAAAGATTTAAGCAATAGATCATGAACTAGAGGTTTTCTCAAATTACTTGTAGGTTTAGATTTTAATAAACAAGAGATTTATTGGACGTTTAAACTAAAAATACAGATAACTTATGGTTTAAATAGAGTGTTTGATGTGATTGGTAGAATTATGAAAACATTATTTTGGTGAATCCAATTTGTTTTGCAGTACATTTTTTTCTTGAGTAAATAATACTGTTTTTAATAACCCCTTAAGGACCGGGCACTTCAAACAAAAACTTCCCCAAAAGACCAGAGCATTTTTAGCATTTTTGCCACCACTACAATGAAACAGAAATTGAGCTTTTTTTACCCATCAAAATTACATATATATTTTAGTAGACAACCCAAAGTATTGATTTAGACTTATTTTGGTATATTTCGTGCCAGCATTTCACTGCCAAATGGGATCAAATAATAAAAATCATGAACTTTTTTACAATTTTAGGATTCTCACTTAAATGATTTACAAACAGCTTGTGCAATTATGGCACAAATGGTTGTAAAAGCTTCTCTGGGATCCCCTTTGTTTAGAAATAGCAGACATATATGGCTTTGGCATTGCTTTTAGGTAATTAGAAGGCTGCTAAATGCTACTGCGCACCACACTTGTATTATGACCAGCAGTGAAGGGGTTAATTAGGTAGCTTGTAGGGTTAATTTTAGCTTTAATGTAGAGATCAGCCTCCCACCTGATACATCCCACCCCCTGATCCCTCTCTGACCCCTCTCAAACAGCTCTCTTCCCTCCCCACAAAGGTCACCCCCATCTTAAGTACTGACAGAAAGTCTGCCAGTATAAAAATAAAAGGTTTTTTTTTTTTACATTTTTTTTTTAAATTATATATTTTCTGCAGGGTTGTATCCCACCTTACCTCCCAATTTCCCTGATCCTCCCCAAACAGCTCTCTAAACCTCCCCCTCTACCTATTTGTGGCCATCTTAGATACTGGCAGCTGTCTGCCAGTACCCAGTTTGCTGCAACATATGCATAAAAAAAAAAAAAAAAATATATATATATATATATATATATATATATATACAAATTTTCTGTGTGTAGCTGCCCCCCTCAATACCCAAACCCCCCTCTCCCATCCAGATCCCTTTTTCTTAAATTATCTCACATATGATCCCCCTCATTGGCCCTCCTCCCTCCTTCCCCCTCAAAATTATTTTTTAATAGGGGTTAATAGGGGTAGATTATTTCACTAAGGTGAATTATGTCCAAAATATGCCAGATAATCTATTTTAAAATGGTTTACTATGGGTTTCTATCAATTTGATCAATTATGAAATAATTTTGTATTTCATCTTCTACTCTTGGTTTGATATAGCGGACTTAGAATTGCACTGTCACAACAGGTAAATTACCAGTTTAAATGGACTTTGAGCTTTTAGAGCTCTCTAGGAATAGTCATTTGCATAAAGAACAAATTTGTAAACACATTTAACCTTGGACTAAAACTGATCAAAATTATATGAAGCTAATAAGACTTCTTAATGTGGTTCAGTGCATAGTGTATCTAATTCCCTTGGTAGAACCATGAATTATAGTTTCATCAAAGATCATTTAAATGATTAATTATTTAATTTGATAATTATCTTTCAATGTTCTTACTGAATTGTTTTAAAAAATATACTCAGATAATACAGAAGTGTGTCTACATAGGTTTAAGTAACCCTTCCATTTGAAAATTGTAATATGTGATTTATCTAAGCCAAACATATGAAAATATGCATATGCTAGGCATGAACACATGCAAAATACAAGAATAGAATGTGAATGTCAATATTGTCCCCTAATGTAAAATCTCTGTAACTGGGAATTTTGTCAAAATCTCTGTAACTGGGAATTTTGTAAAAACTTGACTTTCTGGCCCATTAGATGCCTTTTAATCAATGGTCTTTGTAGACTTTGTAGAAATATAGAATAAAATTGCAGGATGTAATGAAAATACCTGTAAAAATCTGAATTATTACTTAAATACATAAATAGAAGTAAATTATTATTATTATTATTATTATTATTAATAATAATAATAATAATAATTATAATAATACTTTTTAGTTAGCTTTTTACACCACAGACAAATTATATACAAATATTAAAATTAGTATACTGTCATGAACTACACTGAGTTACTGTCAATTTAGCTAGGGCCCAGAGGCTGAGGTAGGGACCATATGTGCGCTTAAAAGCCTGGTTCTAAAAAGATAATAAAGTGTTAAATTGTTTCCTCAGTATAAAGATAGATTGAGAGATTGTTAATATATAAAAATGTATTTATTTCTCAATACAACATTCCTAAAATGTTGCAAATAGTATCTAATAATACAATATAAATCTCCACCGGTGGATTGCATAAAAATGTTATAAAATCTTTTAATGGGAAAAAAAATAAAATACAAAATTGCAATTGGTATTATGCATCTTACTTAGGCTGCCCCATTTTCAGTTGTGCAGATTGTCTCTTATAATATTACAGAGTTCTGTGTTGTGCAGGTTGTCATTTCAACAGCCCTGATTACTCACCAGAATACGAAATCTCCTATTGATTTCTCTACTTCTGCTTCTCTTTCAAAACCAGCCGTGTTTGGTTTAGAGCAACACAGCGTTTCCTTTGCCGAGTGGGAACACCATTAGTAAGGGTTTTGCGGTCACGTGTACCATGTGACCAATCAGCAGCTGTAGATTCCTGGTCTACTCACATTCAAAAGTTTCCTTTACTTTCTTCAGATCTTATTACAGCAAAAGGGTTAGTGTACCATCTGATGTGCATACAGATTACTGTCTCTATTTCTGAGCGCTCATCAAGTTTTAGTTATAATCCAAATGCGTGTTTGTTTTCCACAATCACAGTATTTAGGATGAACAATTCAGAAAAAAGTGTAGCCTACACAAAGCCATTCATTCTCATCAAAATGTTTCAGCAGGCTTGCTTTTTTCAAGATGGGTCCATAGTGTTCATTCGGTCTACCTTTTTTACTATTTGATAAGGTGAATTTCCAATCATTACCTATTTGGGGCATTCTCTAGTGGTATATTTATTATGAATTTTCAATATATTCCTATACCTTTATTTTTATAGTCTCACAATTTATCTAGGACCCAGAGGCTGAAGTAGGGACCATATGTGATTGACCTAGTATGTTGACAGGCTCAGAACGCAAGCGTAAAAATGAAAAGTTTACCATATGAACTAGAGGTAGGTTCACACATAATGATGTCTCAGGAATTTGCAATCAGGAAAATAGAAGAATGAGCTCAGAAACAATCGAATGGTCTGCAACAGCATGGTCAGATCATTGTCAGGGTCTAGGAAAATCAGAGTCCAGAAACATGGTACAAAGGGTAAGGCAAACCAGAATAAGAAACAGTTCAAATTAAGCAAATGCTTCAGGACAGCAGATGTTAAGTAACAAGAATCAGAATCAGGGATAACCAATGTGATAACTAGTTCAATCTGGGAAAGTACACTCAAGCTTGCAGAAGGCAATCAAAATGCAGGTAAGGTATTGAGAGCGTCGTCACAATTTAAATTAAAATATTCATTAAATGTAAAAGTCAGACTGAACGACCCATTCAACAAACTGAACACAAAGAATGATACAACTATTACTGTGATGCTCCAAGAAATATCATGATTTACAAAACTGATATGTTATAGTAAATAAATGGTAGCCATGACAATAACTACTTTAAAGGGTTCATCCATACCTAAACTGATTTGGCTAGGAGGGAAGAATGGAATTGGTTGGTGTATGAACATCTCATGCGAGAACCCAAGATCTTTCAGCTATAGTTTATCCTTTCCAGAGGACAAGATATTGCAACTGATGGGCCTTGTGTCTCTAATCTATCCATATGCAGAATGATGTTAGACTGTGACTGAAAATGAAGGTGTAGGATGATGATATTGGTTTACCAATAGAGGTTTCAATAAAGAGAGAAGAGACACTGGAGAGATGTGCATAGTTCTAGGCATAGGTATTTTGCAAGCAAAGAACCCCAAAAATCTGTTTAATAATTTGGTAGGTGCTGATGTACATGGATCCCAACTTATGTGAAGGCTGTTTTAGACTGATATAGCACTTTTTTGCATGCTGAAAAATATCATTATCTATCTTGTTGGGTGTATCACTATCTGCTAATATAGCTGTGGGAGTCCTCCTCATCAGGCATTGACCTTCTCTCCCAAGGATCAACTGTGTAGAGAAATGCATTTGTTGATATTTTTAAAATCATCATAACAGCTTTCAATTTACCTAATTTTTTACATGTTTAAATAGTTCTCTTTCATTTGTGTAAAATAAATTTGTTGAGTTTATTCTTCATTTAATTCCTTGATAACAATTGAACATTACAAGACTCACCTATCTTTCTCTTTTCATACTTACAGGTCAATCACAATCCTTTAGTAAAGATCATGAAATGATCTCCAAAAATTCACATAGGTCTCCATGTACTAAGCAACAAATGCTGCTATGGAGCACTAGTGGGGCAAGATCATGCAAACCTGCTTTCCACAATGTAAGAAGCAGCGGTCACCAGTCACCTGACTGTTGCTTCTTACCATTTCCATCCCTGTGAGTGGGCAGAGATAAAGCACTCTGTACATGTTTGTGTTCGAGTTGTTTGACAGACCAATCACAAGTGAGCAGGAGACACATATGCCGCAAAGCAGGTGGATAGATTCCCAACTTAGGAACCTTGTCTGCCCGCAGCTTCGTACATGGGGACCATAAACCTTAATGATCGATTTTGTAGAAAGTTCATTATATAAACTTTTCTATAGGATTTTGATAGACCACTTAATGTCATGTGTTATTCTATTCTATTTTTTCTTCCCAATCCTGTTACTGATAATAATTTTTCTTAATAATAATAAGTATTAAAACATACATATGCACATACATATGTAATTATGTAGAGGTAAAAAAAGATTATTTTGGACTTTTAACTTGATTATAATAATACAGTCAATGTGCAATGGTGTATAAATAAGACAATTTATGTTAAAAACTATATTAGTGAATATGAGTTTTGTTCTTGGCTTTTGTTATGCCTTGTACATTATGTGGCGCAGCATGGGGCATATTATGCATAGCCCCAAACAATTTAGTATAATAAAGAAAAGTTTGGTTAGCAATTTAGGGAATGTAAAATGTCAATGTATGGAAAGCATTTTAAGCAGCTGGATTCTATATGCAGCAAAGTAAAATTACAGAAACCCATAAAAGCATGTGATTTTCTTGATATGAGGGATACTGCCGTTTTCATTGTGGAGATCATTTGATCATGATTTAGGAAACAGAAAGGCATATGAGGAGTGTGAATTAATGTATGGAGCACTTTTTTTTGGAACTTACAGTGGTTACTGCACTATGTTTTGTAGGACTGGCAGTGCTAATAGCTATAAAAAACACAATGACATGCCTTAAGGGGCCATTACAAAATGCCAGAATGCAAGCACATAATCCTAGAATTTATGTGATTTCATTACTCTTAAATTTTCTCAGATTTAGAGTGTAGACTGCAGTAAATCAGCAGAATTTAATTTAATTGTCTTTTCTATGCCAACTATTAACTCACTCTTGCATTGGATTGTTGATTTTTTACAAGTTATTATTCCTATTGAATTATAATATAGAACTAGCCTTATAAGTTTATAGTTATGCACAACATTCAGCAATACACTTTCTTTCTTCATTGTAATATAACTCTGGAAAAAGACAAAAAAATATCTATGCAGATGATTAGATTGATGACTATAATTGACAACAGAGAATGCCTGGTTGCTGTCAAGGAATGGATGCAGAGGAAGTTAATTATTAAATTACTCCAGCATCTGTGTAACATCTAACATTGTTCTATCTGGCCCTCTCTAGTTCCATCACAATATCAAGCTGTCTTTTTTCTAATGAAGAATAATGGGAAACGTCTCCATATGGACGAATCACAATATTTGAGTTGTGAACCATAGTTGGTCATTCCATTGTTCTTAACATTCTCATGCAAAGTTACTTATGATTGATTAATCAAATGTTTTAATATACTGTAGACTATTTTTAATTAGTCACAGTCTATGAAGCCATTATTTGATGGTTTGATGTTTAAAGTGGCAATAAACTAAAAATGTAATTCCCTATTAAAAAAATAATTATGCATAGAAAAAATTGCATTGTTTTTCCTATAATTTGCTATTGCAAATTGTGTTTTTCACACACCTTCTGAGAGACCAGTGGGCTCATTGCCTACTTAACATATGTGATGTTTACCTGAAACTGATACATTCTACAAAATGATTGTTTACATAACCATATGAGCTAACCTCCAGCTGCAAAGTAAATGAATAATTTGTAACACATGTAAATAAGAAATATATTAAGGTTATTTTTGCTTCCTATATATCAGTCTGTATTGTCTGTTTAATTTTTAACCAGTAATAACAATATTTAAATGCTTCTGCTGTTAATACCCCTAAAGCTATACAGTGTTACCTCCTGAAATCAACACAAAATTGTTATCTGGGTCTTTAATCTCCTGATTGTAATACCCCAAAACCAGAAAAGCAGTGTATTAAGGACCTACTAAATACTGATTATTGGGGGTTCGAAATTACATGACAGGTTGATATTGTAGAGTGATGCCAATAGGTTACATGTAGACAACTATTTGTGCTCCAAAACCATAGATGGATGTGCCTTTTAAAGAGATTTGAACATGGACATTATAGGTACAATGAGCATTGAGCATGGGTATTAGGATATCAGCTCACTTTTTTTTTTAACTTTGATTGAATAGGTAAAGTATGTATGTGTTTGGTAACCTTGTATTCTAATGTCTTCCAATATGGTGGAAGGTGCGATCAGTATGTTTTTCTCATGCACAAAATCAATGTTACAATAAAAAAAAAAAAATTGGGGTACTTGGTAATAGGTTGAAAAGTGATATCTGGGCTTTATAATTTATGTTTAGCTTTGATAAAGTGAAAAATGTGTTGTTCATTATCAAAAATTTGGATTGTGATCAGAAAAAAAAGACTGGCATATGTTAGGTATAAGGCTATATTGCAAATGCAAATGCTGTATTTATAATGTAAAAAATGTTGCTCATAAATAAATAAAGCAATACAAATTGCTAATTAAGATCATGTTGACATAGAAAACAGCTCATCTGCAGCTATTATGCTGATAATTATCCACTAATTGACCAGCTCTTAAATAAGACCATCAGATTTCAATGTTATGCAGGGCCGGATTGGCCTACCAGGATACCAGGAGATTTCCCGGTGGGCTGCAGCAGCTAGGGCTGGACAAATAGAATTTAACGGGGTGATTAATTGATACAATTGGGTTGTAGGTTTGCTATATAACATCAATCTTTATTTAATACAAAGTAATATAATTTAATTCTGAAAAAAAATGTGGGGAGGAGTATCCCAGTAATGCCCTTTGAGAAAAATGGGGCATGTGCATTCTAACGACTCAATGGAAAATAGGGCTGGTCTTCATATGTTTCCAGGGCTGCTTTTTATTCCCAGTCTGGCCCTGATGTTATGATTGATATTAAGTATTTAGAGCTATTAAAGGCACACTCAATGAAAATTAAACTTTCATTATTCAGATAGAGCATGCCATTTTAAACAACTTTCCAATTTACTTCCATTAACAAAATGTGTACAGTTATTTTATATATAAACGTTTTGAGTCACCAGCTCCTACTGAGCATGTGCAAGAATAAGTGTGTATGCATTTGTGAATGGCTGATGGCTGTCACATGGTACATGTATGCATTTGTGATTGGCTGATAGCTGTCACATGGTACCGGGGGAGCGGAAAAAGACATAACTTTTAAAATTGTCAGAAAAAAAATCTACTACTCAATTGAAGTTCAGACTAAGTGCTATTGCATTGTCTTGTTATCTTGCATTTGTTGATTATGCAAATCTACTGTGTTGACTGGGCCTTTAACATATTCATTGTAAATCTACTCAAAATTATATGAAGTTCTCAATTTCATATTTGTCATGAATTAATACTTTAGTAAAGTTAAAGGGATATGAAAACCAACATTTTTCTTTCATTATTTAGATAGTGCATGTAAACAACTTCCTAATTCACTTCTATTATCTATTATGAAGAATGTTATCCATTTGCAAGAACACTAGATGGAATCTGTATTTCCTGCCATGGAATGCTCCAGATGCCTACCTAAGTATCTCTTTAACAACAATAGCTAGAGTGTGAGTCCCCACTTAGTGTCCAACTCCAAACACTATTTATATATAACAAAAACTTACAAAATTGTGGGAATATATATTATTAAAATCTTAAAATTTTATTGAAACCCCATTTAAAAGAAAATAGCAGATGAGGAATAATTCAAGGTCACACCAGATATGTCATATTATTCTCCCTTACAGTTTAAAAACAAAAACACTGAAGGATTCATTCATGCAACAGAATTGAAAAATACACACTCTGAGGCCTATTTATCATATGTCTGTCAGACCTGATCCGACAGTGCGGATCAGGTCCAACAGACATCGCTTAATGCGGAGAGCGATATGCTCTCCATATTCAGCATTGCACCAGCAGCTCTTGTGAGCTGCTGGTGCAACACCGCCCCCTGCAGACTCACGGCCAATTTGCCGCTAGCAGGGAGGTGTCAATCAACCCGATCGTACTTGATTGGGTTGAATTGCGGCGATGTCTGTCCGCCTGCTCAGAGCAGGCGGGCAGGTTATGGAGCAGCAGTCTTTAGACCGCTGCTTCATAACTGGTGTTTCTGGCGAGTCTGCAGACTCGCCAGGAACACGGGCCCTCAAGCTCCATATGGAGCTTGATAAATGGGCCTCTCTGTATTTATCTACAGAAAAAGGTGACAGCAATGGGGACATATGCCCCAATTTATGCTAATCTCTTTGTGGGTGACTTGAGCAAAATACCTTACTGAATGAAGATGAAAACCCCTTTTTTGGTGACATTGAACTATGATTAAGATTTATTGATGATGTGCTGGTCTTCTAGTCAGGCACATCAGAAAAATTCCATGAATTCATGAAATGGTTAAATCATAATGATTTTGATATAAAATATTCATCAGCTATACATGAACACGCTATCACTTTTTTAGGTATTATAATTAGGAAGGATATGGATGGTAAATATACAACTAATACTTAGATGGAGACTGCAACAAATAGCCTACTACATTGGACCAGCAATCATCCATATTCCTTAAAGAAAACAATTTCAATAGGTCAATACCTTCAGATCAGAAGACATTGCAGTGATGTTGACAGTTTCTTGAGGGAAGCCGAAACACTACAACAATGTTTTTAAACTAGGGGCTATCCAAATAGATGTCTAAAACAGGCTTTTGTAAATGCAGCTATAAAAGATAGTCAATCTTTGCTATTTAGAAAAGAAACAAAAGCAAAAGATAATGACATCAGACTTGTTGGCACCTTTGATGATCAACAGAATAGTATTATAGATATTCTCTCAAAGTACTGGCATATCCTTAGGAGTGACAGAGATTTAAGAGATGTAAACTCTGAGAGACCTAAAATAATTACATTTAAAAGACATTTTAACTAATAGTCACTTTTTAAGACCTATGCAATAGTCAACATACTGGCTTTCTAAAACTATGGATTTCTTCAAATATGGACATTGCAAAGCATGCAAAAATATGATAGCTTGAAAGGAAATGATCCATCCTTCAACAGGCAAGATATACAAAATCAGACAATTCCTGAACTGCTGCTCAAGGAATGTAAATGATGTAGCAATGTGCGATTGCACCAAAATCTATATTGGTGAAACAACAAGGGAGTTGAGAGTGAGGGTCTTAGAAAATTTAGGTGACATAAAGTGGAAACATTAGTTCCAGTAGCTGAACATATATATGTTATACACCCTCAGGATAAATACAACATTAAATTATGTGCTATTGACAGGATCATAAAAACTTGCAGAAAAGATTATATAAATAAAATTCTCCTGCAAAAGCAATGGGAATTTATATATGAATTGAGAAGTCAATCCCAGGATGTTTTAAATGAGGCACTTTCCTTTGAATGTGTTCTGTAATATGTTTGGCTTTTTATAATTTGGTTAAAATAGACTTAAATGAATGACATGATACATCTTATACCATCATGACATTTTATTTCTGTAAATTAACTAAAATAACATATAATATAAAAAATATATTTAATGCTAAGTAGTGATGATATAAACATGGTCCTCATCTTCTGTATTGGTGTAAATATGAATACATCTATATACAGCAATATTTAATAAGTTGATACTATTTTACAACGAGAGAATAACAACATAAAACAATCTACAATATAAAATTTGATATTTTTATTCATTATTGATGTCATAACATGATTGTCATTTACAGCAATGTTGTAATGCAATAAATATAGATATGTATACACTGAGATGTGACAACAATTGATAGCCAGTATTTATCATTTTGTATACTGTACAATGCGCTCTGCTGATTGTAAATAATAAAGTTTGCTGACCATTGAATTAATAGGAATGAAATTCCGTAATAAACTCAAGGAACCAATGTTTGCCATGGAAACCCAATGTTTTTTTTGTTTTTTGTTTAAAATATTTTTTATTGAGGATTAAGCAATACAATAGGTGTCACAACGCAGGTGACTAAAAAAAAAAAAAATTCACATTTATGCAGACATTATATTGTTGTAATGATATAGTAAATATAGCTATTGATGGGAATGCAGATCATAAAAATCCAGCATATCAAGCATGAAATAAAATAACTACTGCATAAACCTCATTTTTAATTATTTTGAATAAGAATATAAACCTCATTTTTAAATAGTGTGAACAGACTGTAAACACAGGGGCAAACTAGTACTTCAGTACTATCATTTAACTCAGCTTTCCAGGGACTTCATAAAGTCAGTTTAGGAATATCTGTCTGTACACTTCAGCTAGTATTCTCAGTGCGCATCTCCAGGCGGGGGAGGCCCTCCATGAGGAGAAGGAAGGGAAGGGAGGGGAAATAGAAGCTAGGGAGTATGGCCAGAGAGGGGAGGGGGGGGGGCGATCATTTTTTTTTTTTTTTCTTTTTGGTAGGGAATGTGGGGAAGCAGGTGTTATCAGCCAATTAGCACATCCCCAACTGGGTGTAAAAGTTTAATTATGATAACGGGAGTGATCAGAAACATTAGTACGACTATAAATTTAGCTGTGATCTCCTTGATAGTTAAACCAAGGCTCCCAAATCTGCCAATAAAGCTCTTCTTTATCCATGTTAGAATAGAAACTTTGTTCCATTTTGGCGTATATCTGCATTATAGATGTAACCACTGTAATATATGGGGGTAGGGTTTGTTTCCAGGCCCTTGCTATCGCCAGTTTCGTGGCCGCTAGGACAAAAATGACCAGTTTAGCAACATGAGTTGGGACACTCTTCGGGAAGATGTGTAGGAGGGCAATTGTAGGAGCGAGTGGAATTGAAAGCCCAAGGTTAGCACAAAGGGTTTTTACCTGATTCCAGAGGGGTATAAGTTTTGGGCAATCCCACCAGATATGTATATCTGAACCTCTTTGCATACAATCTCTCCAGCATAGAGGAGACGTTGTGGGGAACATCTGCGACAGCCTCGTGGGAGTATAGAACCATTTTAGGAATAGTTTCATGTAGGCCTGGAAACCCAATGTTTTAAAGTAAGGAGAAGAGACGTCATGTGCCCCTCACCCTGACGACGTCACCTTGGTGACAAAATGCATTGGTGGGCGGGGCTTATGAACGCTATTGTCTGAAGTGAACACAGCGTTTGGGCTTTACATTTTTGCATACAATTAAGAAAGAGGACACTAAGTAACACATAATAAATAATTGATTAAAGCAGTGTTAAAGCTAGAAGAAGTTGAGTAACTGAATGAATGTGAACATAGCACTGAGGTTTTAGTCAGAAATCATCAGAAGGGGTTTACCCCAGATGCTTCCAGGCAGGAGGTTGCTTTTGAGCACCTAGGATGAATGAAATGTGATATAGGGAATTTCTTTTATCCCCTTCCCAGTGTTTAAATGCTGAATGAAGTATACTGAGTCCGTCTATTTTAATACTCTTGCATGCATGAGCCCTTTAGTGTTTTTGTTTTTAAATTGTATGAGAGAATAATATGAAATATAGGGTAGGACACTGAATTATTCCCCATGTGCTATTTTCCCATAATTTTATTTTATTTTAAATGGGGTTCAATAAAATTTAAAGATTTTAATAACATGTAATCCCACTATTTTGTATTTTTTGTTAGGTATCTCTTTAACACATAATATTATGGGAACTAAGCAAATTTGATAATAGAAGTAAATAGGAAACTTTTTTTCAAATATTTTACTCTGTCTGAACCACAAAATATTTTTTGCGACTTTATATCCCTTTAGCTAATCTTCATTTTAACTCATCTTCTATCCTGAATTAATCACCATCTTTTCCTTTTACATAAACAATGACTATTTTACTTTCATGTGGTGTGTGGAAACCCACCCAAAAAAAACACCTAAAGATTTTATTAACTCACTATCTGTTCAGCTGTTCATTGTCAGACATAACATCAAAAGCATTTCTGCAGAGCTAATCATAAACTAATGGCCTTTTTCAGGTACAAAAATATAAATACCACAGGCCATTCTCATGTGAGGGAAGGGACCGGCATTACACACTTGACAAACAGGGTCTGCTGCCCATACACCGCAAAGCAGTGCAAACAAGTGTTCAAGTTGAGAGCCTTGTCTGCACTGAGATTAGTACATCTGGCCTTAAGCATGTAAATGTACCTTGATTTGTGATGGATTTGCTGTAGTTTTTACTCCATGGCATGACGTAATATGTTCCCTTGCCATATAGTTAGAGATCAACTTCACATCCTTAGTCAATTGAAATATTCGGTAATTTATTGGATTACAGTATATAGTTTGATGTTCACAGTTGTTATAACTCATATCAGAGAGTGAGGTATCTTTGAACTCCCATACTTGGATAGTTTTTTCAAGTGGAAATTCCTTGGACATGAGGTACATACTAGTCAGTATATGTCTTTCTTAAATACTAATGGTTAGAACATTGTTATGGCGAGAGTCTCTGAGATCATTCTGATAATAGTTATTAATTTAAAAAGACTCAATGGATATCCCTAGCTACCAACATAAACTCATTTTGATGAGTATACTTCTGACCTAGAAGGGTTTCATTGTTGCATATTATTTTAGGTTAAAGGGCCATTAAATACTGTAAAATGCATAATGAACAGATGCAAAATAAAAAAAAACAATGCAAAAACATTTCTGAAGTTTCAAATGAGTAGTAGATTTTCTTTTTTGACAAATTTCAATGTTATTTCAATTTTCCTTCACCATGTGACAGCCATCAGTCTTATATGTATATATGTGATACTGTGAAATGTTGTACATGCTCAGTAGGAGCTGGTGCCTCAGAAAGTGGGTTATAAAAAGACAATTTTAAAAATTATTTAAAATTGCATGCTCTATCTAAATCATGAAAGTTTCATTTTGACTTTAGAGTTCCTTTAATATAGTAGGTAGAGACTTATCTATTTGCGATATACAAATCATTAAGGATATTTTACTGCATACACTGGACACTAATAATAATGTATCATTGCTTAAATGAAGTGAATTTACATCAGATTTACATAAATGTCATGTTCATAATAAACCTTATAAACATAAACCCCATCTGCACATCAAAATTAAAGTATTTTATCATTCAACACTTTTCTCTATTTATTTTGAGAGCTGGTTTTGGCCTTTGTTCTTACAATGCACATCTTGAGGTCATCAAATGGTGCATGACTGAATCTTTTTCCAAAACAATGCCAATAATTAGCATTTTTAGGATATGTTATTTATCATTAAATTTATGGTTTGGGCCTTGAATTTAATGTGAATATCATTGCTTCCTTTTTGATTAATAAAGTATAAAATCCACTGTAGCTGCAAGTAATTGATTTCCTATTTGGAACCTCTACTTATTCATGGTTTGATACATTTCCCTTACTGTTAGAACTTTGCAGAATTTTGTCTCACTATTGAATTATTTTAGAAAGTTTATGTCCTATAATAAGCCTCCTCATTTTAAAAAGAAATATCAGTGCTAATTTAACTAAAGTAGTTCACAAGATAATGTTATAGAACAGCTATGCAATACATCTACTTGATTTGCAATGCATCTACTTGATTTGCACTGCACATATTTGAAAAATAGTACTACTTTAAAATGCTTGCCTTCAATAATGTTGTATTAGGCAATAAATGTAGAAAATATTGTTCTTCTTTAAAAATTACAGTGTCTTTCATGTAGTTGGCAAGAGTCCATGAGCTAGTGATGTATGGGATATACAATTCTACCAGGAGGGGCAAAGTTTCCCAAACCTCAAAATGCCTATAAATACACCCCTCACCACACCCACAATTAAGTTTTACAAAATATGCCTCCCTATGGAGGTGGTGAAGTAAGTTTGTGCTTGATTTTCTTCTGTGATATGCGCTTCTCATCATTTTGAAGCCCGATTCCTCTCAGAGTACAGTGTTTGTCAGAGGGATGTGAAGGGAGTAACACCTATTGATTCTATGGTTTTGTTCACAGGAAATCTTTTCATAGGTTCTCTGTTATTGGTCGTGGAGATTTATCTCCTACCTCCCTTTTCAGATCGATTATATACTCTCATATTCCATTACCTCTACTGATACTTTTTCAGTACTGGTTTGGCTATCTGCTATATGTGGATGGGTGTCTTTCGGTAAGTATGTTTTCATTACTTAAGGCACTCTCAGCTATGGTTTGGCACTTTATGTATTAATATAAAGTTTTAAATATATTTATTGTACTTATATTTGCTATGAGTCAGGTTTATGTATATTTCCTTTTTGCTTACTATCAATTTCAAAACGCAATCCCCTTTGCTCATTTTCATATGAGACGCCTTCAGCTTTGTATGTTGAATCAATGGTGCAGGGATTATACAAGGATATCACAATTAATATCCTTAAATCCCAATGTTTGACTCTCTCTGACTTGGTGGTTAGATCACCATTGTATTGTTCAAGGGGTTTCTTTTGTTCATCCAACCTGGAGTGTAATCACAACAGATGCACGTCTTTCAGGTTGGGGAGCTGTCTGGGGATATCTGACAGCACAAGGGGTTTGGAAATCTCAAAAGGCGAGGTTACCAATCAATATTTTATAACGCTGTGCTATTTTCAGGGCTCTTCAGGTTTGGCTTCTTTTGAAGAGAGAGCCATTCATTTGTGTTCAGACAGACAATACCACAACTGTGGCATATGTCAATCATCAGAGTGGGACTCAGAGTCCCTTAGCTATGAAAGAAGTATCTTGGATACTTTCTTGGATGGAATCCAGCTCTTGTCTAATTTCTGCAGTACATATCCCAGGTGTAGACAATTGGTAAGCGGATTATCTCAGCCGTCAGACTTTACATCTGGGGGAGTGGTCTCTACATCCATATGTATTTTTTCAGATTGTTCAGATGTGGGGTCTTCCAGAAATAGATCTGATGGCTTCCCATCTAAACAAGAAACTTCCCAGGTACTTGTCCAGGTCCAGGGATCCTCAGGCGGAGTCGGTGGATGTGTTAGCAGTTCCTTGGTTTTACCGACCTGCTTATATCTTCCCGTCTCTAGTTCTTCTTCCAATAGTGATCTCCAAGATCATCATGGAACAATCATTTGTGTTTCTGGTAGCACCAGCATGGCCTCACAGGTTCTGGTATACGGATCTTGTCCAGATGTCCAGTTGCCAACCTTGGCCACTTCCTTTATGACATGATCTTTTGTCTCAAGGACCATTTTTCCCTCAGGATCTTAAATCATTAAATTTGAAGGTATGGAAATTGAACGCTTAGTGCTTAGTAATATAAGTTTCTCTGACTCAGTGATTGATACTATGTTACAGGCTCGTAAATGTGTTTCTAGGAAGATTTATTATTGAGTTTGGAAGACATATTTCATGGTGTTCTTCTCATAAATTCTCTTGGAATTATTTTAGAATTCCTAGAATTTTACAGTTTCTTCAGAATGGTTTGGATAAAGGTTTGTCTGCAAGTTCCTTAAAGGGACAAATCTGCTCTTTCTGTTTTATTTCACAGAAAGATTGCTAAGCTTCCTGATATTCCCTGTTTTGTACAGGCTTTGGTCCATATCAAGCCTGTCATTAAACCAATCTCTCCTTCTTGGAGTCTTAATTTGGTTTTGAAGGCTTTACAGGCTCCTCCTTGTGAGCCTATGTATTCTTTGAAAATTAAACAACTTTCTTGGAAAGTGTTGTTCCTTTTGGCTATCTCTTCTGCTAGAAGAGTTTCCGAATTATCTGCTCTTTCTTGTGAGTCTCCTTTTCTAATTTTTCATAAGGATAAAGCAGTTTTGCAGACTTAATTTACATTTTTACATAAAGTTGTGAATTCTAACAACATTAATAGGGAAATTGTTGTTCCCTCTTTGTGTCCTAATCCTAAGAATTCTTTGGAGAGATCCTTACATTCTTTGGATGTTGTAAGAGCTTTGAAATATTATGTTGAAGCTACTAAAGATTTCAGGAAGAGTTCTAGTCTATTTGTTGTATTTTCTGGTTCTAGGAAAGGACAGAAAGCTTCTGCCATTTCCTTGGCATTTGGTTAAAGCTTTTGATTCATCAGGCTTAATTGGAGTCGGGTCAGGCTTCACCTCAGAGAATCACAGCTCATTCTACTAGATCAGTCTCCACTTTGTGGGCTTTTAAGAATGAAGCTTCAGTTGATCATATTTGCAAAGCAGCAACTTGGTCTTCTTTGCATACATTTACTAAATTCTACCATTTTGATGTATTTGCCTCTTAGGAAGCAGTTTTCGGTAGAAAAGTTCTTCAGGCAGCTGTTTCAGTTTGATTCCTCTGCTTATGTTTAAAGTTTTTACTTTTCAATTATGAAAAAAACTTATTTTTTTGGATGTGGATTTAATTTTTTCAGCGGAAAATGGCTGTTTTTATTTTTATCCCTCCCTCTCTAGTGACTGTTCTGTGGAGTACCACATCTTGGGTATTACTATCCCATACATCACTAGCTCAAGGACTCTTGCCATTTACATGAAAGAAAACATAATTTATGTATGAACTTACCTCATAAATTAATTTATTTCATATTGGCAAGAGTCCATGAGACCCACCCTTTTTATGGTGGTTATGATTTTTTGTATAAAGCACAATTATATTTCCAGTACCTTTTTTGATGCTTTTTACTCCTTTTTCTATCACCTCACTACTTGACTATTCGTTGAATTGTGGGTATGGTGAGGGGTGTATTTATAGGCATTTTGAGGTTTGGGAAACTTTGCCCCTCCTGGTAGGATTGTATATCCCATACGTCACTAGCTCATGGACTCTTGCTAATATGAAAGAAATTAATTTATCAGGTAAGTTCTTACATAAATTATGTTTCTCTTGTTAATCTGGGCTATATTAGTTGGTGGCATGCTTACTCTGCAGCTATGGAGAATAGTCGTGATGCAAAATATACATGAATGTAAAGTAGACACAATACTTAAAGGTATATGAAACCTAAACAATTTACTTTGTGATTCAGACATAGCGTGCCATTTAAAAAAAAAAAAGTTTCCAATTTACTTCTATTATCAAATTTGCTTTGTTCCCATGTTTTATTTTTGTTAAAGAGATACTTAGGTAGGCATCTAGAGCACTACATTACTTCCATATTGTGCTCTTGGATAACATTCTTGCAAAACTGCTGACATTTAGTGCTTCAGAAATGGACAGGCTCCTAAGCTTACGTCCCCGCTTTTCAACAAGATACCAAGAGAACAAAGACAAATTGATTATAGATGTAAATCATATACCTTTAAAGGGACATTGTACTCAAAATGTAGTTCCCAAAATGTCGTCCCTTATACATTTTTAATGTTGTAATGCACTTTCATTATTAATTGTGCCTGGTTTTACTGTAATTTAACTCTTAAAGCTGTGGCTCTCACCAGAGAGGCTGTAGTTAATTTTATTGACTCTCCTTTTTGCTGCACAGTGATTTGCTGATATGTGCACGAGCGTGCTCATATCTGTAACTAACTGGCCACAGCAAATGGGGTAATACCCATTAAGCTTTTCAAATGATATATACTAGGCAATGTATATTTTTAAAATGACAGTTGCCGATACTTTTAAAACACAGTTAATAATTTCTGATGCATAAATAAAAAAATATGTCCCTGTATTTTTGGTGTATATGTGATTATATATGTGTTTATATATATATGTCAAAGTTGGCATTTGTTAAATACCTTACACACTGGAAAAAATGTTCTTAGGTATGGACAAAAATATTTATTGGAAGATTAAAATATTTATTGTTCACTAGTTAATTATAATGAAATGTCAAAGAAAGCAAGTTAACTGTCTGTATATGGTACATGTCTTTAACAATAATGGTATATGAATATATAATTTCAAAAATATTTATTACTTTAATGTAATTACTCAGTTCTTTAATTAAAACTTCTTTAAAAGTATAGAGTTTATATAATCTATTTACTACTTAACTTGATGGTGGTGCGCAGATGCCACTCGGAATTATGTGTGCATGTGTGACATGTATAAATCATAGATGTTGATACTAGAGATGTGCATTCACCAGTTTTTTTTCACTGCCAAACACTAGAGTTGGAGGCTGCTTTCAATATTTGTCTCTTTTCAGAGCTGAATATTCCAAGATCTGTGCAAATTCAGATCTTAATGGGTTTCACTTGCTAATATTCGGCTCCAAAAAGAGCCAAATACTCCTACTTCTGCATTCAGCAGAGAACAAGCAGCCACATGCAAATCTCTAGTTGATAGTTCTGTGACTCACCACCATATTACCTTTCATTCTTGTTTTGAGGTAACTACCACGTAGTTATGGGTAACTACAGCTTGCCCTCTCTTTGTGTGAGGAAAGAGAATTAATGGTAAATAAATATCCCTTTCCCCCCCCTTATTTAATAATCAAAAAAATCTATAAAACGTGTCCACCAACTTTTAAGTATACAGTGGATGACATAGGTTGTGTAATAAAACATCCTAAAACTTTAGCTCAACTCAGGTTTAATATTTTAAGTCAAGTATATTAAAGACAAATTATAGGGTTCTTTCCCTGTTGATGATTTATTTGTTGATTTAAAGTTAATATTGGGAAAATGATTTGCTTATACATCATTTAACAGGAAAAAAGGGGGGTATAGTTGGATACAAATACCAAATAAACTCTATAGCTAATCCAAATAAAATAGTGTATCTCCAATACACTATATATTTTTTTTAATCTTTTATTTATCAGGATTTTTCCATACATAAAACAAACATGAAAGAATAAAAAATAAAAATAAATCAGACATAGAGAATACAAAAATAAATTTGGTGGAGACACAGCTCCCCAAATATCGAAAATTCTAAAGGAGACACAGCTCCTAATCTACACTACTAACCTAGATAAATGGTTCTGCTATAAAATCCAAATCATATATCATATTTTACATCACCAACATTACTTTCAATCTCATAAATAAAATAATCTTCCTTGATTTCAAAATATATTTAAACAGATATCACCCTTGATTCATAGTATTACTTAAAACTCTATAGATTAGGAGAGAGGAAAAAAAGGGGTGAAGGGGAGGGAAATGGGAGGAGAAGCCCCCCAACAGGCATAACCTATACCTCTTTATATAAAGAGATCCATTCTGGCAGGAAATAATTTAACAGGACTAACTGCAAAAGAGTCTGAACTCAAGTACAGGGACAACATTTGTTTTTGAATAGCACACGTATAGGACTTAATTATTGGTTGCCAACCATTTATAAATTTCTTGATTTTTTTTTCCCGAAGCTGTCTGTAAATGGTAGGATTCAAAAACAATCTGGCCTTGAATTTCCTTAAGTACCAAAGAGATATAAATTTAAACGACTATTTAGAACAGGCAGGAACTCTAGGAGAAAAAAAAAAGATAAGGGATACGATGAAGAGAATGTAAAAAAAGCGAAAGAGTTTGCAAGTAATATTGAAAGAACTGATCTTTTAAAAGTTAGGGATAAAAAATCTTTAAAAGTTAACAAAAATATAGGAAATTCATTTATCACAAGCTATAGTGAGGATCACAAATTAGTTAAACGAATCCTCAATAAACACTGGCATTTTGTCAAAAAAGACCCCCTTCTATGCGATAGCCTAGATGATTTCCCTCCCATGATTTTTAAGAAGGCTAGAAACCTAAAGAATACAAAAAAACAGGTATCTGAGCACTCAAGGGGCAAAATAAGAGTAAAAAATCCTTTATTATATAAAGATTAAAAATGCATTGATATGCAAGAGTACAAGGATGGCAGTCCTGACGCGTTTCACACCCCCTAGTGGCACTTAGTCATAGGAATAGAATATTCTTGCCCCCAGCCAGTTAAAGACGTCAGTACATATTGATTTAGACCTAAGGGGAGATGAACTGAGGGGCTTCCACCCATGCAATAGTTGTAAAGCTTGCCAATATGGTAAAAAAAGGAAAGAAAGTGAAATCAACTAAGAATAATTTTGAGTACACAATTAAAGTAGCGATAAGATGCAGAGATAGTAATATTATTTACCTTATACAGTGTCCATGTAATCTGCAATATTTAGAACAAACGAGTTGCCCCTTGAGAGACAGAATAAGGCAGCACCTCCTGAAAATAAAATGGGTTAATGTAAAACATCTTCTGTCAAAACACTTTTTAGAGGTACATAATCAAAGTTCCAAAGGCTTACAATTTTTTGGTCTTAAAAAAGTAACAAATAATAAAGGAGGAGATATAGAAAAGGACTTACTTTATGCTGAAGCAGAGTTAATTTTTCATTTTAATTTCCTAAACCCAAAATGGCCTCAATGCGGAATTAGACCTTAACCCTTTTGTGTAATTTTTAGTGGAATTATTATTGTATATATTTTATTTTATTGTATAAATTTTGATGTATACATTTTTATCAATATTGACATGTTATTTATGCTTCAAGGAATATCTTTAACAATGCCAGAAAAAATCCTTCTTTTTGGTGAACACACCATACAAATTAAAAGAGTCTGCTATTGAACTGCATTTTCACTACTACAACACTGTGTATCTTTAATGAAATCTGACCTGTGAAATAAAGAGGCGGTACTATCGAAAGGATATAAATATCAAGGCTACCCTACTTTCAGTTATAACACTTGATAAAGGTGCAGAGGTAGCGCCGAAACGCGTAGCAAATCATCTAATAAAAAGGTAGCAATGAACATTCACAGACTGTATCTATTACTATCCTTTGAAATTACAATTCGGTATTTGCTGGCAATTGTCAAAAGTATCCAGAGGAAAGGAATCGTAAACAGGACCATCTGATTGGTGTAAAATACATGTGTGAGTGTCAGGGTTGGTCATGTTCTGTATCTAGTTCTGCTGCTCTGTGCCTTTAAATGTTCCACTCACCTTTACCTGAGGCTATATAAGTCGGCTATGCCTCCTTACCTACACTTCAGTATTTTCTATTAGGATTTAAGAGTCACGGACCCTTAACCTCCTGAGGATACAAGCCTATCTCTTGTGGGATTTATTCCTTGCCAGCAAGCTTACTGGACTTCAAGCTATAACTACATTCTGTTTCAGCCTGCAAACGGTTTTGTCTCAACCTCCAGGCGATAGTGTCAGCGTTACCACGCTGCTCCTACACGCTGAGTCTGCATTGCGGAACCAACCGCTTGATCTCTCCTGCTGAGCTTACCCACTTCAATTCCATCTGCCGCAACCATCAGATCTCCTTGGCACAGGTCACTAACTCTCTGGAGTTAATCTGCTGAAACTTTCTGAGCGTACCATGCCACAACAGTGTTTCCGCTTGACAGCCCCGCAGCAGCTCAGACACCTCCACAACGAATTACCGCGGTCCTCATAGACAGCGTCTGCACACCAGGTTCAGCCTGCCCACTTAGCAATATCCGCTCAACGGACTACCGCTGTTTGCACAGACAGCATTAGCATAGGAACTTCCAACCACTGTCATACCGAATGAGCAAATTATAGCACTATCACCTAGTATGACAGAACGGATAAAAAAGGCCCAGGGGACTGAAACAGATATTCCAAGAGAGGATCTCAGTGAGAAAAGAGAAAGACTTCTGTACCACAACAAAAAGCTCTATGTACCTAGCAGTTTGCGCACTGTTATTCTCAGTGAACACCATGACTCACCTATGGCGGGTCATGTTGGAATTAACAAAACCATTAACCTGATTACGCGAACGTACTGGTGGCCAACTCCTAGCAAATCTGTCAGGGATTACATCCTTTCATGTCAAACTTGTACAGTATCCAAAACTGAACAGAAACATTCTTTCGGGTTACTTCTACCCCTACAAATTCCTGAAAGCAAACCATCGGATTAGATTTTGTAGTTGAACTACCCAATTCCAACAATCACAACACCATCCTGGTTGTTGTAGATCCTCTAACAAAAGTGACCCACTTTCTACCTTTTCATAAAACTCCCACTTCCTCCGAAATGGCCTGTCTTTTCCTCAACAATATCGTTAATCTTCACGGAATGCCTCAAACCATAATCTCAGACAGAGGAACTCAATTAACTTCCCGTTTCTGGAGAGAGTTATGCAAGATCATGCAAGTGGAACATCGTTATAGCACATCATTCCATCCCCAAACCAACGGGTTAACAGAGAGAGTGAACCAATGGCTTGAGCAGTATATCAGATGCTATTGTTCTAATCAACAAAACCATTGGTATCAGCATCTATCCATGGCAGAGTATGCCTACAACAATACGGTCAATTCAACCACACATATGACACAATTTTTTGCTAATTTTGGGTTCAATCCCTCTTTCCAGTTAGATCCCCAGATTGAGACCACCTGTCCACAAGTGCACGACACCACAAATAACCTTTTGGATCTGTTCCGTCAACTCAAGGCTAATATAACCGAAGCGCAAGCAACCCAAAAACACTACTACAACTCCAAAACATGGAATCCCCTGCATACAAAATAGGGTATAAAGTGTGGTTGTCAACGAAAAATGTCAAACTCAACACCCCTAGTAAAAACCTTTCCAGATTGTGAAGATTGTCAACAATAACGCAGTCACCCTTGACTTACCCTCTACATATCGATTACATCCCATATTCCATGTGTCTCTACTCAATAGGGAATTAAGGCATTCTGAGGATGTGGCTCCTCCAGACTCTCTACCGGACTCCACTGAAGAATTTGAGATTGATTCCATCTTAGATTCCCGCATTTGACAGGCAGTGCTCCAGTACCTCGTCCACTGGAAGGGCTATGATTCTGATGAGGACTCTTGGGAGCCCTTCAGTAAACTGGCGGGCTCCTCGTTTGGTTTCCCTCTTCCATAGATGGCATCCGGACCGGCCGAGGTTTGTGGCTTCTGGGCAGCTACCCTGAAGGAGGGGGTATGTCAGGGTTGGTCATGTTCTGTATCTAGTTCTGCTGCTCTGTGCCTTTAAATGCTCCACTCACCTTTACCTGAGGCTATATAAGTCGGCCACGCCCCCTTACCTACGCTTCAGTATGTTCCATTAGGATTGAAGAGTCACGGACCCTTAACCTCCTGAGTATACAAGCTTATCTCTTGTGGGATTTATTCCTTGCCAGCAAGCTTACTGGACTTCAAGCTATTACTACATTCTGTTTCAGCCTGCAAATGGTTTTGTCTCAACCTCCAGGCGATAGTGTCAGCATTACCATGCTGCTCCTACACGCTGAGTCTGCAGAACCAACCGCTTGATCTCTCCTGCTGAGCTTACCCGCTTCGTTTCCATCTGCCGCAACCATCAGATCTCCTTGGCACAGGTCACTAACTCTCTGAAGTTAATCTGCTGAAACTTGACAGCCCTGCTACAGCTCAGATGCCTCCACAATGAATTACCGCTGTCCTCACAGACAGCGTCTGCACACCAGGTTCAGCCTGCCCACTTAGCAATATCCGCTCAACGGACTACATCTGTTTGCACAGACAGCATCGGCATAGGAACTACAGCCTCACTTCAGCTCAGCATAACAATTAGATAGAATATTTGCTTCACTCTGTAGTGAGATACTCCGTTACAGATAGGAAGTCCTGTCATTCTAACCTAACTTCCACTATTAGTTGCCGACAGTCTAAGTCGATCATAACCTCCTATTATACTCCAGTCTGCTTTAGAAGTGGAGTTCCTTCAGCTTATCCAAGCTACTTAAATCAAAGTTGCCAGTGGAAAAGTTACTAGTAAACTGCCATACATTCTAGCTAATCACTTTGGCAAACATTACAACATTTAATTCTGCAGTTGTGATCCATTCCAGTTCTATACAATAATTAATCCTGACAGTGAGTATACGGAACCAAGGGACCGCTGCAAGGGGAAGATGCCAAGACTGCAGGAGAAGTGAGAAAACCTATTCTAGGCAGTTGTTGGTAAAGTCTCTCAGCAAAAAAAGTGATTTATTTCTATTCTGGACATCCACCTACACCACAAAGGTCTGTTAAGATTCCCCTTGCAAGCCCAGCTGGAAACTTGGTAATACCGTATCACTTTGTGTTCCTCTTGATCCCTAAAAGACTGTATATGAATTGTGTTTTTCATGAACCAGAATTTTTTAAACCAAGATTTTTTAACCAGGCTATCTACTAAGAATTGTGAAATCTGCACTTTATGAACTTTATATTTATGTTGTGGCCACAACTTGTACCATTTGCTCAATTTATTGATGTAATCAACATTTTTTACTGCATATACTACATATACTACTAGAAGTGTATATATTTGTGTGTTTTTTATATTGAAGTAAATCAGTTTTCATTTCTACATATAACCGGTAGTTTGTGATTTCTCCATCCTCACTCTTGCTGTTAGCGCTTTCCCATTCATGTTTGGATTTATACATAATTTAAATTGCAATTTTTCAAAAGTAAATATTTAAAAAAGCAATCTGCATTTTAAATGGCCACTGGACAATATATATTTATGTAATATATAGTACAATCACTGTTAAAATGATATAAAACAAAAATAAGAATCAAAGTTTGATAAAATTAGACAAGTTGCAATGTATTGTAGCAAAATGAATTACTATGGTTAAGTGTGTAGAACAAAAGGCTGTTTGATAAATTTATTTTATTCTGCATATCAAGCTTGGTGAATTTTCTTGAAAACAATGCCTTGAAAGAATTTTACTATTTGTCGTTATTCAGGCTAATCTCAGGAGAGTTTGGCTCTATCACAAAACCAGAGAAAGCACAGTCTCATTGACACAAAGAGATTCAGTTATGGAATAGATAACGATTTACACTGTAGCAAAAATAGATTGAGAACTTCTCAAGTACTCATTAAAAAGAGATAAATGCTTTTGGAGCCTTTCAATATACATCAGTAGACCTTGCCGGGGACTCCTCAGATCATCAAATGTGACTTCAGCAGTTGTAATCTGCTAATAGTGCAAATTAACAGCTCATCTATGACTCAGTCTTTGGCTCATTTGTTAATCTAACTCGCTGTCCCTGCAGCAAAAAGTGCAGTTGATACAAAGGAGTTTATTGATTCAGATCACAGCTGGCAAAATACTGAAGTGTACATGCTATGCATCTCTGCACAAACATTTGTGATTTGTCATCTCTAAAAATGAAGCACTGCAAAAAAAGGATGTGCCACAATGGGCAGCTATTTAATAAAACATGATAAGCAGACAATAAGGGTTTTAGAATAGAATGGGACATTGCTAGTTCATATGTTACAACAAATGCTTAGAATGTAACAGTCTGCATATAAATTACAAAGCAGCTTTAATAATATATATATATATATATATATATATATATATATATATATATATTATATATATATATGTCTGTGTATGTGTTTTTTCACAAGTTCAATTGGAAAATAAAATATAGATAATATGTATATTTTATGGACAATATTTATTTTATAAGCATTGTGTACACCCTGGGATATTCCAACCATCATTGAAGATTTCCTAGTTTTCTTTTATCATAATGCACACACAGCATACAACTTACGTTCCCCTGTGTCATGTAGACATTTCTTACTCTGTTAACAATGAAAGTGCAGCACAAAATATTAGTTTAAGATATCCATTAGATGTGTAAACAAAGATTAATCTGAAAAGAACCCTGTTTTCCATCCTTCAAAAAATTCCTTAATGGCAACGGTGTGGAGATCATACTACTCTTATAAATGTTTTTTTTTTTGGGGGGGGTCAATCATTCCAAATAGTACCTGCCTTCGCCGGCCCCAATACACTTGCCTAAGCTCGCTTCACATCGCCACCGCGGACCTGAATACGTTCGCAAAAGTTATCAAAAAAGCTGTCAAAAAGCCGCGCACCAAGTATGGGGCAATGATCAGCGGACTGTGATAGTTATCACTCATCCGATCTTGCTGCTCTTCGGCTTTTTTACAGCTTTATTGATAAGCTGTCACTAAGCACTCACACTATACTATACTGTTCTACCCCCTATACCACCACCCCGGAGCCACCCGCAACTAAATAAAGTTATTAACCCCTAAACTGCCGTTCCTAGACCCCGCCGCAACTAAAATAAATGTATTAACCCCTATCCTGCCGATCCCGGACCCCGCCGCAACTAAATAAATTGTTTTGCCTGTAAAATAAAAATAAATCCTAAAATAGCTACAATATAATTATTAGTTATGTTGCAGCTATCTTAGGGTTTATTTTATAGCTAAGTATTTAGTTTTAAATAGGATTAAGTTAGTTAATAAGAGTAATTTTTATTTAGATTTATTAAAATAATATTTAAGTTAGGGGTTAGTGTTAGACTTAGGTTTAGGGGTTCGACACATCTGGAGTGACGTAAGAATCGATCTGTGTCGGACTGAGTCCAGCGGATCGTAGCTTACGTCACAAAATTCTACTTTTGCTGGTCTGTAGGGCTTGATAACTTAGGTAAATCAGCCTCACCACAAAAACGCTGCGGAATTCCAGCGTATTTGAGGTTGACGGCTTGATAACTAGAGGCCAAATTCTGAATTGCAAAATATTCTTTATGAAAAAAAATATTTCAGTTACATCACCTGTAAATTTAACACAAAGCAGATTTTATTCAATATACCATCAGCATTAAGTATTTAAGTCCAACCATAAAAATATATCTGTTTATATAGTTAATATATGTTTAATTAATTGTTTATTACATTTGATAAATAATTATGCACTCACATGTTTTTCTTGGTCATAGTGACGTCAGGAATATATTTTTAGGTATCAAATGATACAATAAATCAAAATGAGGTGTTTTTGAATAGAACTGGCTCACATTTACAAAGACATCATTTTAAATCAATGCAAATTCTGCTTCTGGGTATTTTCGATAGTGTGGAGATTTTTTAAGCATCTTCTAAATAATATCTACTCAACAAATTGCTGTGGTATTGATTATAAAGCAAAGAACATGTATTTATTATTATGGCTTTCTTATATTTTTTTAATCCTCTTTCAAAAGGGCTTACTATTATCATATGGGATTGACTATGTGTGTGTGTGTGTGGTATAAATCTAGTTGATGTTTAAATGAAAATAGATTTTATTTTTGTTTTAAAATAATAATAAAAAAAAGCTTCTGCAGCTTTGTCCTATGCGCTTGTTCTGGGAACCATCTAACCAATATACTTAAAGGATCATTAATCTCAAAATGGCACTATGTCTATGAAGCATAATTAAATGTGTTAAACAAAAAAAAAACAGTGCAATATATAGTGATCATTTCTTTTGTCTGCATTCTATTTTATTTACCTTTACAAAATGTGATTAATTTCATCCCAAAGGAGATAGGATGCTGCAGTTTTCCTGGCATATTATATGCTATACATTAATTGTTAAAGGTAGGGTAGGAGCTTATTTATATCTGGCCTCTGACTAAAATAACAGGTTCTAAAGATTTTTAAATGGTGTATTTTGTGATCGGTGGAGTTTTGTAATACTTAAAACATTTAGTGCCAGATTTCCATTAAATATAAGGCTCCATTTATAAAGCTGTGGATACTTCTATGAGCTTGCAACTGCAAGTTAAGATGCAACATTTTTTAGACCTTTGCTTGTCTACCTCTCCTTCACCTCAGAGGTGGGAAACATATTGTTTGGGATTATTGACAAACCCTGCTTTTGTGCTATTGGTTGCAGGAGAGCATGTGTTGATGCTGCACAAGCAATTCCCTGTGCAATATAACATTTTGGTAGTGGGTGTTGCATTGCTGGCCCCAAACACAATAATAAAATAGGTCCATAGTTTAACCATATATTGACAATCATGTATCTATGTATTACAGCTCATAAGCCGTCGCAATCCAGAAAAAATTGAGCTAGTATTGTTAAATGGACATTAGTTTCACTGAATATTCATCACCTGTGCAATTTGTTATTTGTTTCATTTAAAAAAAAATGAATACTGTCTCCTTTAGTGGGAGTTGCCACGCTAAGCCTCCCATTAGCATGTCCAATGCTCTGTGAAGAAGAGGTGTGGGTTTGCATGGCTCTCCAGCATGCTTAAGGTATGTGTTTAACCATTTAACAAATTAACATTCATTACATGCCTATTGTACACAAACATAGTTGTGGTCAGTAAGTGTCTTCCCCACAAACTAATTGTAAATTTCCTGTGACTGTTAAAATCAAAATAAACAGAATTAACTTTTTTCATTCAAAACTATTTTACAATGTATAAAAAGTGATTTTACGAAGGACTTCTGGTTGGGGGCTCAAGAAGAAGCAGCAAAGTGGCGGAGCTTCCGCTCTTTAACTTCCAAAGTTGTTGCTTAATACATTTGGGATTGTTCTTCCTAGCCCAGTAGATTGCCTTGACAGTGTAGACTGCCTGGAATAGAGGAGATGTGTGTTTGGCTCGTCTACGATCTTTCAAAGACTTGACTACCGATCTCCCCCATTGGTGGTCGCATAGAATTTTAAGTTTGACACACCTCGTCGGATCTGCTTCCAAACATTACACAGAGCATACATGTCTAATAAACTCTTCCTGCATAGACCGGTGAGCTATTTAGTGGCTTTTATTGGCTCCTTTGATTAAGGTGGCGATCTTGAATTTCTGTTTTGGCTTCAAACAGATATTGAGGTTCCTCTAAACGACATCATTCTTGTGCAGCAGTAGCACTATCATATATAAGCTTTGACTTTCCCTTTTTCTCTGTCCCTAAGGATATATACTTCTGAGATCTACACTGTTTTCAGAACAGGGGCAAGATGCTTATAATGCATCGCTCCTTTGGATTACCTTATTCTGTAATAACTTTTTCTTTGCTATACTGCTAAGTCTCTTTGAATATTACTACAACTATAAAGATTTCCATCTGTGTTTTCTCTCTGGTATACTTATTGAGTTTTATTGGATGATATCCTCTTCTACTAGCTGTTGGAACTTGTACTCTACAGTGGCATTTTCTACCTGAAAGGGATTTATTGTTCTAACCAGCACTTTCAGTGTTATTTTTGCTGTTCTAGGATCTACAGTTTTCTTCTGGACTGCATATCATCTTCACTACCTTTGCTTGATGATGCTGAATAGTCTTGTGTCGCTCAACTCTATGCGAACATTTCTCTGGTGATTTACTCCTCAGGCTTCTGAGATAAATAGAACTGATTAAACTTACTATACATTTATTTTCTGTTTAAGATAAAAAAAAATTTTCTTTTTTGATGGTAATATTGCTGTTTAAATAAGTATTTACCTAAGATTGGCTACACCACTTGACTTTGCTTACTTCACAGAAGCATTTGAGGTAGTTTATTCTGCCTTCCAGACAAGGTTTTCATTTGGTTAGTATTATCTGGTTAATAGGCTTCTTTGAACTTTTAAACTGAATACTACCATCAGTATAATAATGTTCCATCTTACTTCAGATAATAATCCCTTATTGAGCTTGGACATTATATAGAAACTTTAACTTGATAAAACTGAATATAATAACTGAATATTTTCATATTATACAGGCTTACACATTATGTATAAATTGTTAGGGACTTCTAAAAGGACATCAAATTTTAAGACAAGTGATAAGAGACATAGGGGCATATGTATCAAGCTCCGTATGGATCTTGATGCCCCGTGTTTCTGGCGATCCTGCAGGCTCACCAGAAACACCAGTTATGAAGCAGCGGTCACAAAGACTGATTATACCTACAAGCTCAACCAATGTCTTGTGAGCTGCTGGTGCAATGCTGAATACGGCGAGCGTATTGCTCGCCGTATTGAGCGTTGTCTGTCGGACCTGATCCGCTCTGTCAGATCAGGTCTGACAGACATTAATAACTAGAGGCCAAGGTATTACAATTTTAATTGTCTATTGTTCTCTCTAAGTATTGGTGATTGGTTTATAGACAGATATAAGATAAATAAGCAGGTATATTTACACAATGTGATTAAGTAATGAGATCTGATTATACCTACAAGCTCAACCCATTTTATTAGGTTGTGGCTTCAAAACACAAAATCAGCTAATTCATATACACAAATAAGCCTTAAAAAAAGCCAATCTTATACATTTTATACTCTGCAGCTGGTAAAAAAAGTAATTGGAAACACATTAAGGGAAAAACTATTTTATAGTATATTGTCCCTTTAAGAGAGGAGAGTACTGAAAAATATTTGCACACTATCCTTTGGAGTATAATGAGGCGAAACCAAAACTCCCGACTGAGGGGAGGAGTTACAACCTGGCTAACTGTTAGTGAAAGACACTGGGGAACTCTAAAGTTATATCTCACATTCCAGCCAATTACTCACGGAAGTGAAAGGATTAACAATTAGTTAGCTGTTAGTTCATCACTTCAGGGAACTCTAATGTTAGAGACCCACTCGGTTCTAATTAATCCTATCTCAGCACAGAGATTTTTAGTAGTTGAGAAGGACAGAGTTCTGGTAATATGTTGAGTCAGAAACTGAAGGTAGTTTATGGGGAGGAACACCAACTGCTGTGAGAGATTCCAGTGAAATGCTAATTCCTCTCCTCTGAAGGTTTGGTTAGATTATACGATCTGTTAACCCCTTAACGACCAAGGACGTACGCCACACGTCCTCAAAAAAAATACAGTTAATGACCGAGGACGTGTGGCGTACGTCCTTGGTCTGGAAAGCAGCTGGAAGCGATCCTGCTCGCTTCCAGCTGCTTTCCGGTTATTGCAGTGATACCTCGATATGGAGGCATCCTACAATAACCCCCCTTGGCCATCCGATGCAGAGAGAGCCACTCTGTGGCCCTCTCTGCACCGGACATCGATGGCCGGTATCGTTGGTGGGTGGGAGCTTACGTGGGAGGCGGGTGGGCGGCCATCGATGCTCTGTGGGGAGTGGAGGGGGGCGGGAGCTACGGGCGCACGCACGGGAGCGCGCGCATGCATGGGGGGTGGTGGGCGGGCGCGTGCACGGGGCGGGAGCGGGTGGGAAAGCATCAGAAAAAATGGGAACCACTACACTACGGAAAAAAAAAAGTTAAAAGTTAAAAACACTAATACAATATAAATATTAAAAATGTAATCTAAGGGACCTGGAAGGGGTTGGGGGTTGGTCTTGGTGGGGGGGGAAAGCTACACTACAGAAAAGGGCATTTTTTTAAAAAAAAGGCACATTTTGTTACAAAACTGGGTACTGGCAGACAGCTGCTAGTACCCAAGATGGCGCCCATTATTGCAGAGGGGAAGGGTTAGAGAGCTGTTTGGTGGGGGATCAGTGAGGTTGGGGTCTAAGGGGGGATCCTACACATCAGCATATGTAAATATGCTTTTTTTTTTTTTTTTTTAAAAAGGGGCCAAATACCTTTTATTTTAGTACTGGCAGAGTTTCTGCCAGTACTTAAGATGGCGGGGACAATTGTGGGGTGGGGGAGGGAAGAGAGCTGTTTGGGAGGGATCAGGGGGTCTGATGTTTCAGGTGGGAGGCTGAGCTCTACACTAAAGCTAAAATTAACCCTGCAAGCTCCCTACAAGCTACATAATTAACCCCTTCACTGCTAGCCATATTACACATGTGATGCGCAGCGGCATTTAAAGGCCTTCTAATTACCAAAAAGCAATGCCAAAGCCATATATGTCTGCTATTTCTGAACAAAGGGGATCCTAGAGAAGCATTTACAACCATTTGTGCCATAATTGCACAAGCTGTTTGTAAATAATTTCAGTGAGAAACCTAAAATTGAGAAAAAAAATAACGTTTTTTTTAATTTGATCGCATTTGGTGGTGAAATGGTGGCATGAAATATACCAAAATTGGCCTAGATCAATACTTGGGGTTGTCTACTACACTACACTAAAGCTAAAACTACCCCAAAAAGCTCCCTACATGCTCCCTAATTAACCCCTTCACTGCTGGGCATAATACACGTGTGGTGCGCAGTGGCATTTAGCGGCCTTCTAATTACCAAAAAGCAACACCAAAGTCATATATGTCTGCTATTTCTGAACAAAGGGGATCCCAGAGAAGAATTTACAACCATTTATGCCATAATTGCACAAGCTGTTTGTAAATAATTTAAGTTAGAAACCAAAAGTTTGTGAAAAAATTTGTGAAAAGTGAACGATTTTTTGTATTTGATTGCATTTGGCGGTGAAATGGTGGCATGAAATATACCAAAATGGGCCTAGATCAATACTTTGGGTTGTTTACTAAAAAAATGTATATACATGTCAATGGATATTCAGAGATTCCTGAAAGATATCAGTGTTCTAAACTAACTATCGCTAATTTTGAAAAGAAATGGTTTGGAAATAGCAAAGTGCTACTTGTATTTATGGCCCTATAGTTTACAAAAAAAACAAAGAACATGTAAACATTGGGTATTTCTAAAATCAGAACAAAATTTAGAAACTATTTAGCATGGGTGTTTTTTGGTGGTTGTAGATGTGTAACAGATTTTGGGGGTCAAAGTTAGAAAAAGTGTGTTTTTTTCCATTTTTTCCTCATATTTTATAATTTTTTTTATAGTAAATTATAAGATATGATGAAAATAATGGTATCTTTAGAAAGTCCATTTAATGACGAGAAAAATGGTATATAATATGTGTGTGTACAGTAAATGAGTAAGAGGAAAATTACAGCTAAACACAAACACCTCGAAAATGTAAAAATAGCCTTGGTCCCAAACGGACAGAAAATGGAAAAGTGCTGTGGTCATTAAGGGGTTAAATGCGAGGAAATGGTATGTCTACAAATTTGATAATGAAGTAAAAGCTATGATGATTGGAAAATAAATTACATTGCAATCTTCATAAATCTTTCTGAACTTTCTTCCACACTGCTTAGACAAGCAGCAGCTCATAGTAGATTTGGGGGAGTTCACATTATATCAGGTAAAAGATGTGGGATCTTAAAGAAACATACCATAACTCTGACAACCTGTTGTAATTAAATTCTTACATTTTCAAACTAATATTAATTTAATGCAAGCTTATAGAAAAAATGTCTTCTTTGCAATATTAGATACTAAACACATGAATAAATATGTACACATATAGAGACATATAAAGAACATTGAAGCCCTTTGCAGTTAGGTAGATGAAAACATGTTAAAGCATATTTATATGAAGCAATTGTGAAACTTCAGCTAGAGTTAATCTTTTTGCACTAGTCAGGTTGCGTTCATATTAAATGTTCCAAAAAAAAGTATTTTGCACAAGCGGTAACCTGAATAGCGTGAAAATCCTAACTTACGTTTTCACGTGCCCGTGCATGTATTCCCCCATAGAAATCAAAGGAGATAAAAAAAATGTTGAAAAAATACCTAACATCCATCGTGCAAACATTGCATATTCACATTAGAAAATACCAAATATTTACAGTAAATACATAGAAAATCATTATTAACCCTTTCACTACCGGGACATCCAGAAAAAAAAACTTGCCCAAAATACCAGAGCATTTTTAGCATTTTTGCTATCACTCCATTTAAACAGTAATAGAGCCTTGTTTTTTTTTTATTTACCTAACAAATCTATATATATATTTTTTTTAAGTAGGCAACCTTACCCAAGGTATTGATCTAGGCCCATTTTGGTATATTTCCTGCCACCATTGCACCACCAAATGCCATAAAATAAAAAAAGTGGTATTTTTTTCACAAACTTTTGGTTGCTCACAGAAATTATTTACCTACCGCTTGTGCAATCATGGCACAAATGTTTGTAAAAGTTTCTCTGGGATCCCCTTTCTTCGGAAATAGCAGATACATGGCTTTGCCATTGCTTTTTGGTAATTAGAAGGCCGCTAATTGTAGCTGTGCACCAAACTTTTATTATTCCCTGCAGTGGAGGGGTTAATTAAGTAGCTTAAAAGGTTAATGTTAGCTTTAGTGTAGATATTAGCCTCCTACCTGACACTCCCCACCCCCTGATCCCTCCCAAACAGCTCTGTACCCTCCCCCATCCACCACTGGTAACCCCCATCTTAGGTACTGGCAGACAGGCTTTTTTTTTTTTTTTTTAAATAACTTTTTTTTTTAATTTTTATATTTTTCCAGTGTAGGATCCAACCTTTTCCCCCAACTTCCCTGATCCCCCCAAACAGCTTTCTAAACCTCCCCCCTCTGACTGTTAGGCACTATCTGTTAGGCACTATATATATATATATATATATGTCGGATTGGGTGAAGGGGTTAAATATGAATATTGCATAAATATGTTTTATCATGTTTTCATCTACTTAATAGCAAAGGGCTTCAATGCACATACTGTATGTATATATATATATATACATATGTATTTATGTGCTCATATGTGTATATATGTCTGTAAATATACATGCATATACATCTTTAGACATGTATCTCAATGTTAAATCCCTTTGCCTGCCTTTTTTTTCTGACACCTGAGATCTCATATCTTTGAGCTTGAACTTTTTTTGTGCAATATTTTTTTATTTGTTTTATTAGATAGTGTTGTTATGAGTGTAGCTGTACTTTGTAATATATTTTAGAAGTGTTTTATGCAACTTTTTAGTTTTGCAAAACAGTTAACCACAGCTCTGAAATGGTGGTAATTATTCCAGCGTAAATCGTGATTTCATACAACTTTTATATATATATATATATATATATATATATAGGTGTGTGTACATATATATTGATGTTTTTATATGTGTATATATGACTGTAAATACATATATACACACATAAATAAATCAATAAATATGTGCACACATATAAATATATACAAATACATCGTTAGCAATGTATATGTATGTGTCTCAATGTTAAAGCCCTTTGGCCGGCCGCCCTTTTTTTTCCTAACACCCGAGATCTCATATCTGTGAACCTTTAAAAAACTATGGCCTAGATTTGGAGTTCGGCGGTAAAAGGGCTGTTAACGCTCCGCGGGCTTTTTTCTGGCCGCACCATAAATTTAACTCTGGTATCGAGAGTTTAATCAAATGCTGCGTTAGGCTCCAAAAAAGGAGCGTAGAGCATTTTTACCGCAAATGCAACTCTCGATACCAGAGTTGCTTACGGACGCGGCCGGCCTCAAAAACGTGCTCGTGCACGATTCTCCCATAGGAAACAATGGGGCTGTTTGAGCTGAAAAAAAACCTAACACCTGCAAAAAAGCAGCGTTCAGCTCCTAACGCAGCCCCATTGTTTCCTATGGGGAAACACTTCCTACGTCTGCACCTAACACCCTAACATGTACCCCGAGTCTAAACACCCCTAACCTTACACTTATTAACCCCTAATCTGCCGCCCCCGCTATCGCTGACCCCTGCATATTTTTTTTAACCCCTAATCTGCCGCTCCGTAAACCGCCGCAACCTACGTTATCCCTATGTACCCCTAATCTGCTGCCCTAACATCGCCGACCCCTATATTATATTTATTAACCCCTAATCTGCCCCCCTCAACGTCGCCGACACCTGCCTACACTTATTAACTCCTAATCTGCCGAGCGGACCTCACCGCTACTATAATAAATGTATTAACCCCTAAAGCTAAGTCTAACCCTAATACTAACACCCCCCTAAGTTAAATATAATTTACATCTAACGAAATAAATTAACTCTTATTAAATAACTTATTCCTATTTAAAGCTAAATACTTACCTGTAAAATAAATCCTAATATAGCTACAATATAAATTATAATTATATTATAGCTATTTTAGGATTAATATTTATTTTACAGGCAACTTTGTAATTATTTTAACCAGGTACAATAGCTATTAAATAGTTAAGAACTATTTAATAGTTACCTAGTTAAAATATCAGAATCAAGAATCAGAATCAAGAATTTTCTGATTGGCTGATGGAATCAGCCAATCAGAATCAAGTTCAATCCGATTGGCTGATCCAATCAGCCAATCAGATTGAGCTCGCATTCTATTGGCTGATCGGAACAGCCAATAGAATGCGAGCTCAATCTGATTGGCTGATTGGATCAGCCAATCGGATTGAACTTGATTCTGATTGGCTGATTCCATCAGCCAATCAGAAAATTCCTACCTTAATTCCGATTGGCTGATAGAATCCTATCAGCCAATCGGAATTCGAGGGACGCCATCTTGGATGACGTCCCTTAAAGGAACCGTCATTCGTCGGGAGACAATGGAAGAAGAGGATGGATCCGCGTCGCCTGCTTCAAGATGGACCCGCTCCGCACCGGATGGAAGAAGATTGAAGATGCCGCTTGGAGAAGATGTTTGCCGGTCCGGATGTCCTCTTCTTGCCGGATAGGAGGAAGACTTTGGAGCCTCTTCTGGACCTCTTCAGCACCGGATGATGGATCGCCAACCCCCGCTTGGGTTGGATGAAGATGTTGGAGCCAGGACGGATCGGTGAACCTGGTATGGTGAAGACAAGGTAGGAAGATCTTCAGGGGCTTAGTGTTAGGTTTATTTAAGGGGGGTTTGGGTTAGATTAGGGGTATGTGGGTGGTGGGTTGTAATGTTGGGGGGGGGTATGGTATGTTTTTTTTTACAGGCAAAAGAGCTGAAATCCTTGGGGCATGCCCCGCAAAGGGCCCTGTTCAGGGCTGGTAAGGTAAAAGAGCTTGTAACTTTTTTAATTTAGAATAGGGTAGGGAATTTTTTATTTTGGGGGGCTTTGTTATTTTATTAGGGGGCTTAGAGTAGGTGTAATTAGTTTAAAATTGTTGTAATATTTTTCTTATGTTTGTAAATATTTTATTATTTTTTGTAACTTAGTTCTTTTTTATTTTTTGTACTTTAGCTAGTTTATTTAATTGTATTTATTTGTAGCAATTGTGTTTAATTAATTTATTGATAGTGTAGTGTTAGGTTAATTGTAGGTAATTGTAGGTAGTTTATTTAATTAATTTATTGATAGGGTAGTGTTAGGTTTAATTATATCTTAGGTTAGGATTTATTTTACAGGTAAATTTGTTATTATTTTAACTAGGTAACTATTAAATAGTTCTTAACTATTTAATAGCTATTGTACCTGGTTAAAATAATTACAAAGTTGCCTGTAAAATAAATATTAATCCTAAAATAGCTATAATATAATTATAATTTATATTGTAGCTATATTAGGATTTATTTTACAGGTAAGTATTTAGCTTTAAATAGGAATAAGTTATTTAATAAGAGTTAATTTATTTCGTTAGATTTAAATTATATTTAACTTAGGGGGGTGTTAGTGTTAGGGTTAGACTTAGCTTTAGGGGTTAATCAATTTATTAGAATAGCGGTGAGCTCCGGTCGTCAGATTAGGGGTTAATAATTGAAGTTAGGTGTTGGCGATGTTAGGGAGGGCAGATTAGGGGTTAATACTATTTATGATAGGGTTAGTGAGGCGGGTTAGGGGTTAATAACTTTATTATAGTAGCGCTCAGGTCCGCTCGGCAGATTAGGGGTTAATAAGTGTAGGCAGGTGTCAGCGACGTTGAGGGGGGCAGATTAGGGGTTAATAAATATAATATAGGGGTCGGCGGTGTTAGGGGTAGCAGATTAGGGGTACATAGGGATAACGTAGGTGGCGGCGCTTTGCGGTCGGAAGATTAGGGGTTAATTATTTTAAGTAGCTGGCGGCGACGTTGTGGGGGGCAGGTTAGGGGTTAATAAATGTAATACAGGGGTCGGCGGGGTTAGGGGCAGCAGATTAGGGGTACATAAGTATAACGTAGGTGGCGGTCGGCAGATTAGGGGTTAAAAATTTTAATCGAGTGGCGGCGGTGTGGGGGGACCTCGGTTTAGGGGTACATAGGTAGTTTATGCTTGTTAGTGTACTTTAGGGTACAGTAGTTAAGAGCTTTATGAACCGGCGTTAGCCAGAAAGCTCTTAACTCCTGCTATTTTCAGGCGGCTGGAATCTTGTCGTTAGAGCTCTAACGCTCACTTCAGAAACGACTCTAAATACCAGCGTTAGAAAGATCCCATTGAAAAGATAGGCTGAAAAGTGAGCGTTAGACCCTTTAATCACTGACTCCAAATACCAGCGGGCGGCCAAAACCAGCGTTAGGAGCCTCTAACGCTGGTTTTGACGGCTACCGCCGAACTCCAAATCTAGGCCAATGTGTGCACATTTTTTTTTAAAATAATTTTTATTAGACAGTGTTAATATGAGTGTAGCTGTATTTTGTAATGCATTTTTAAGGTGTTTTGCGCAACTTTGTTGTTTTGGAAAACAGTTAACCACAGCTCTGAGATCGTGGTAAGGATTGAAGCATAAATGGCAATTGTGCTAGTGATTTCGCTCAACTTGCAATACAAGCGCAATGAAAAAGGCTTGTCAAAACACGCTATTGCTTGCGCAAACCCATTTGCGCCTCACTTGTATTCTAACCCTTATATTTTCATATTGAGTATGCGCATATTACAGTATGTGATCATGTTTGTGCATATTAGTTAAAATAACTATTTTGTTACCTTATGTCAGAGGTTTTTTTATATGTAATATATAATATATATATTTGATGTATTCTTTACAGGCTGAAAAGGATTTCAAAATATTAATTGCAAATCTTTTGAACTAATATATTACTACGGACAAAATGGATATAAAAGATCGAAGACACAGATCTCTAACAAGAGGACGTTGTGTCAAGGAATGTCGATATACCACCTCTTCATTGGACAGTGAGGACTGTAGAGTTCCGACTCAGAAGTCTTATAGTTCTAGTGAAACGTTAAAGGCATATGATCATGAAAACAGACTGCATTATGGGAACCGTGTTTCTGAACTAGTTCACAGGGAATCTGATGAATTTCCAAGACAAGGTACGTCTAATTATTATTGTTATGGTTTTTTACACTCTTCTTAAGATGAATGTAACACATTTTAGAATGAAAACAATAGATTTCCATTCTGTTTTACGTACATCTTCCTTAATATATACCACTGCAGGGATTCAATAATTTTGGTTTAAGCATTGGTTTTTCTTCTTGCTCTCATAGCTTATCATTAGAAATCTTAGCAACTACATTTTTTTAACGGGACTCAGCAGTTAAAAAACATATATAACCTGATGCTAAAAGTTAGATATTGTGGTAATTTTAAATTTAGTTGAAAAAAGTTCTGATTTGTTTACTAAACATGTAGCATATTTTTTTATTCCTCATTTAGTACCAATATTTTTTTATTTATACTCTAGATATCATCTTGTATAAACAGATAAGGAGCTAATTTGATTCCAATGTTCGCCATTCCATCTTACCACATGTTTTGTTTTCAATAATTATTATTTCCTAAGGTTAAATCTGATATGTTTATGAAATTTAAAGAAATATATGTAATAGAAAGTATGATGCTCATGGAACATTATTTAAAGACATCCAGAAAAGATAAACATTAGAGTAAAAAATGTATTCTTAACTATTTCAAGGTAATATTTATAAGACAAAAACAAAGTAAACAGCCGTATAACATTGTACATAGCAAATAGGCATTAGGAAATTGCAATTGCTGACACTTAAACTGCCTTTAGTACTTATAGACAACATAATAAGCTCTTTGTTTATGTTGCTGTTCTTTTTTCATGAAGATAATCAAGATCATCTGGATTGACTTTTTCACACAATTGCCTGTCAAAATTTCACACTTGTACTGTTTTTTTTACAGTGTTCTTCCATAAATGAAGACATGATCTAGCTGCATATTTCTTAACAGATTTATTCTGACTCAGAAACAAAGCTTAATTCTGCTAAGACACATTTAATTAGCAGTATTTTATGCATCACAACCTGCTGTTTATAAGACCTTTACTTGTTAGCACAATTATGAAATGATTTAACCACCTTAAACTCACAATCCATATCTCATTAGAGCTTTTCCTTTGAGGAATCCATGGTGTTTCTGCTACTTGTCTAAGCCTCATAAGAATATTGATAGGTAAAATGAGTCCCCTTAAAATACTCTAAGTTCAGTTGAAGGTACTTTTCAAATTCCAAAGTTTAATTGCATCCTCTACTTCTGTTCTTGCCTCTTACATTCATGCAGTAGCTCTTGAACCACAACTTCCACTACCCATGTACTTCAGAGAAGATAAATCTCAGACAGAATGGAATTTGGCAGTTCATGATTCACAGTCTTGTATGGTTCATATGGACATTGTTACAACGTCAAACCTTACTGAATTATTTGAAAGTCTCAAGCAATTATTCCTGATCACTAACTTGATATATTCAATGGACTTCCCTGGAACTCTAATAGATCCAAAATGTCCTTCTAATCTGAAGTTAACTAAGGGATAGTTCAGGTTCTCAATTTTGTTTTTCTAAACAACAAATGAATGTCCTTTTCTAATAACTTGGGTAAATACTCATTTTTATCCAAATGTATCCAAAAAAGCGCATCTGTCTTTTCAAACCTTAACCAGAAGAAGGAATCAACTTTGAGGTGAAAAAAGATCAAATCTTTCCTGCCTTCTGCTGAAATCATCTTGATTGTCATGTGGAATATTATCTGAAATGGATAAGCGAAGATGGCCTTATATTAATATAGTTCGTTTGAGTATTTAGCCTTTTTTTTGTTTTTGCTTTTTTTCTGGAGTTCACTTCCCCTTCATTGGGCCCTTTAGTGGAGCGCTAAATTTCACTTGCATGCAAGTTAATCACAATGCAAACACAAGCTCACGTTCGCGTTGCTAGGAAGCATTGCACTCACAAGAGCGCACTTCCATAGGCTCATATGGAAAGGGGGTAAAGGGGGTAAGTAGTGCAGCAATTGGCAGCATTTTTAAACATATATGTATATATGAATATATACATATATATATTTATGTGTTAAAATGTGTTACATATTAACGTGTAAATATATATATTTACATTGTGGTCTATGCAGTGCCATTTTTTTCTAACACCCCACTCTCACCAACTTTAAAGTCCCAAAACTGCCTAGTGCAGATTTTTTTTATTAGATCTCTGGTTAATTTTCGGAGTGCTCATTGCTACAATGAGGTTGCAGTAGCAATAATCAGCCGCTTGTAATGGCTGGTTAATTATTGAGCTCCCGAAAAAGTGCAAATTTGCCCAATTGTGGGAGCACAATAATTTAGCGCTTCAATTGTTATCTAACCCCATATGTATGTTTTTAGCACTCCAAGCTACTGTATGTTAATTTTCTCGTACTCTCTGGAGAACATACAAACTTACACATTTTAGAAATACATTTTCATTATAAACATGTTTGAATTTATATGCTTTTTTTTTTCCTTTTTTCTGTTGTTCAAGGTGATCCTTGTAATAAAGTTTGTATTATATTTTTCTGGAATTCTAAGGTACACTTTTTTTAGTTTTGTCAAATTATATTGCCATTTCTCTAATTTAACCTATAAATAAAAAATATTTATCGAGATATCATAAATACAGTTAACTCTTTTGTGATTCTAAGATCTATTTTCCTATAACTCTATATTTGGACTCCATGGTCTAATTGTTTTGTATGGATTGTGTATTCTCCAGTGGTTTTAGTAGTTACTCATGCCAGTCAACAGGTCCTCTATAAATATCTTCAGCCAATTAACTACTTTCTAATATATATATTTACATTGTGGTCTATGCAGTGCCATTTTATTAATTTGGCATAGTACAATATTGCAGTTGTCGCTAAAAATCATGAAGAAATATGAGGTCCGCTTGAAGACATATGTAATTTACATATGTCTTCAAGCGGACCTCATATTTCTTCATAATTTTTAGTGACAACTGCAATCTTGTACTATGCCAAATGAATGTAAATTAATTGTAATTATTTTTCCAGAAGCCCTCCTTTTGTGTACTGTATTGTACTGAACCTTACAATGGAAATTTTGATAAATTCCACTAAGGGACCACACAAAAGATCTTCTTCCAATTATTTTAATGACCCCATCTTTATTTGGCATAGTTGATGACCTGCAACTACAAAAACCTGTCATGCCCTCAGCCTGCTGGACAATTACTTTGTTGTCGTGCCACCTGTGGACTTTGACTATAAGCTAGTTCATGCTAATTGTATCCTGTTTTTGTCGCTCTCTGAATCCACCTTCCTGCAGCTATGGGCTATTACCTATAAAGTTCAGCGTATTTAAAGCCATCTCTTTCCTGCAGTCCTTACTTGTTTATTGTGAAACTATGATGTGACTTGTCTGGCTTTCTGTTGCTGAACTCTGGATTCCCTTTGACTTTTCTTCTTCCTGAACCCTGTTCCTGATTGTATTCCTGATTGACCTTTGGCTTGGACTCCTGCTATCTGCTGTATTCTGATTTTGTACCTTCTCTGCTCATGTGTACTTTTTTCTTTGAACCTGGAACCTCTGCAGCCCAAATGGATTTGACCCCTGGCTGTTTATAACCACTCTTCTAGACTGGTAAGCCCACCTAGCTCTGGATCATATTTTGTGGGCAACATAGCAGGTTATGACAAAACCAAATACATTATTTAAAAAAAATCATATTTTGGGCTGAATTTGATAATAAATATTGCATCATTGATAACCTGGAAACTAAAAACTTGTTTGGTATTGTCCTTTAATATATGTGGTATCTTTGACAAGGAAAATTTGTTATCCAAAAAGTCAACTAAAACAATCTATTTCTACATCTCATGTCCTTCCTCAGTCAGTGCTGGTGCCTTCTGAATGATATTTCTTAATCTCGATGGTATAAAACAGTACTAAATCTCATGGTTGTGACAAACTCCTTGTGTTGTTTAACATCATACATTTTTGTGATGATGAATTTATCATGAATTTCAATATTCATGTAAACAGATTTAATTTATTGGCCAAATAGCCATAGCCTCCATAGATAATGGTAAATAATTACCTTAGACTGTATTTTTTAGAAAGCACTTCAAGACTCACCTGAGTAATCTAGCCATATCTATATGTTTATTTGAACTGATACATGTTTTGATTTAAAAAAAAAATAATTCCTGTGTGGCATGTTGAGAATGCATTGATAATTTATAGTTATCCTTATTGTTGTGTTTTTCCCTTTTGTGCAGCATTCTTTTAAAAAGCAGCTGTTAATCTCTCATGACCTGTTTATCATTTATTTACATTTGACCTTGACAGCAAATATCGTCTCTCTGCATAGACAAATAACTACTTGAACAAAGAGTCAGTTAGGAAGAGAATGGGAGGGAAATAAGTTTATAGTAAAAAAAAAACTAGAGAGCATAGATAGAGAGATACAAGGCAAGAGAGGGGAAATGTTGTCTGGAGGGGAGAGGAAAAATATATATGTCTTAATTTATCAGGCTGCAGATGCAGTTTTTGTGCCTCGAAGGTGTAGGCTCACTGCTTTAACATTTCTGCTACACCAAGGTTGGCAGATTCAAATAATCCTGGTTAGTTTGACTGGGATAATTGACAAACCCTGTTCTTGCACAAGTGGTTGCAAAAGAAAGGGGTAAGCAGCTGACAAAGCATTTGTCCATCTTCAGAATGATAAATATAGGCTATAGCCAGAATGAGAGGAACATAAATATAATTATTATTATTATTATCATATATTTTTAAAGTGCCACAAAATTCCATAGGACTGGGTACAGAGACAGAGGTATACAATGACAAGGATTTGTAAGGTACAAACACATAACAGACTAAACAAATCTAGTACAGGAGGAAGAGGGTCCTGCTCTGGAGAGCTTTCAGTCTACAGGCTGAGGGTGCATAGACATAAGGTTTGGGGTAGTTTGTCACATATAGAAACAGCAAAAATAGTGAAATCCAAAAGCATCAAACAGGAGATGAATTATAATTTAAAACGTCCACTTTATTGTGCAAAGTTTAAAAGAACAATAGGGCACAGCACACAGTAACTGCAGCTGACGTGTTTCCTGCCTTGCGGCACTTCCTCAGAGCTAGAATACAGGTGAGACTGAGAGTATTCAATTGCCTGTGGAGCTATCCATTTGAACCAATGAAATGACAGAACTCTGTCTCAGCTGTTTACACTACAAATGAGTAACTCCACTTGCAATCCAAGGGGCATAGTTACACTATGCTAACCTGTCATGTATACAATTTGACATCAATCTATACAAAAATTAAAAAAAGATACAACAAACATAAAAAAGTTTAGAATGGAAGGATATATACGCTACAAATTAATATTAATATTCCGTATCTAGATTAATGGCGTTTAGATATTTATAATATATAATAAATAATATTGTTTCCACATTTAGGAAACAGATATATGAATTATGTATAGAAAAATTGAATGTAAAAAATAATCATGAAATGTCTCCTCGAACTAAATACTTGGCCACCTTTAATATAGATGCTATTAATTAAACAAGGAAAAACAATGATAATATTGGATCCATATTACAGTAAATGAACAATAGGGCACAGCAAAAATGTTAACTGTAATCTATAAATAATTTGATATCACTGAATTTATTAATTCCTATAGGATGCCCTGTTTTCAATGTATAGATCCAGAAAATTTCTTTCTTACTAAGGGCCATATATCTATCACCACCCCTTACATTAATTTTAACTTGATCTATACCTTGAAACTTAAAGTGGGCTAATCCTCCATTGTGCTTGGCAAAATGTTTTGCCACTGGAGTCTTAGGAACTTCTGCCTCTAGAGATAGAAGGTATTCCCTTATCCTATCCTTGAGAAACCTGGAGGTGAGACCCACATATTGAAAATTGCAAAAACCACAGGTAATGAGATATATAACATAAGTTGAGTTACAATTTAATCTACTTTGAATATTGTATATTTCGCCTGTATTTGTAAAAGTATCTCCTATGGTAGCATAACTACAACTTTTACAAGGTCTGCATCCACATTTATAAAAACCTATTTTATTTGAGAGCCAATTAGTTTTTGCTTCTCTTTTATTTGTATTTGTTGCAACATTTCTAGCTATTCTGTCTCCAATTGTTTCAGCTCTACTAGATACAAACTTACAGTTTGTGGATACATTTTTGAGATCATTATCCTTTTCTAATATTGACATCCTCTTTTTGATAATTTCACAGATACTTTTGTATTGTCTACTATAAATTAATATCTCCATAGCTTTTATTTTCTTTTATCACTAAGAAGGTTCTTTCTGTCAAACTCAGATACCTTTTCTGAGATGCTCTCTAATAAAGATGGATCATAACCCCTCTCTAAAGAGAGTGCAGAATTATTAGGCAAATTAGTATTTTGACCACATCATCCTCTTTATGCGTGTTGTCTTACTCCAAGCTGTATAGACTCGAAAGCCTACTACCAATTAAGCATATTAGGTGATGTGCATCTCTGTAATGAGAAGGGGTGTGGTCTAATGACATCAACACCCTACATCAGGTGTGCATAATTATTAGGCAACTTCCTTTCCTTTGGTAAAATGGGTCAAAATAAGGACTTGACAGGCTCAGAAAAGTCAAAAATAGTGAGATATCTTGCAGAGGGATGCAGCAATCTTAAAATTGCAAAGCTTCTGAAGCGTGATCATCGAACAATCAAGCGTTTCATTCAAAATAGTCAACAGGGTCGCAAGAAGTGTGTGGAAAAACCAAGGCGCAAAATAACTGCCCATGAACTGAGAAAAGTCAAGCGTGCAGCTGCCAAGATGCCACTTGCCACCAGTTTGGCCATATTTCAGAGCTGCAACATCACTGGAGTGCCCAAAAGCACAAGGTGTGCAATACTCAGAGACATGGCCAAGGTAAGAAACGCTGAAAGATGACCACCACTGAACAAGACACACAAGCTGAAACGTCAAGACTGGGCCAAGAAATATCTCAAGACTGATTTTTCTAAGGTTTTATGGACTGAGGAAATGAGAGTGAGTCTTGATGGGCCCGTGGCTGGATTGGTAAAGGGCAGAGAGCTCCAGTCCGACTCAGACGCCAGCAAGGTGGAGGTGGAGTACTGGTTTGGGCTGGTATCATCAAAGATGAGCTTGTGGGGCCTTTTCGGGTTGAGGATGGAGTCAAGCTCAACTCCCAGTCCTACTGCCAGTTTCTGGAAGACACCTTCTTCAAGCAGTGGTACAGGAAGAAGTCTGCATCCTTCAAGAAAAACATGATTTTCATGCAGGACAATGCTCCCTCACACGCGTCCAAGTACTCTACAGCGTGGCTGGCAAGAAAGGGTATAAAAGAAGAAAATCTAATGACATGGCCTCCTTGTTCACCTGATCTGAACCCCATTGAGAACCTGTGGTCCATCATCAAATGTGAGATTTACAAGGAGGGAAAACAGTACACCTCTCTGAACAGTGTCTGGGAGGCTGTGGTTGCTGCTGCACGCAATGTTGATGGTGAACAGATCAAAACACTGACAGAATCCATGGATGGCAGGCTTTTGAGTGTCCTTGCAAAGAAAGGTGGCTATATTGGTCACTGATTTGTTTTTGTTTTGTTTTTGAATGTCAGAAATGTATATTTGTGAATGTTGAGATGTTATATTGGTTTCACTGGTAAAAATAAATAATTGAAATGGGTATATATTTGTTTTTTGTTAAGTTGCCTAATAATTATGCACAGTAATAGTCACCTGCACACACAGCTATCCCCCTAAAATAGCTATAACTAAAAACAAACTAAAAACTACTTCCAAAACTATTCAGCTTTGATATTAATGAGTTTTTTGGGTTCATTGAGAACATGGTTGTTGTTCAATAATAAAATTAATCCTTAAAAATACAACTTGCCTAATAATTCTGCACTCCCTGTATTAAACATGATGTTAACTCTTTAGCATATTTCCAATAAGATTTTAAGTCAGTACAATTGCGTCTTAATTTGATATATTGGCCTTTGGGTATGCCTTTTTTTTAGATGTTGAGGATGTGATTAATCTGCTCTCAAAATAGTGTTACCCCTAATTTCTTTCCTGTATACTTCTGTAATTATGCTGCCATGATCATGGGTCAATAATATATCAAGATATGGCATACTTATTTCTGAGGTACTATAGGTAAATCTTAGATTGCCAATATTGTTGTTCAGATGTTCTATGAATATTTTCAAAGTTGAAACTGACCCCTCCCATAATAATAGAATATCATCTATAAATATTGTGTAAAATTTATTTAATTTAAGATTACTTGCATATAAATTTTCTTCACTAAAGATAAATATTCTTTCAAAGTGTCCTAAATACATATTAGCATATGATGGGGCGAATTTCGCCCCCATCACTGTTCCTCTTAATTGCATGAAAAATTCACTGTTAAATCTAAAATAATATGCTACAGTAAAAAAGAAATAACCTCCAGTATATACTCAATAAACTCAGGATCATAATCAGAAAATCTTGTCAACATGTTCTTAACAGCAATCAGACCTAAATCGTGAGGTATACACGAATAGAGCGAGACAGCATCAATAGTTACAAAAATCAAATCTCTATTCCAACTGACATTCTGTAATAACCTCAAAAGATGCTTGGTATCTTTTAGAAAACCAGGTAAGGATTGTACTATGGGTTGCAATTGTGCATCTACCCATTGACCTAGCCTTTCCCCCAGGGAACCAATAGCTGAAATAATCGGTCTACCTGGGGGATTAACTAGTGATTTATGCACTTTTGGTAAAAAGTTAAATAAAGGTACCCTTGGGTGTTCAACAAACACATATTCACTCATCTTATTAGACAAAATTGATTTTTTCAATACCTAGATCTATGAGATGTCTTAATTCATTTTGAAACTTAAGTGTCGGATTAAATGTGAGTTTTCTATAGGTAACAGAATCATTTAACTGTCTATATGCTTCACTTAAATATTGTTCTTTACTCAAAACTACTATAGACCCTCCTTTATCAGAATTAAGAATCACTATGTCTGAGTTGTTCTCTAATTTCTTTAAAGCAAATGGCTCTTTGCTATTCAAATTATTGTAAGATGTTTTATTCTTTGAAACCTCCTCAGACAGAGTGATTAAATCTTGTTCCCCAATTGAATGAAATATTTCTATCACATCATTTCTTGCATTGACAGGATAAAATGTCCTCTTCTTAACTCCTTTAATAGGTTGCTGTATATTTGCACCACTAATTGAGTTAGGCTCTGTCTGTAATTCACACAAAGGCCCATAGTTATCAAGGTCTGTCGGACCTGATCCGACAGTGCGGATCAGGTCCGAAAGACCTCACTGAATACGGCGAGCAATACACTCGCCGTATTCAGCATTGCACCAGCAGCTCACAAGAGCTGCTGGCGCAACGCTGACCCTGCAGACTTGAGGGCAATAGGCTGCCAGCAGGGGGTGTCAATCAACCCGATCATACTCGATCGGGTTGATTTCCGGCGATGTCTGTCTGCCTGCTCAGAGCAGGAGGACAGGTTATGGAGCAGCGGTCTTTGTGACCGCTGCTTCATAACCGCTGTTTATGGCGAGCCTGCAGGCTCACCAGAAACACGGGGCATCAAGCTCCATTCGGAGCTTGATAAATATGCCCCAAAGAAACAATGTCATATAATTCTCCAAAGTTACAATTTTCATTTAAAGTGGGTGTTAATTTGTGGTCAGAACAAACAGAGTCTACCTCACCTGTGGATATACTTAGATCTCTGAAATGTTTTTTCAAAGCTATCTTCCTTACATATTTGTTAGTGTCCCGAATAGTATCAAATAGGTTAAAATCTCTCGAAGGAGAAAAACCTAGGCCTTTGGACAGAACTAATTATTCTTGCTTGCTCAAATGTATGGAAGATAAATTTATTATTTTCAATCTTTGGTGTTCTTCTTTCTCCATTGGGTCCTTCGACTTGGGTATACTCCCGTTGGACTCCTGTAAACCTCTTGAATTTCTTTCATTTTGTTGTTTCCCCCATTTTTTGGCCTGGCCCTTAATTATTTAATAGAGTGCTCTTCTGCTCTTTTAGGTGTAGAAGTAGTGGGGATTTCATCTGTCAAATTTAATTCTGATTTTTCACCTCTATCTGTTGTAGTGCTTTCAAAGCTAGTAAAGGTTACTTTTTGGTGTGATCTTGCTGTTATTAATTTTCTTCTGATTCTTAACATAGTTCTTTTTCTCGTCTGTAATAAAGTTATAGACTACCCCCAATGCATAGTCTTTAGAGTCTCTCTCATATTTTTTTAATTTGAAATCAGACAATTCAATATTCAATTTGTCCATTGTTTCATCTAGCTGTTTCTGAAAAGGTATTAATTTCTCATCATCCTTAAATTCTTTTAGCTGTTCCTCAATCAATTCTATTTCAGCAAGAATTAAATCTCTTAAATTTGACTAGTTTCCCCATCAAAATTAGTGAACGGTCTGTAAGTGTTTCATTGCAGCCTGTCATGAAATCAGGATACTCTTTATAGAATGCAGGAAATTTCTTTACTCTCAGGCCTCTTGGGATTTTTTTCTCATCTATATAATGTTCCAGGAATTGAATGTCCCACCATAATTTTAGTTCTTTAATATGGGTCTTTTCCTTTTTAGCGTATAATGTTTCCAATCCAACTTTTTTAGAACAGACTGTTGCTGTGCCCTTAATTCGTTTCTCAAAAATGTCTCTCCTGTTTTATCACATGAAGCAGCCATATTGATTGTATCTACTAAGTGGGATTCTTGATAAGTAATGTGTAGTTTACACAGAATTCCTCTGTTTAGTGGAGACTATAACACCATTGAAAAAAACACCTGTATTTGTCACAGAGTCTTTCAAATGTAACTACTTACAAATATGTTGAATGTACTAACACCTGTGACTTACAACTCTCTCTGAGTTCCACACTTTGCGGTCGTCACTGTGTTTTAAATATATTGTCCCTCAAAGTAATTATAAACATAGTAATTTGCAACCATAGGCTTACCCCTCCTTTGTCAAGGCTTTCCTGTCCTGTGGCGGTTCCGTAAGGATTCAACAAACCAAGATGTAATCCTCTGTGCAGTCACAAACACACCAGTCTGGATTGGCGCTTAATTCTTGTGCTTACCGAGGAGGCGTGTAACCTTGATGCAATGCCGACTCAGTGTACCAGGCATGGGCTGTGATGCAGGAATCGCTGGGGCTCTGCACTCCGCCCCTAATTAAACATGATATCCAATATAGAAACAGCAAAAATAGTGAAATGCAAAAGCATCAAACAGGAGATGAATTATAATTTAAAACCTCCACTTTATTGTGGCACTTCCTCAGAGCTAGAATACAGGTGAGATTGAGAGTATTAAATTGCCTGTGGAGCTCTCCATAATTCATATAGCTGTTTCCTTGTTAGAACTAAATACATGTGGAAATAATATTATTTATTATATATTATAAATATCTAAATGCCATTAATCTAGATACGGAATATCAATATTAATTTGTAGCGTATATATCTTTCCATTCTAAACTTTTTTTATGTTTGTTATAATCTTTTTTAAGTTTTTGTATAGATTGATGTCAAATTGTATACATGACAGGTTAGCATAGTGTGACTATGCCCCTTGGATTGCGAGTGGAGTTACTCATTTGTAGTGTGAACAGCTGAGACAGAGTTCTGTCATTTCATTGGTTCAAATGGATAGCTCCACAGGCAATTGAATACTCTCAATCTCACCTGTATTCTAGCTGTGAGGAAGTGCCGCAAGGCAGGAAACACGTCAGCTGCAGTTACTGTGTGCTGTGCCCTATTGTTCTTTTAAAGGGACACTATACCCAAACATTTTCTTTCATGATTAAGGTAGAGAATATAATTTTAAACAACATTCCAATTTACTTCTATTACCTAATTTGCTTCATTCTTTAGATATACTTTAATAAAGAAACAGCAATGCACACGGTGAACCAATCACAGGAGGCATTTATGTGCAGCTACCAATCAGCAGCTACTAAGCATATCTAGACATGCTTTTCAGCAAAGAATATCAAGAGAATAAATCAAAATAGATAATATAAGTAAATTAGAAAGTTGTTTATAATTGTTTGCTCTTTCTAAATCATGAAAGAAAAAAAAAATTGTGTTTCATGTCCCTTTAAACTTTACACAATAAAGTGGACGTTTTAAATTATAATTAATCTCCTGTTTGATGCTTTTGGATTTCACTATTTTGCTGTTTCTATATTGGATATCCTGTTTAATTAGGGGCAGAGTGGAGAGCCCCAGCGATTCCTGCATCGCATCAAGGTTACACGACCCCTCTGTAAGCACAAGCGTTAAGCGCCAATCCGGACTGGTGTGTTTGTGACTGCACAGAGGATTACATCTTAGTTTGTTGAATCCTTATGGAACCGCCACAGGACAGGAAAGCCTTGACAAAGGAGGGGTAAGCCTATGGTTGCAAATTACTATGTTTATAATTACTTTGTAGGACAATATATTTAAAACACAGTGACGACCGCAAAGTGTGGAACTCAGAGAGAGTTGTAAGACACAGGTGTTAGTACATTCAACATATTTGTAAGTAGTTACATTTGAAAGACTCTGTAACAAATACAGGTGTTCTTTAGTTTGTCACATAGATTGTATATGCAGCAGTGAGTCAAGGCAGTTCAATAATTATTTTGGTTAGGATGAAAAACAGAGTAGAGATAGTAAGCCTCTCTGAATAGGTGTGTCTGAATCTATACAAGGTTGAAGACAGACTTATGAGTGGGGTAGAGATCTCCAGAGGACAAGAGCAGTGCATGAGAAGTCTTGGAGGCAGGAGAGGGAAATAGATAAAAAAAGAAGTGGAGAGACATAGGTCAGAGGTTGATCAAAGAGCACAAGTGGGGAAATATTTGGAGATGCGAGATGAAATATAGTTGAAAATGAGGCTATTGAGTGCTTTGTAAGTTAGGGTTAATACTTTTGATTCTGTAATATATGGGGAGGCAGTGTAGAGACTGGCAGAGTGGAGCAGCCAGATCAGCAACTTAGGTTAATGAGTCTAACTGAAGCATTCTTAATAGATTGTAGGGAGGAGAGGCATTGTCTGGGAAAACCATTTAATTGGATAGATATTAAAGAGACACTGAACACAATTTTTTTCTTTTGTGATTCAGATAGAGCATGCAATTTTAAGCAACTTTCTAATTTACTCCTATTATCAATGTTTCTTTGTTCTCTTGCTATCTTTATTTGAAAAAGAAGGCATCAAAGCATTTAGTTGGTTCAGTACTCTGGACAGCAGTTTTTGATTGGTGGATGAATTTATGCACCAATCAGCAAGGATAACCTAGGTTGTTCACCAAAATTGGGCCGGCATCTAAACTTACATTCTTGCATTTCAAATAAAGATACCAAGAGAATAAAGAACATTTGATAATAGGAGTAAATTAGAAAGTTGCTTAAAATTTCATGCTCTATCTGAATCATGAAAGAAAAAATTTGGGTTCAGTGTCCCTTTAAGAATGAAAGGGTAGAGAGTGAAAAAAGGAGAATACAAAACAGAGGAGAGAAAGGAGAAATTAAGGATAATCAGGCAGTTAACAGTTATTTTACCTGCCATAACATCTTTATCAATCCTCCTTTTCTCCTCCTTAGCATGATTAAGACTGCTACTTAGGACTTGTTATTTTTTTGTCTTCCAGTGGGCACAATAATGAAAAAAAAATATATATACCTCCACTATTCTCCTGTGTATACACTGACACAAGAGCATACTTCAGTTATGCAATATATTTAAAAATACTATTTCTCACCTGTTAAATATTTGTGAATGCTCTACATAGGTTTTATATGTATAACTTTGTTCTTCAGTTGATGGGCAACTTGGACAGGTATTGCAATATAATATAATATATATAATAAATATAAATATAAATACAGCTACCTTTTAAAGAAAATGTAATTCTGAATGGGTTTCTTCAAGCTCTATGCAAAATGCAGATGAATTCATAATTGGCACATATCTTCTGTATTTTTTGCATGATTAGCATCAAATTTAAAGGGACAGTCTAGCTGAAAAATGTTATTGTTTAAAAAGATAGATAATCCCTGTATTAGCCATTCATCAGATTTGCATAACCAACACTTTTATGTCAATACTTTAAACTCTGTGATTACCTTATATCTAAGCCTCTGTAGACTGCCCCCTTATCTCAGTTCTTTTGACAGACTTGGATTTTTTTTTTTTTGAAAATAATTTTTTTATTGAAGTTAAGCATAAATCATAACAACAAAGTCTCGCCCTAAGGCCAAAGTTACAACAAAGAGAATAATACATTGTCTTTACAGGGATATTATTGCGAAAGTAGTATACACATACATTTCAAATCGGACTATGAAGATAGACAATATCTTAGGCGAGAGAAAATAAAACTTCATTTTATTTTATCAGCGTATGAACTCCACACTCTAATAATATTTTACCTAGGACCAAACCATCAGCCTGTGGAGATTTAATATGAGTATCAGCCACTCTTGGGCTGAGATATATAGGGGGGGAAGGGGGATATTCAGCGGGTAAGCACCACTATACGTATAGGGAACAGGGGTGGGGGGACGGAGCCACATATAAATAGGAAAGTGTTCACATCTTTAAAGTAGTAATTTGGCAGTAATAAAATCTCAGACATATCTTAGTGGACAAGAAGATAGGTTGAACTACTATATTAGGTTCCTCTGGGTAGGCTAAGTGTGGTCAGTGGGAAACTAAGGGTGGCAGCCACACATGTACTCTGGCAAATAACTATGAAGATGTACCTATATACCTCTGAACTTTAGGATTTTCTGATTATAACAGGTTTAGTAGGGTGTAGGTAATCTAGTGCCATTTGATAGTTTTATGGGAAACCTAAAATAGGCTATTGCAAAGCGACTGATACTTCACTACTCTCTAACAGCGCCATTCTTCCCATGATGACAATTATGCCCTGGGAGGTTAGGACAGTATAGCTAAGCAATGGCTCCATTGCAATATTCATCACAAAATGCTTCATCTTTATAGTTAAACAGAATCTAGAGTGAATTGTAAACAAGTAAAGGGCAAATTTCACCCATAACAAAAACTTATCAGAGTAGAGTGATATATGAACTAAAATAACTTTTTATATCCCAAAAATGACCTAGGGAAAACTAAAATAGCCACTTAGTAAATGTATCATTACACAATTTGTATGTAAAGAATATTACCATGGGATATAAAACTATATCTAAATTATAGACTCAGATTACCATATTATGCAGGAATAGAAAATATTATACATTACATATACGAACAAGAGGATATAAACCTCTCTACTAGTGCAGGAACCAGCCAGTGCTGTGGTCTTATATATAAGTGTACCTTTAAAATAGATTATAATAATCTACAAAATTAGGAAAGTAGGCGTAATTATATCATAACGTCTCTATGGGGAGGGTACATTACTTTTTCAGGGAGGATAATAACAGACAAATGTTCAATATCAATCATTTGCAATACAAATCAATAGCTAGGGTAAATAATAAGGTAATCTATTATTATGTATTCATGAGACCCAATTACCCAACTTTAAATATATAAATTATGTGAATTTAAAAGCAAAAATAACGAGTAAGCTTGTATATAAAAAACAATAAGGTAGGGTAGTACTCTGTGTCTGCATTACTAGCATAGGCTATTATCATTACATAAAAAGGTCTACAGATAGTGCTATATAACAGAAGATCCCCATTTTCACAATCCGGTGGAAAGAGCAGTCATACGCATAATATTACTATACCAGCCCCATCTGTGTAGTCTGGCAGTGTAGCTGAAGGAGTTAGGGTTACAATTGTCTATTAGTTGTATGTAATAGAAGATCATAATGCCTAGATAAGGGAACTGAGAATGCACTTTGACACTTAACTGGGATATAAATCAATACCTAAGAATTATACTTAGTTTGCAAAACAAGCACAAGGGGTCTGAGCAGTAGTGGCTTCATATTGTAGAGTATGAATTCTGAATGCTGAGCTCCTCTATAAGTATGGTTTAAAAAGCCACATCTATAATAGCTAGTGGTATGAGTCATTTGCCCAACAGAGTAACTTCCCATTGACAGATTGCTAAATTCAACATTTCCCCTCTTGTATAGAATGTACAATAGTGGGCTATTTTATAGATTAACATACTGAGCTGAAACTATAGGGGTTAAGCATTTAAACTCATATCCTCTATCTGATATTAAGCAATTAAAGCATAGAAAAGAACAAACATTCCCAATATACACTCCTTAACTACAGCATTTGTGTAAACAGTGGAAACTTTAGAAATCTATAAACATCAAGAGGCCCTCAGTCTCTAACGTAACATGTAGAGCGAAAAGAAATATTGTGAGGCCATAGGGTCTCTCTATCCAAATAAAGAAGACACCCCAATGCATTCAGCCTATGCCTAATTTGTGAAGATTATCGTCCGGAATCATGGAGTGAAATAACGCCACTTGTGGAAGAAGAAGTCTGACGATCTGCTCCGCATCTACCCGGTCAGAGCGCAGGGATGAAAGCGTGTCTAATATGGAGACCCCGTTCTGCGATACCAGTAGCAAGGTGAGTGCTGGAGCTCCGTTGCGGTATCCGGACATCTCTATCTCTCCTCTGTACTCAAAAAGGTGTTGCTCCTTCAATACAATAAGTAAAGAGTCAGGCTCAGATAATTGCCGTAGCTCATCACTTTGCATGGGACGCTCCAATGTCGCAGCAGAGTTTACCGCGGGTGGAATATGGACAGTAAAGTCCCCGTTATAACGGCTCAGCGTTGTACCACCAGAGACATCAGAATTCAGAGGGGGTGACTGTTTCGTTGTGGGTGAGCATTCTGAGGTTAAATCTATCCATGCTTCTGCAGTTTCCTCGTGGGGCGTCAGGTTACTAGGTGTTGCACTCAAGGCTGTCTCCAGAACTTTGGTCACATCTGAAAAAGAGCTTGTCATTTGTCGATCAAAGTCTTGTATCATGGCATATAACAGTTCATAAGTGTCCTCAGTTTTAGGAGTATTTTCCTTCATCGTTCTGCGTAGATGGGAACCGGTAGTGGTGGAGGAAGGCCCAGAAAGTATGTTGCGCTCTGCGTAGCAGGTTCTCCCTGTAAGGGTTGCTAAACTTTGAGTTAAAATCATATTTCTACTCATGCAGATAATTTTGTATAAAGCATCCCTTTAGCAATAGTCCACATATAAAATTAGCTTGACCTGTTACTGCCAAATAGCATTTTATTCAGTTAAGCCTAGGAGCTTAGAAGATAGACGTCTGACTGCATCGGCTGATGGCTCCGCCCCCCAGACTTGGATTTTTTATATGTTTATGAACTATTTTGTCCAAACAACCTTTCCTAAATGTGCCTTATATTTCAAGAATATTTTATCCTATAATGTTTTAGACAGAATAAAAAAAAGAAAATAGACAATGGTAATTTATTATATATCTTGTTTTAGTTACCAACAACATCACTTTAAGCTTTGTAGAAGTATCTGATGTAATTTATAACATTTTAGAAAACTGGATCTGTTTAGCATAACAATCTACTATCTTGAAATTTATTTTAGGATCCATTTGTTATATAAATACTTTGAATGATAGAATATGCACTAACCACTTAGGCACTGGCAACGCTGTGCCCCTGAGGTTGATGTGGTCATTATTTAATAAGAAAACAATTGGAAAAGTAAACCCTTGTAATTACGTATTTGCTGTACTTTATTAGTATACCTTGATGTAAATCCTTCTGTGGTTCTTTTCCCCAGGATATATTAACTTAGACCATTAGTTCCTAAACCTGTCCTCATACCTCCCTAACAGGCCAGATTTTGAGGATATATGAACTAGACGACAGTCTTTTTGATGAACTTTTTACTCTGCTTCACACCATTTACACGATTTCAGCCTCTATCAGTATTATGTTTTATTTTGGTTTATATTGCCACTGTTTTAATATTCTTATGTTATCTTTTTAATATTCTGTGTAACCACTATTCAAATAGATATCATCCAGTTACTTGTGCTCTTTGCAGTTTGTGATCCATTTTATTGACCACATATAAAAATAACACATAGTTGTTGTCATAAATGAGCATTGAAAAACCATAAAATTACATTCTTCAGCTATGATAACATTTGCATTTTATTGGAAGGACATAAACACTACGCATATGTTGTTCACTGTATTTAACAAATGACTTGTATTCACCTATAATGGGCCACAAATTATGAGTGGAGAGCAAAATTGCGTTTTTGCAACCACAATATTTATGCTCACTCGTAATACCAGAACATGCAAATGTACACTGGTATTACTAGTTAAGTGAAATGTGAACATAACCTCCCATTTTCATTGCATGGAAGCTTTGCGCTCATGAGAGCGCACTTCCATAGGCTCCAATGGAAGCCTCGTTCTCATGCTGATAGTCACAGCAGAGAACCTAGTGCAGCGAAGGGGGGAAGTCATGCAGCGATGGGCAGCAAAGTTTAAATATATATGGATATGGATATATATATATATATATATATATATGTGTGTTTATATGAGTATATACACATGTTAACACATAAATATATATGTATATAAGCATATACATATATATTTATAGAAATAACACAGTACCCATAGACTGCAATGTAATGGCACTTTTCAGTGCGTTTTTTTTCTAACACTCCGCATCCCCTCTTAAAACTGATTTATGCAGTTATATTTAAAATAAATAAAAAAAATTCTCAGATTTTAATAATAAAATAGAACAATATTCTTTATTTCAGGGGCAATTGGGGGACATTTTTAAAATTAACCAGAGGTCTGACCTCTTGTAATGGCTGGTTATTTAATATGCACCCGTAAATGGGCGAATTTGCCCCTTTACAAGTGCACCTTAAATAAGCGCTCCAATTATAATCTAGCCCAATATGTATTATTCTATTTTTTTCCCTAAAATGTATCAGAACATTTTGATTTTATTTTTACTTAAGTACCTTTTCTTTGTTACATATGCATGTGTCATAGAATAAAGAAATATTTTTATAAAGCAATGTGATATTTTAATTTTATGTAAGTATTGATAATTTCCTAGCATTTATGCTGTAAATGTTTGAGAAACAATAGGAAACAAGTACAACCTCAATTCACAGTGACATATAGATTTATTGAACAAGCAAATACATAAATATGCGAGAGCATAACATCACAGGCACATAATTTAAAAGTAAAGTCACCAAAGTCTTTGCAGCGTACTGTGCTTTTATATTTCTGCTGCGGCTTTGACACACACACCCTTATCGTCTAATGTGCAACAGTATTCAGTATCACTCTTCCTGGGAGGAAGGAGGTACGAGTGATACTGGTTACTGTTGTTGCGCTTTTTTTTTTTTTTAAATAAAGATTTTTATTGAGGTTGTGCGAAAACCAATACAGTTTACATAGAGTAACAAATCACAATACAAACATAGGTAATATATTTCAAATATACTGTTTCTATAGTAATAGATAAGATTTATAACACAGATAATACTTATGGAAAGGACTGGAACCTCTTTTTCATTGCTAGGGGCTAGACACAGAATACAAGGTACATGATTTTTCCACAATGAACACTGGTGACAACTCCTGTACCTCCTGGTCCTTGCTATAGACTCTGAAGGAGGAGTAGGAATAAGCGAGAAACAATCTAAAATAGTTTGGCATTTAATGTGTTGTGAGATATTAACACTAAGGGAGCCAATCATTAGCTTAAATAGTGTGTTATCATATGCAGGTATGGTACAATATCACAAATGTGGTAGATGAGTTAGAAGGTAATAATTCAGATGGTGTCAATAATGAGGGCTCCATTCAGAAATTTGTATATAAATATGGTATAATGAATAGGTATGATATAATATCTAGGGTGCGGTATAGACAAGAGGAACCGCAAAGTTGGCCCTCCTAAAAGGGGGGTACATTATGGGGGGAGGTGGGAATTTTGGGCATAACAAGCAAAGCAATAAAAGCTATTATCACAGATAGGGAGTCTATGGAAACATGTACATATAGAACTTACTTGAGATTGAACTAATCATTGTAACATGTGCTTGGGGGGGGGGGAAATTGTTGTGCTATATCTGTGTGCAGAGTAATAATAACATAATAGGTAGAGTCTCGAGGGGTGCTATAGGGCCGGAGTTTCCTAAAAACAGGCTGGTGTTACCTCAGTGTGAAAAAATCTCAGGTAGTTATCTCCACGTAATCCAGTGCTTATATTTTGGAACAAGAGGTACTGGTGGATTTGTTGCTCTTTTTATATTCAAATTGCGCACTGCATGCTTGTGGGCTCTGTAGTTATATAATATACTATTATTTTTTTGTGAGAATCTTTAAGTGACCCCCTAATTAGGGACTACGTTCTTTACAAATAATAGGCATACACCATCTGTTTGGGAAAAAAGGCTGCAGCTTGTTTTTATTAAACAACATAACTTAACATATAAATAAAACAGATAAATATCCCTAGTAAAATAATTAATATTAACACCCACGGGGTTTGCCAAGTAACCCATTGTACCTCTGTTCCAAAGGTCCCCCTAGGAACCGTAATAGAACTCTCCTGCATAGCAGGATGTACCCCAGCAGAACTCCACAAACTACCAAAGGCAAGCCCCCCGCCACCAGGATGGCTTAAAGCCGGACCCCGCCACTACACAAGGCCTTTTCAACCCCTTCCCTTAAGTTAAAATTAAACAAATGGAGCCCCACCTCGTTTAAATAGACCCCATCTCTCAAAAAGAAGCATTCGCCTGACTCTCCTTTGAATTCCACATGTTATAGACACCCCCCATTCCTCTTCACAAACTTACTCAATATTCTATTGACTTTTCTCCTGGAATCTTCTAGCCTTCGCACATCCCAAGCTGTATGCCAATTTAGCCTAGGCACTATCTCTGACCACACCACAATTAACTCAGGGAACAACTCCCACAAATGGAGTAAATCCCTTTTAATTCCCTCCAGCAAGTCTTTTTGAGAGATGAAGCACAAATGAAGCATGGATCACCAACATACTCGGGGGACTGAATAATCTAGCATATCTTATCACCTTAACAATCCCCTAGTCCCACCTTAACCCCCGGAACCCGAACCACCGGATTCGGACTGTCTTGCCATCAAGATCCAACATTCCGTGGCGCCTACCCCTGGGGACAGAAAAAGAGATACTACAGAACCAATTCACTTCGAACATAGGATTTAAAACTACTAGAAGCCCAACTCTCAATCCTTTCTATCCTTGCATCTGACATACCCTACATTCTTGCCTCTGTTGCAGCCCCAATTCGGAAAGAGTGAGACCCAAAGTCAAGTTGCGGCAGGCCCAACAGCCCTAGCACCTTCCTAAAAACCAATAGAAATTGGAAATGCGATAAAGTGTCCTTGTTCCTATGAATAAACAAAGGAATATTGCCCACCGGACGCACTTGCAGGAACCAAGCCACCGACTCCACTGGGCAACATGCCCCTCTATTGCCCTAAGGCTAATCGCTCTCCCCTGTCCATCCTGATCGGTCTTAGACCACCTCAGGTATATGTAAAGTTCCCACCCTTTAATCCACACATTGCCCCTCTGAATACCTCCCCCATCTCTTTTAGTCGCTCCCACCACCTCAGACAACCGAAATGCCGCAAAAAAGGCTATAACATACGCAGCCCGGAAAAGCGCCACCTCATACCTATCCACGCATGCTGTGTCCAGTGTTCCCATAACCCTTTGCAAAAACAAGAAAATGACCGGTCTCCTTGAGTCCAGCACTCTTCCTTCCCTACACAAACCCATAGCCGCCATGCGCACCACAAAATATTTAGTAACATCCTCCCAACCCAAACATTGGCATAAAAAGATGATTGCCACCAGCCTTCATTTCACCATTGCCTTCGATACCCTTTGTATTTTCCAATCCGCCATCCATCCCAATAGTACTGACAACCAGCTCCGGGCTGTAAAGGCCCCCCGGCCCCTTTTAGCACCACACACCATTATTTCCATACCTGCGAATAAGCCTTCCATGTGGACCCCACCAAAGCCCTTCATACCATCTTCAACAAGCCAAGAAGTCCACCTTCCACAAGTCCCCCAGGCACTGCGTCCCCTCCTCCGCCAGCAGAGCCAGCTCCTGGAATCTATCCCACTGGAAACGGGAAAGAGCATCAGCAATCCCATTAGACTTACCAGGGACATGCAAAGCCTTAAACAGCACATTACATCTCAGGCACTCCAGCACAAACGTAGGAGAACCACCACCGGGGGGAGGATGCCAACAACGAGTTATCCACCAACACCACTGCCATATTATCCGAGTTAAACATAACCTTCCTGTCCCGCCGTAAACCCGGCCAAATAGTCAAGGCCACCAGTAAGGGGAACAATTATAAGAACACCAAGTTCTTAGTCAGGCCTCCCGTCTGCCACCCTTTTGGCCATGAATCCAAGCACCACTTACCCCCAAAGTATGCTCCAAAACCATGACCTTCCGATGCATCTGTAAACAAGTGTACATCCGGGTCCTCCCACCCCTCCTGTTGGATTAAGGACCACCAGTTAAATTCCTCTAGGAATCTCATCCAAATCATCTGATCCTCTTTCAACGCTTTTGTCAAGCGCACATGGTGTAAAGGCTCCTTTACCCCAACCGTAGCCAGGGAACACCCTTCCCACCGGGATGATTCTTAAAGCAAAATTCAGCTTCCCCAGCAACGATTGAATCCCCCTCAGAGTCAACGTCCTCTGCCCCAAGGCCGCCATAATGCACCACACAAGTTGGTCACCTTGTCATGAGGAAGGCAACATTCCATTTTCACAGAATCAATGTGTGTTCCTAAGAAACTCAGTGCAGTGGGATACCGAAATCCCTCGCTACTGCTTCAAATGCGTTCATTAATAGCTGGTATGCATCACTGCCAGGGGGGGCCTACAAACAGGAAGTCTTCCAAATAATGGACCACTGAACTCAACCCACGAAACACGCTTAACAACCCATTACATGAAACAGCTAAATTTTTCAAAATAGGAAGATGAGATCGAACAACCCATAGGTAAACATAAATCAACAAAAACGTTTCCCTCAAACAAACAACCCAACAAATGGTGAACCGGCAGTAACTGGAAAGCTGCCTCAACATCACCCTTTGCCAGGAGTGGTCCCCGGCCCGCCTGCCTGACCAAAGCCACCGCATTGTCAAATGATGCATATAGCCAGGACTGGGTCGATACCATAGTTCACCAAAGAACCCTTCGGGTACGACAGGTGGTGGATCATCCAAAACTGACCCTGTGCCTTCTTTGGGACTACTCCAAGGGGAGACAGCCTCAAGTTAGGCAAAGGACAAGCCGCAAACGGACCAGCCATTCGCCCAAGGGCAACTTCCTTCTCCAATTTTTCCCATACCACTCCCGGAAATTACCTGGCGGACTTCAAGTTTCCTGTCCCCCGGCCCCCTTTCACTTCCCGAAAGGGGGTGGGGAAACCTAAGCTAAACCCCATTTAGAGCATCCCCCTGTTTACCCCTAACCCTAGCGTACCGCCTTAGCCATGGGACCATCCTTCTGATGTCCACCGGTGTCCATGCCCTGAACACCTTCTTCCCTGAGTCTACCTCTGGCCTTTCCTTTTCTGAAACATTTGGCATAAGGATGGACTCCTCCACATCCCAAACATTCATGTTTATACTTGCACAATGCCCTGCACCGGCATTGCCCGTCGTTAAACTGGAAGCATAGGCCTTTTCGGAGGGCCACTGCTGAACTGTTACCAGCCGTTAAGGGGACTGGCCACCACATAGTGGAGTCATTATCTCTAGCCAAATCCCCATGTCCCTGTCGTCCCACCTCATTTCAGGATGAACTGCTATCCTTTGCCAAAACTGCTCATCATATCTCCACCATGCCATACCCCCATATGTACGGTAGGCCGAGGAGACTTCATCGAAGTAGCACAACAGGGCTGAACCTTGTTCAGGAAACTTCTGAGTAATCACGCTAGCCAAAATACAGAAGGCCCTAGACCATTTAGCAAAGGTCTTCGGGATCTTTTGATACCGCTGCTTCCGTTCATCCTCCTCCTTCTTCTCCTGCTCCCCTTTTGGGTCCTCTTTAACTTCAACAAACTGATCCAGGGGGAGGAGGGAAAACAATTCTAAAAACTCCCTCTTCCATATCCTCTCCTTAACCTTGGCCACCAAATACAACCCTAAGGGGCCTATGGAACATAAGCACGGCCTACACAGGGCTTTGTCACCACCCCAGAACTCCCAGCAGCACCGCCCACTCCCGCTACCCCTACAGCCACATCCCCAACAACCGCTCCTCCAGGCCCCTCCCCAGTCCCTGAGGTCCCAACCAGACCCGGCCCCGGAGCCACTGTCACTACGGCCCCATCTCCAGGGACACCGATGCCTGGGGCGCCAGCTCCCATGCCCCCGTCGGGCCCCCACAAAACTGCTCTACCCTCGCAATTAATTCTTTCAAACCTTTCAGCAGCACATTCTGCACCTCACTCATACTCCCACTCTGTGTAATAGTTGAATAATTGATCTCTGTTGAAGTCCTGCGCGCCATTTCCTCTCCTGAATCTCTTGTAGCTCCGGCCTAGCCCGAAAGTCTCCTGTCTCTCACTGGTGACCCTCTGCGCCTTTCTGGGGATCTCCTCCTGGATTTGGGCTCTCTCCTCCTATCCTCACTCTGTCCTCTGTCCGTGTGCCCAATGTGCGCCCAAGTGGGCGACATCCTCCTTTCCCTGCTGAGTCCTGTTGAGTTCATCCCGCATCACTAGCACAGAAGAAAGGGGGCAGTTAATGGCACCCACAACACAAGCCCACCCACCACAGGGGAGAGAGAGGAGAAAAAAAGAGGGGATGGGGGAAGGAGGGGGGAAGGAAGAGGGAGGAAGGTCCCAACATCTTGCTGCACTACATAAGGACTGGGTTACCCCCCCACGGTCTCCTGGCCTACATAGGGGACTATGCTTCCCATCCCCAGATCCTAAAGCCTACAGCCCCTGTCCCTCTCCTGTTAGCTTCCCCAAGTGGCTAAAAAAAAAAACTTGCATACTGCCTACTGCTAACCCACCTAAAAACGCACCTCACAGGGGCCAAGAGCTGTCACCTTGAATTGCTGCCCCCCCCTCCGGCCTAATTTTTGTATTGTTTGCCCCCCCATAACCCTGGCCCTGGCCTCATATGTTCCTCCCTAAGCTAACATTTGTGGCCCCTACCCTGGCCTCATCTGGGCCCACCACACCTGGTTCCTTCCCTAGCCTCATGTGGGCCCAACGGGGTTTACTTTATATACCCAATTGCACCCCCCGGCCTCATTTTGGCCCCACCATGTGTCCCCCTTTTAACCCCCCACTGGGCCTCATATGTGCCAGCCTGCCCCTCAAGTAAGGACACTCATCACCCCACTAACAGCCTCATGTGGGCCCCCCCAGTATCTTCCCGGTGCGCTATGGACCCCCTCATCCCTTGGTACCATCCACTACCACCACCCCTCTCTTCGACAGCTCAGTGGCTTACCTACAGGAGCAGCCATTGCCGCCTCCTCTGAAGATGCCTCCAGGACCGATCCAGCCAGGCTTGCGACAACATCCATGTGACCGCCATCATCTTCCTGCACTACCGGCTCCAGTCGTCCTCTCCTCTGCGGGCTACTCCTCTGCCCAGCTGGCCGTCCTCTGTTCCCTCTTCTGCAGGCTCGAACAGGACTGAGGCACTCTGGCGGCAGCGACCACAGCACCGGCCTGGCCCTAGGGGATGGCTCCTCTTCCACTGCTGTCTCCTCCGGATCCACTCCGCTCCGGGTAAGGCCCCAGCAGCCTGCAGCTGCGCCAGCAGCCACTGAGGACCTCTCTCCCTGATGGCAGCTGCAGCTGCAGTAAACAGCTCCTGGAAGTCAGACATGGTGACAGGTAAGTACCCTCACGTTCTCTCCGGGCTTGATGAGGTGACAAGATACCAGAGCTTCTTCTCACCGTCAGGTCCGGATAGAAGATGAGCCTACTTCCTGTTCACTGTCTCTTAAGGACTCCCCTATGGCCCACTCCTTAACCTCTCTCACCCCATCTTACACACTTGCCCTGTTCTGGGGACAAATGCCCTTCCCAAATAGGCATTTATCCAGGGCTGGCATTATCAGTAATATATATTGTTTATTTATGCAATGTATAAAATTTCAAAATATTTTTAGCAGTAGACGCACTTAGTACAATCAGAGTCACTCAATGTTGTAAAAATATTTGGCTTTCTTAAAGGGACAGTGTACTCCAGAATATTTATTGTTTAAAAAAATAGATAATTCCTTTATTATCCATTCCCCAGTTTTGCATAACCAACACATTTATATTAATACAATTTTTACCTATGTGATTATCTTGTACCTAAAACTCTGCAGACTGCCCCCATATCTCAGTCATTTTTACAGACTTGCATTTTAACCAATCAGTGCTGACTCATAAATAACTCCACCGACTGAGCACAATGTAATCTATATTACACACATGAACTAGCGCTGTCTAGCTGTGAAAAGCTGTCAAAATGCACAGAGATAAGATACTGCCTTCAAAGGCTTAGCAACTTGCATATGAGCCTACCAAGATTTAACTTTCATCAAAGAATACAAAGAGAAGAAAGCAAATTTGATGAAAATAGTAAATTGGGAAGTTAATTATAATTGCTTGTCCTATCTGAATTATGACATTTTTGACTAGACTGTCCCTTTAAGGGACTTTAGCAAAATTATATATTTTAAAAATGCAGCATAATTTAAATGAATTCAATGTTTATGCACAGTCAAAAGACTTTCCTTAGATGCACGACAATAGCATTTCTAAGAAGATTCATTTGCATATAATAGCTTTGCTGAAAAACATATTTCCTAGCAATATTACATTAACAAAAAAATATTTTAGTTAGATAAAAAAAAATAAAGTATTAAACTAAAGATATATTTCATAAATACAATATTTCCTAGCAATATTACATTAAAAAAAATATATATTTTAGTGAGATTAAAAAAAATTAAAGTATTAAACTAATGATACATTTTATGCATACAATATGGGTAAATCTACAATTTCATAATCTGAATTTCTTAAAGGGATAGTAAAGTCCAAATTAAACATGATTCAGATAGGGCATGTAACAACTTTCTAATTTACTTTATTCATCACATTTGCTTTGTACTCTTGGTATTAGATGAAAGCTAAACCTAGGTAGGCTTATATGCTAATTTCTAAGACCTTGAAGGCCGCCTTTTATTTAAATGCATTTGACAGTTTTTCACAGCAAGAGGGCATTAGTTCATGTGTTTCATATAGATAACACTGTGCTCATGCACATGAAGTTATTTAAGAGTCAGCACTAATTGCCTAAAATGCAAGTCTGTCAAAAAATCTTAAATAAGGAGGCAGTCAGCAGAAGTTTAGATGCAAGGTAATTAGAGATGTAAAAAGTATATTTCTATAACAGTGTTGGTTATGCAAAACTGAGGAACGGTAAATAAAGGGATTATCTTTTTAAACAATTACATTTTGGGTGTTTACTTTCCCTTTAAGTATGTATAATAAATAACATTTATATTATAAAAGAAGTGTGGTTTTTATTTTATTCATATTTTGCTTAGACATGCAAGAAAATAGGAAATACATTTACACATAAAGGTTTTGGGATCCAGATTTATATCTTTTTTTTGTTGCTGTTGTTTGGATGCAAAATAAATGAGTACTGGAGTAAAAATCTAATTTAATAAATATGTTTTCTGGAAGTGTTTTTCCATTGTGATAAGATCCTTATTGCAAATTCAAAAAGTAAATCAAAAGTTTTCATTTAAATCCCAAGAGTCATTTGTATTGCATCAATACTGTGAATATAATAGGACTACTCCAAAGTTTGTCTATATACAAATAATACATACTTTGTATGATGCAGTAGGGTGTTTCTGCAGATGATTTATAACCATTGAACACAATATATAATAGTTAAAAACAGGTTACAAGTAGGGCACAACTGATAATGTGCAACACATTAGTTAGCATTCTGCCATGCTCAACAATAACATTAGATCAGGTATTGAAAATTGCTTGTTAAAATGTTTTACCACTGCATTTGTAATGAATCATACACTTGTATAGTGTGCCTTATACTTTTAAGAGCAAAACAGGAGAAGCGCGGCCATTGTGCAGGTAATAATAGTATTTGGATAAAGGGACAGTCGACTTGAAAATTGTTATTGTTAAAAAAGATAAAAAATCCCGTTTGCATACCCAACACGTTTCTATTAACACACTTTTTACCTCTGTGATTACCTTGTATCTAAAGCCTCTGCAGACTGCCCTCTTATCTTAGTTCTTTTGACAGACATGCAATTTAGCCAATCAGTGTTAATTCATAAATAACTCCTGGTGAGTTAGCACAATGTTATCTATATGACACACATGCACTGAGATAAGAGGCAGCCTTCAATTGTTTAGAAATCAGTTTGGGCCTACATAGGTTTAGCTTTCAAAAAAGGATACCAAGGGAACAAAGAAAATTTGATGATTAAAGTAAATTGGAAAGTTGTTTAAAAGTGCATGCCCTATTTGAATCATGAAAGGTTAATTTACACTTGAGTATCCCTTCCATTTTTGCACTTGAACACAATCCAAAGCACCGCTTTTACTTTTAAAAGATCATTAAATACAGTAAAACTGCATAATTGACAAATGCATAATAAAAAGGCAATTCAATAACACTTAGGGCTCAAACTATGAAGCAGCGTAAGTTGCTCCAGAGCCCTTGAGGGGCTGGTTCACACAGGGTCTGAGTTGGCAAAGAGAAATCACCCTGAACTCTGGGTGATTGACAGACCCTTCTGTTGCACAAGAGAAGGGGTGGGCATTACCCACTCATTGGAGTGTGTAAAGATACATAGGGCCAGCAGACAAACAGATCCGCTGCCCATATGCAGCGAAGGAGTGCAGACAACTTCTCAAGTTGAGAAGCTTGTCCGTACGTAGCTTAATACAAGGGGCCCTTACTCTGAATTTCAAATGAGCATAAGAATTTTGTACGACAAATTAAAAAACAAAATCCTTTTATTTCCCAGAACCTGTAACAATTTGACAGCTATCAGTGAATCACAGGCTCATATGTGTATACATTGTGAACCCTTGCACATGCTCAGTAGGCGCTGATGCCTCACAAAGTTGTATCTAAAAAGGTTGTGCACATTTTCATAATGGAAGTAAATTGAAAAGTTGTTTTGTTTTTTTTTTTTTGTTAAATTGCATGCTCTGTCTGAATCATAAAAGTTTAATTTTGACTTTTGTGTCCCTTTAATGGTTTTTAAAATCTAGTATCAAATATTATTTCTTGCTATTGTGCTTTCAAAAACATATTAAAGTGCTAGAAAAGTAAATGAAAAACTCTGTTGCTTGAGCAGTTTTTTGCACTTGATCAGGTTTGTGCTCAAGCTTTATCCAACATAAATTATTTTAGTGCAGGCTGCTATAGAAAATATTACCTGACGGAAATTATGCATCAGTGTTATGAGAATATTGTAGCACACACTTTATTACAGCTCGCATGATAAATATTTACACATGGATTTGTAAGCAGTATAGATTGACCTCTAGCAAACTTAAAGGGATATGAAACCAAACATTTCTCTTTCATGATTAAGATAGACCATACAATTTTAATCAACTTTCCAATTTACTTCTGTTATCTAATTTGCTTTGTTCTCTTTGTATAATTTGTTTAAAAGCATACCTATGTAGCCTCTGAAGCTGGGTGCTAGCTGCTGATTCATGGCTGCAAATATATAGAAGAACTCTGCAAGAAAAGGAAACAACCCACAGCTGTAAGTCGTTCCTTACCCTTCCCTTAAAGGGACAGTCTACACAAAATCTATTGTGGACTGCCCCTTTAAATACCCACACTCAAGCACCTCCCCTCCTAACAACACACCTTAAGCACAAAGCCTAGGCTGTACAATTTTTTTCAACCCCTTAGAATTTTACATTCCTAGATAGTCATTACAATTATTGTGGTACATCATGATTTATTTTTCTTAATACATATATTTCCTGCAGAGTTTATCTCTATATTACAAATTTGCTTCTAGTATTATAGAATTTATCATTGCTTTACTTTTTTCTTTTACATATACAGTTCAGATGGCCATTTTTTTTAAAGGGACACATTGGATTTTTTTTTCACTTGCAGGGTATGTGAACACATCTGAGTAATTCTTCAAGTTAAAGTAAATACTTCTATGTAAATAAAATTTAATGTGCCATTTTTAACAAAACTTACTGCATTTTTTATTCTTGTCAAAAAAAATATTGCACATCCAGTTCTCCAAATAAAAAGAGTACTTGACCAAATACTTAATATTTATTTGATACTCAGAACAGCTCTTCTTAAACCTAGTATCCTACACAAGTTTCCATGTAATAATGCAAAATATGTAAATTGCACCACAATAAAGGATATGTGTTTAATAATAACGTCCAAGGTGCCAATTTAACAATGTGCGAGCAGACATGATCCGCTGTAGCTCGGGCTGATTGCTGTCCGCTGCCTCAGAGGTGGCTGACGAGTTAAGGAGCAGCGGTTTAAGACCGCTGCTTCTTAACTCCTGTATCCAGCGAGCCTGAAGGCTCACGTGGAAACAGTTGCATTCGGGCCTTAATAAGTCAGCCCCCTAAAGTCTTCTCTCGTTTGGTGTAAAAATCTCCAGGAATGGAAAAAAGAGGCAGAACAAACAAAAGTGAAGATTTAGTAATAATGGTGATGACCAAACAGCAGGACAGGAACCATACTCACATGATATAGAGCTATAACATAGCACTCAGTCTGTAAGTGCAGTAAAACCAATCTTCCAGAGTGTGAAAGGACGATATATACCTTGTGAAATTAAAACACAATTTATTAGGGAACAGATAACATAATCACTTGGGCGTAAGGGCGAAATCCAAATCAGAACTGCCGACACAAAACCACATAGACACTACTACAAATGGCGTCTCGGGCAAGCGGTATTACAGTTCAAAGGAAGTCACAACCATCCTAGTGATAAAGTGTCCCAGTGTCCAATCTGACATTTTGTTCACCAGATAGCTTCTGTCTTTTTCAAGTATACCATTGGTCTGTAGTCATCCTCCTTTTAAATGTCCAGCTGTTGTTTTGTTGATTTTTGCTATCCGTCAAATTTTGCTACCCTTTCAGTGCACATGCACACACTTACGTCAGTGCCTTCCACACGTTGTAAAGCATAGGTGAAATGCGGTGATGTATGTGCACTCACACGCACTGAGAGGGGTAGCAAAGTTTGATGGGTAGATAGAAAATCTCAATGCTTTGTCTGTGCATGCACTCCACGCGCACCCTCGATATATAAATAAAATTAACTAAACAGTTTTCCCAATATTAATTTGCAGCTCCATATATTATTACAATTAAAGGTTACTCCTAAATTCATTAACTGTAAGTTGAGTTATTGATCATCACCATTAATAATAGAATTTCACTGTTGTTTGTTCTGTCTCTTTTTCCATTCCTGGAGGTTTTTACACCTAACGAAAGAAAACCTTTGGACTTTAACACATATCCTTTATTGTGGTTCATTTTGCACATATTGTATTATACTTTAGTCCTACTGTGTATTTACAAGATTACTATTTTTTGTTTATGTTTCCATGTAATGTCTATATGGAGAAAGTACAATCTATATTTCACGGTAGATATATTTCTTTTATTAGATTAAGACGCCAATAAAATTATTCTTGCCAAACAGAAAGATGTACATATCAGATTTAAAGTCGAGTAGACATGATACGCTGTCAGCATTTAACATTGCACAAGCATTTCTGGTGAAATGCCGTCCCCTGCTCACTGGTGGCCAATCAGCTGCTAGCAGGAGCTGTCAATCATCCCAATCATATCGGATCGGGATGATTTCAATCTGCCACTTAAAAGGTGACGGACAAGTTAAGAAGCAGCGGTCTTATGACTGCTGCTTCTTAACTTCCGTTTCAAGCAAGCCTGAAATGATGGGGCTCCGAAGCATCCGCTATCATCTGTAGTCACGCTGATCACAACCTCTACAATTAATTCCCTTTAACCTTTTCTAGTAGGCATGTAACTAAGATCATTGCCTTGTTCACTGATGGAAAGCCAGCTGCCTTGAGATAGTTCTTCTTCATGGAAAACCTAGTGCATTACTGCTCTGGAGCTGGAGCTGACTTTATGTATTTAACCCCTTTGCAGCCAAATGCTGTAGCTAAACAAATTCCATTTCAGAAACATGGAAAAACAGCATGATTTATATTAACGTTATATATTTCAAAAGTACTGAACCAATTTAAATGGATATGAAACACAAAATGTTTCTTTCATGATTCAGATAGAGAATAAAATTTAAAAAAACTTTCCAATTTACTTTCATAATCTAATTTCATTAATTCTCTTGGTATCCTTTGTTAAAGAAACAGCAATGCACATGGGTGAGCCAATAACATAAGGCATATGTGCAGCCACCAATCAGAAGCTCCTGTCTGTACCTAGGTATGCTTTTCAACAAAGGATACCAAGAGAAAAAACGAAGAGAAAAAAAAACAAATTGGATAATAGAAGTAAATTGGAAAGTTGTTTAAAGTGTCATGCTCTCTCTGAATCATGAAAAAAAAAAAGTTTCATGTCCCTTTAATATATTTTGGATATGTAGTGATTGCAAATCAAAATTTGAAAGGAAACTCAAGTCAAAATAAACTTTTATGATTCACAAAGAGCAGCATTTTTAAGACACTTTCCAATTTACTTCCATTATCAAATGTTCCACAGTCTTTTTATTTACACACTTTCTGGGGAACAAGATCCTACTGAGCATGTACAAGCAAGCTCACAGGGTATATGTATACTTGTCTGTGATTGGCTGATGTCTGTCCCATGATACAAGGGGCCGGAAAATGAGAGAACAAATCAATTTGCCAGAAAAAAATCTATTGCTTATTTGAAATTCAGAGTAGGTATTAAATTAATGTCTTTTTATTATGCACTTGTTAATTATGCAATTATACTGCATTAAGTGGTCCTTTAAATACCACATGTAGGGCCATATTACAAGGGGAGCGCTATTGTTAGCGTGAGGAGCGCAAACACGATTGCAGGATCTCAGTGTTTTTTTAGTTCAAATCCATATTACAAGTGGCGCAGTGTTTAAATTGCCACAACTAATTTGTGTGAACTTGTGTTAATTTATACTCCCATATTTTCTATGGGCACAGCGTCAATGTGCACTCATATTACATGTTGAAAGTAAATGTGATCGCTCAAACACAATTTTATGCTCAAACTTTTTACGTAACTTAAAAGTTCATGTAAAGAGTTTGGCTGCAGGAAAAAAATTGCACTAAACTGTACTATTTACCCCTAAAAAGACACACATCCACATCGCAAAATACCTCACTACATTGTTAACCCCTAACTGCCACAATCCCCATTGCAAAGTACCCTGCTACACTACTAACCCCTAAACTGCCACAACCCCCTCACAAAGTGCCCTGCTACACTATTAACCCCTAAACCACCACAATCTCCCTATCACAAACTACCCACTGTACTATATACCCCTAAACCATCACAAACCCATCACAAAATTCCCTACTACACTATGAAAACCTAAACTGCCATACTACCACATTGCAAAGTATCCCGCTACACTATTGACCCTTAAACTGCCACAACCCCTTCTCAAAGTACCTTGCTAAACTATTAACTCCTAAACTACCACTAACATCCTAACAGATAACACCCTCTAAGTTACAAAAAAACTACCATTACAAAAAAACCCTAATATTACATAAAAATTAAAAAAAAACGTCTATTACATAAAAATAAAAAACCTATCAATGCAGAATTTGTTTTTACTAAAAATAAAAACACACAGGCCTAGATTTGGAGTTTGGCGGTAGCCGTGAAAACCAGCGTTAGAGGTTCCTAACGCTGGTTTTAGGCTACCGCCGGTATTTGGAGTCAGTCAAAAAAGGGTCTAACGCTCACTTTTCAGCCGCAACTTTTCCATACCGCAGATCCCCTTACGTCAATTGCGTATCCTATCTTTTCAATGGGATCTTTCTAACTCCGGTATTTAGAGTCGTGGCTGAAGTGAGTGTTAGAAATCTAACGACAAAACTCCAGCCGCAGAAAAAAGTCAGTAGTTAAGAGCTTTCTGGGCTAACGCTGGTTCATAAAGCTCTTAACTACTGTGCTCTAAAGTACACTAACACCCATAAACTACCTATGTACCCCTAAACCGAGGCCCCCCCACATCGCCGACACTCAATTACATTTTTTTAACCCCTAATCTGCCGACCGCCACCTACGTTATCCTTATGTACCCCTAATCTGCTGCCCCTAACACCGCCGACCCCTATATTATATTTATTAACCCCTAATCTGCCCCCCACAACGTCGCCGCCAGCTACCTACACTTATTAACCCCTAATCTGCCGTCCGCACGCCGCCGCCAGCTACATTATAGCTATGTACCCCTAATCTGCTGCCCTAACATCGCCGACCCCTATATTATATTTATTAACCCCTAACCTGCCCCCCACAACGTCGCCGCCACCTACCTACAATAATTAACCCCTAATCTGCCGACCGCAAAGAGCTGCCACCTACATTATAGCTATGTACCCCTAATCTGCTGCCCCTAACACCACGACCCCTATATTATATTTATTAACCCCTAATCTGCCCTCCCTAACATCGCCGACACCTAACTTCAATTATTAACCCCTAATCTGCCGACCGAATCTCGCCACTATTCTAATAAATGTATTAACCCCTAAAGCTAAGTCTAACCCTAACACTAACACCCCCTAAGTTAAATATAATTTAAATCTAACGAAATTAATTAACTCTTATTAAATAAATGATTCCTATTTAAAGCTAAATACTTACCTGTAAAATATACACTAATATAGCTACAATATAAATTATAATTATATTATAGCTATTTTAGGATTTATATTTATTTTACAGGTAACTTTGTATTTATTTTAACCAGGTACAATAGCTATTAAATAGTTAAGAACTATTTAATAGCTACCTAGTTAAAATAATTACAAAATTACCTTTAAAATAAATCCTAACCTAAGTTACAATTAAACCTAACACTACACTATCAATAAATTAATTAAATAAAATACCTACAATTACCTACAATTAAACCTAACACTACACTATCAATAAATTAATTAAATACAATATCTACAAATAAATACAATGAAATAAACTAACTAAAGTACAAAAAATAAAAAAGAACTAAGTTACAAAAAATAAAAAAATATTTACAAACATAAGAAAAATGTCACAACAATTTTAAACTAATTACACCTACTCTAAGCCCCCTAATAAAATAACAAAGCCCCCCAAAATAAAAAATGCCCTACCCTATTCTAAATTACAAAAGTTAAAAGCTCTTTTACCTTGCCAGCCCTGAACAGGGCCCTTTGCGGGGCATGCCCCAAGAAATTCAGCTCTTTTTCCTGTAAAAAAACACGTACAATACCTCCCCCAACTTTACAACCCACCACCCACATACCCCTAATCTAACCCAAACCCCCCTTAAATAAACCTAGCCCCTGAAGATCTTCCTACCTTGTCTTCACCATGCCAGGTATGACCGATCCGTCCTGGCTCCGATATCTTCATCTAAGCCCAAGCGGGGGCTAGACATCCATCATCCGATGGCTGAAGAAGTCCAGAAGAGGCTCCAAAGTCTTCATCCTATCCGGGAAGAAGAGTAGATCCGGACCGGCAACCATCTTCTTCCAAGCGGCATCTTCTATCTTCATCCAATGAGGACCGGCTCCATCTTGAAGACCTCCACCGCGGACCCATCTTCTTCCGACGACGACTTCCCGACGAATGACGGTTTCTTTAAGGGACGTCATCCAAGATGGTGTCCCTCGAATTCCGATTGGCTGATAGGATTCTATCAGCCAATCGGAATTAAGGTAGGAAAATTCTGATTGGCTGATGGAATCAGCCAATCAGAATCAAGTTCAATCCGATTGGCTGATCCGATCAGCCAATCAGATTGAGCTCGCATTCTATTGGCTGATCGGAACAGCTGGGTTAGATTAGGGGTATGTGGGTGGTGGGTTGTAATGTTGGGGGGGGGTATTGTATGTGTTTTTTTTACAGGAAAAAGAGCTGAATTTCTTGGGGCATGCCCCGCAAAGGGCCCTGTTCAGAGCTGGTAAGGTAAAAGAGCTTTGAACTTTTGTAATTTAGAATAGGGTAGGGCATTTTTTATTTTGGGGGGCTTTGTTATTTTATTAGGGGGCTTAGAGTAGGTGTAATTAGTTTAAAATTGTTGTAATATTTTTCTTATGTTTGTAAATATTTGTTTATTTTTTGTAACTTAGTTCTTTTGTATTTTTTGTACTTTAGTTAGTTTATTTCATTGTATTTATTTGTAGATATTGTATTTAATTAATTTATTGATAGTGTAGTGTTAGGTTTAATTGTAGGTAATTGTAGGTATTTTATTTAATTAATTTATTGATAGTGTAGTGTTAGGTTTAATTGTAACTTAGGTTATGATTTATTTTACAGGTAATTTTGTAATTATTTTAACTATTTTAGCTATTAAATAGTTCTTAACTATTTAATAGCTATTGTACCTGGTTAAAATAAATACAAAGTTACCTGTAAAATAAATATAAATCCTAAAATAGCTATAATATAATTATAATTTATATTGTAGCTATATTAGGATTTATTTTACAGGTAAGTATTTAGCTTTAAATAGGAATAATTTTTTTTTTTTTTTTTTTGTTTAAATAGTTTTTATTGAGGTTTATGATAAAATGACATGCAAATACAAATACAGGCGAAACTCATGTAACAACGAGAAACATCATCATACAGTAAGAGCTCAGTAGCTATCAATATCAAGTCACTAATAGCATAATATACAATAGTTTCCAATGACAGGATAAAAGTAGACGATATTATGTCATGCGTAGAGTTCCAAAATTAAGCAAACCTCATACATTTTTTACTTTTGTATCACTTGACACAACAGTTCATTAACAGTCAATAAACAACATTATATGATATAGACATAGATTAACGAGTTGTTTATTAATATCAAGCGAGAAAAAGAGCAACTCAGCAAATGTATAGCAAGTAGTATTAGAAAAGGAAAGAGGGGAAGGGAGGGGAAGAAAAAAAAAAAAAAAAGGGGGGGGGGAGAAGGGGGAAGAGAAAAAAGGGGGGGAGGGGGATAACTCCCCACCTCTGATTCCAGGTATCACTATAGCTCTGAATCCCTACAGGAGAACCCACCGGCGACTGGCTTCTATCCCCTATAAGTGGTGTCATCAATAATCCCACTACGTAAGGCACAAAGCATTGCTAGCACATGATAATCTCCCCTTCTAGGCATTGTCGCCAGGCTTCCCAACATAAACAATGAATCGTGATTTTGTTGTTAGCTGCAAAGACCGCGCATTCCATGGTTTCAATATGTGCCATTGTAGACTTAATCTGACTCCATCTAGGGCCCTTAGATTGGAGCCATGCCTTAGCGATGTTTAGCTTAACAGACATGAAAATATATATACACAGGTATTTTAAGTGTCGAGGTATCTTGTCAGAGAATAAATGAAATAGTGCTACAGCTGGCCGATTAGATTCCACCAAGCCTAGTTTGGTGCAGTAATAGAATGCCCTGGTCCAGATTCTCTGAATCTTAGGACACTCCCACCACATATGGGCTGGGGATCCCACTTTGCCACATCCCCTCCAACACATAGGGGAATTTGTTTTAGAGATCTGAAATAAGCGTAAGGGGGTGTAATGCCATTGTGTCAGGGTCTTAAAATAAAGTTCAAAATAGGTAGTACTATGAACCGCATTTTTAAGGAATAATTTATTTAATAAGAGTTAATTAATTTTGTTAGATTTAAATTATATTTAACTTAGGGGGGTGTTAGTGTTAGGGTTAGACTTAGCTTTAGGGGTTACTACATTTATTAGAATAGCGGTGAGCTCCATTCGGCAGATTAGGGGTTAATGTTTGAAGTTAGGTATCGGCAATGTTAGGGAGGGCAGATTAGGGGTTAATACTATTTATTATAGGGTTAGTGAGGCGGATTAGGGGTTAATAACTTTATTATAATAGCGGTGCAGTCCGCTCTGCAGATTAGGGGTTAATAAGTGTAGGCAGGTGGAGGCGACGTTGTGGGGGGCAGATTAGGGGTTAATAAATATAATATAGGGGTCGGCGATGTTAGGGCAGCAGATTAGGGGTACATAGGGATAATGTAAGTAGCGGCGGTTTACGGAGCGGCAGATTAGGGGTTAATAATAATATGCAGGGGTCAGCGATAGTGGGGTCGGCAGAATAGGGGTTAATAAGTGTAAGGTTAGGGGTGTTTAGACTCGGGATACATGTTAGAGTGTTAGGTGCAGACGTAGGAAGTGTTTCCCCATAGCAAACAATGGGGCTGCGTTAGGAGCTGAACGCGGCTTTTTTGCAGGTGTTAGGTTTTTTTTCAGCTCAAACAGCCCCATTGTTTTCTATGGGGGAATCGTGCACAAGCACGTTTTTGAGGCTGGCCACGTCCATAAGCAACTCTGGTATCGAGAGTTGCAGTGGCGTTAAATATGCTCTACGCTCCTTTTTTGGAGCCTAACGCTGACATTCTGTGGACGCTCAATACCAGAGTTATTTTAAAGGTGCGGCCAGAAAAAACCCAGCGTTAGCTACGCGGGTCGTTACCGACAAAACTCTAAATCTAGCCGACAGTTATGCCAATTCTAAAACTCCCCATTAAAAAAACACCCTTAAAATTAAAATATATATATATATATACAGACACTAAAAGTTACTATAGAAAAAGCCCTTAGAATGGCTTTTTGTAGGGCATTACCCTAAAGGGATTTAAGTTATTTTGCTATATAAAAATAAAATCAAATTTAAAAATAAACCTAATCTAAAACATTGCCCTTAAAAGGGCATTTGGTTGGGAATTGCCCTGATAAGGGTAATGGTAGTTCAGAGCCCTAAAGCGAGTCTGCTCTTTTGCTGCCCAAAAAAAAAAAAAAAATCTAAAACACCCTATCCTAAAAAAAAAGATTGCCCATTTGGTAGGGCAGTTCCATAAAGTGATTCAGCACTTTTTCTGCTCCCCCTCCCAAAAAATAAACTAATCTAAAAAAATAATAATAATCTAATAAAAAAATTCTAATCTAAAAAAAATATATATCATAGGTTACCTTGAAAAAAGCATTTGTAGGGCATTGCCCTAAAGTGAACATAGCTCTATTTTATTTTAAAAACAATTTCTAACCAAAAAAAAGTACACCAAAAAAACCAACAGCTAAACCCCAAAGAGGGTATTCATCGACCTTGAATCTGGCTCCCACGTGCTTGCCATCTGCAGTGCTCATCTTTATGGGGGGCCCATCTTCATGGAGGCACACATAAACTAGTTCTGTCTGGCTGTGAAAAGCTAATAAAATCCATTGAGGCTTAGAAATAGGCAGATATTTAGATGTTTATAATTTACAAAGTATTTTAATATAACAATGTTGGTTGTACAAAGCTAGGTAGTAAAGATGTTGTCTATCTTTTTAAACAATAAAAACATCAAGTAGACTGTCCCTTTAAACTGAACTTCACAATAGGTAAAAAATAGTGTGGTTTACCAACCCCTTTAATTTATTACCAATGTTTTAAATATTGCCTATATATATAAGAGGCCAAAAATACCAATGAAAACCTTTAACCTTCAAGGGGACCATACATCTAAAGTACATAAATATTGAATAGTTCTTATAATATTTTATAACAGCACTTCTAAAACTATAACCACTTTGTAAATTAATCCAGCATTTGTCATATTCCATATTTTGCTTTAGCTCTTTGGCAACATATGCTTGCTTCTAATACAGTTTGAAAGCTGTAAAAAAATACACAAGCATTCTCTTGACACTTATTTTAAGAGAGCACATTTTTATCCAGATTGTTTGATCTATTAAGATCTCACAGTGTTATATTGATATTTAACCCCTCAGTCATTCATCTCATGCTAGAAATAATACATCTGGGTAATCTTTAGGCATTGTAATAGATACTGTCTTTGTCTGTGTGTATCTTTCTTTCTTTCTATTTATCTATCTATATCTATCTATCTATCTATCTATCTATCTATCTATCAATATATCGATATTTCCATCTATATATTTCTATCTATCTATTTATTTATCTATTACATGAAAATGAGGCAAAATAATTGATGAAAGCATATTTGTTAAAGTTTTTGTATTCATAATTATATATATATATATATATATATATATATATATATATATATATATATATATATATTTTTTTTTTTTTTCTAATTATTTTATTTTTAATGCCCATTTAAAGTAATATTTTACTACGGAAAACCCATGTGTGCCCCAAGATACCTCTTTTCTATTCTTCTTTGTCAAATACATTTACCCTTGGTATCAAGGCACTGCCCTTTGCAATACGTAGGCTTACTCCAAAGGGAACTTGTGAGAGTCTTTATTTTGTTCCCCTTCCTTACTCTTAGAGTTGAGTTTCATTATAACAATAAATACATACATTTGGGGAAAAAGTAAACCATGCATCAAACAACAAACACTCTATAGAACCATGGAGGAAGGAGGCCTTGGTCTACCATGCATCCAAGACTACTGTAACGTAGTGACCTTACAAAGACTACTAGATTGGCACATATGGACTGATACCAAGGCATGGGTTTCATTAGATTAAAAAAATGTGAAAGTTCCAAGAGTAGGCACACTCTGTTGGGTTCCAAAAAATTCCAGACCCCCTCAATGCTATTAACTGGAGGTCCACAAAAAAACTTATTTTTCATACATGGGTTCACATAGTCAAATTGGGAGGCAAAATTACATCCTCACACTCACCAATGCTTCCCATCCCCCTAAACGCAGAACAAGTGGAAGGTTTAGACAAGGGTTACCAGAGATTACAAGAATGGAATCACACAGTTCCTATAGCCACCTTCATTTCAGATTGCAAACTGCTCAGGAGAGACCAACTCCAAAATCAAGAGAATATTTTCTCTACCAACTGGCATAAATAAATATGCATAGATCTCACATTTCATAAACACAAGCCCATTCAAAACAGACCTACTCAGACCCTTAACTATATTGGAATATTTATGCCATCAACAGAAACCAATCCAAAACCATTTGTCTTTATCAAGAAAATTACTAAAGACAACCAGACACTCTCTTCTCCTCGACTACAATACTAGATGGCAGAGAGATCTTGCCACACGAATAGACAAAAAAGACTGGGAAAAATTTATAACGGCCACTCACAAATCCACCACATCACCACAATTACTAGAGATGAATTACAAAATTCTCCTCAGATGGTACCTTACCACTACTAAATTAAACAGTATTGGGCACAGAGCCAGCAGCCATTAGCAGCAGACATGTTTCAGAAAGCTCTTGGGCCCAAGTTTTTATAAATCAACACTAACTAAGCTCCATCAAACTACCTCACAGTAGCAGTAAGATCACTACCCACTACTTGAGATCCTTGGGATTCCGGTTCGTATTGTTTGCGGACAACAGCTGACTGACCTGTATAGATTCCTGAGTACAGCCCGCATCGCGCAGCAGACTTAGGCCTTACAAGTGACATAGCCACTTCACAGACTCTCCGAAGGGTCGGGGCTCCGCTCCGGAGCCTGTGTGTTCCTACTTGTGGCTGAAGCCTCTGAGGGGGAGTTCCCGGGAGCCGGTCCCACTTAGCCAGTGAAGGAGACCTTTACAGCGTTTGCACGACTCCGGCCTAGGTGGACTTAGTAGCCGCGCAGCTATCAGGTGTCCTAGGAGATACCCATCCTGAAAGAGTTTCTCCTGCCTTATCTGGACTAATCGCCCTACAGGAACAGTGAGGAGGACAGTTTAGAGGGCTAACTGGTAAACCCGCCGAAGCACAGGAGACCCCGCCACATTGACTGAGTAAGTGCGCATATTTTTCCATAAGCACACACACTGCATAACAGGCCAAAGTTAAACTAGAGTCAATTCAAATATTGTGAATACCAACACAGGCTGTGCAATCCTGAATCCCAATGCTAACCACACTACATAGACATATACCAATAGGCCCTTGATAAAGCAGTAGGCGAAATGCATGTCAGGCGTTCGCACTGCTTCTCTTTAAACCTAAATGTAAAAGCTAATAGAAAACTATTTAATTGTTGGCCTTTATAGGCATTTTCTTTTTAGTGGTTAAAGCGGATAATTTAAAATGTGGTGATACTAATTTATAGAACAATCGGTGTCAGCTTTGACTCTTATTGACATAAAAAATCAGATCGCCGCCATAGTGCTAACTTTAAACAGCACAATAGACTGCTAATAACGTGTTATAGTGGCAACTGATGCAATCTCCTATATAACTTACTAAGTTACCGCTAATGTGCCAAAACTAATTCTTATTTGGGGGGTTATATTGCTAAATTAAAATGAACTATAGTGGAAAACTATCCCAATTATAAACGCATCTTGTTACCTTAGTAATGTAGAACACACAGCACAAATTGTGATCCGGTGCAAAAACCCTCTTATAGTAGCAGTCAGCCTGACCACCTATGACACACATATCTGTTCCACTACATTATTAATCACCATGCTACATATCATAGACTGATAGAACATTTGATAATAGCATGTGTCCTTAAAGACTGATTGAAATTGTGACTGTTATCCCTGATTCATACTATCCCCAAACTACCACTATTTTATTGGACCACTATCCCTTTGTTAATATTGTTAATGAGAATGCTTTTTGCTCTCCCATACCTTTAAGAAAAGCATGTGCATGTAATTAGTCAATGAAATGTGTCTACATTTGGTACATTTTTCTACCTGACTTATTTGATTTTACACTTAGTTTTTTATATATGACATCTTATATGTCATCTTAGGTACACTCTTTTACCCTATTATGTTAATTTAAGCTACGCTCACTTTATCCAGTACCAAATAGTTTCTCCAAATAAGATTGTATCATCCTATAGTCTAATAGGCACTAGAGTAATGTGTTTTCACTAGTGATAACCTTTTCTAATAGACACTGACACAATAGAGATTGTCCTCACGAATGTGGGACATACATTACCTGTGTAAGTGAACGTGGCCACATGTAATAGATGTAATAACATGGTGATACCTTTATTTTAAAACTTATTCTCATTTCCTATTTTTTAATTTTTCATTAATAAAAGTTATGTTTTAAGATGATGTCTCAGATGCCTATCCCCTATCTGAATACCTAAGTCTCTTACCCAAGTGTGCCCCAAGATACCTCTTTTCTTTTCTTCTTTGTCAAATGTATTTATTGTTCTCTGTAGCAGCAATATATACCAGTTTGTTAGGTGTATTGGGATGGACTGGAGAATATACAGAATTCTTGGTAAAGTCATAATTTTAATGGACTGAATACGTCCCCACCAAGAGATGGGTTTGGAGCCCCATTCCTTTAACTCGGTATGGGTACTTCAGTGTAATGTAGTGTAATTTCTGTGAAAAGAGTGTTGTAGGGTTGGCAGAGATGTAGGTAAGTATTTAATGTTGTCTTTTTGTAACCGAAGTGGGCATATAGTTTTTAGTCTGTCAAATTCTGTTTTAGAAAAATAAATATTTAATATCTCTGATTTCTGCATATTTACTGAAAAACAAGAGAATTTCCCAAAATGGGTAAGTTCTTTGCAGATCTCCCGGATTGATCTTATTGGTTCTGTAATTGTAAACATAACATTATTTGATTATAGCGCTATTTTAAAGTCATTATCTGATATTGCTATCCCTTTTATATTATCGTTACATCTTTTTTTCGAGGCTAATATTTCTATTGATAAAATAAACTATGTGGGGGACAGGGGTCATCCCTTTCTGGTCCCATTGTTAATTTGGAAAGGTTGGGATAACATTCCACTTGCTTTTACCCTGGCCGACGGGGAGGAATATAGACTGAAAATACGTTTTATCATAGTGTCACCAAACCCAAAACCCTCCAATGTTGATTTTAGAAAACCCCAGCCGATCCGATCGAAGGCCTTCTCTGCGACGGTGGCAAGGAACACTGACTTCTTTTTTGTATTCTTTAGCGTAAGCTGCCAGAGTTATTGAACTAATCGTGTTATCTCCTGACGCGGAACAAAGCCTACCTGGTCTACATGCACCAGATACACCAGAACTGTGTTTATACATTTTGATAATATTTTGGCCAAAATTTTTAGATCTGCATTCAAAAGGGATATAAGCCTATAATTGCTTGGTTCATCCGGAGATCTACCTGGTTTGTGTATTACTGTGATGAATTCTTCCTGCATAGTTGATGGCATTAGTTTGCCATCATCTAATGCTTGAAATAGGGAGAGTAAATTTGGGGCTTATATTTTTTTGAAGGCTTTGTAGTAAGAATTTGTGTACCCATCTAGACTCTTCCCTGTCAGCAGACTATCTATTGTGGTCAGTATCTCTGTCATGGTTATTGGTCTGTCTAACATATCTGATTGTGTTTGAGTAAGTTAAGGGATATCTGTTTTACATAAATACTGTACCTCTCTGTTCTCTACATTTTTGTCTAAATTGTATACGAGATTATAGTATTTACTAAATCGATCTGCTATGTCTTTGCATGACTAAGGGCCTATAGCAGGCCTGAAAGATTGTCGGCTAGATTACAAGTTGTGCGTTAGCCTTAAAAAGCAGCGTTGAGAGGTCCCAACGCTGCTTTTTTTCCTAACGCTGGTATTACGAGTCTTGCAGGTACAGGTGTACCGCTCACTTTTTTGGTCAGACTCGAAAATACCGCAAATCCACTTACGTCAATTACGTATCCTATATTTTCAATGGGACTTGCATAACGCCGCTATTATGAGTCTTCCAAAAATTGAGAGGTACAGCCTCTCCTATCAAGACTGATACCGCATTTAAAAGTCAGTAGTTTTAATGCCGTAGCATAAAACTCTTAACTAAAGTGCTAAAAAGTAAAATAACACCCATAAACTACCTATTAACATCTGCTGAACCGGACATCTCCGCCACTATAATAAATATATTAACCCCTAAACCGCCGCCCTCCCACATCGCAAACACTAGTTAAATTTGATTAGCCCCTAATCTGCCGTCCCTAACATCGTCGACACCTACCTACATTTATTAAAGGGCCACTGTAAGTAAATATTTTCTATGCCTGTTACTAACTAACTACCCCAAATACGCTTTTTATCAATAGCATTTCATTAACATATCTCTACCTTATATCAGAAATCTTGTCTGCAAATTTAATTGTTTTCCAAAACCACTCCGTGGGTATCCTTTGCTCTGTACCAATCCGTTTAAAATACCTAGGTTTCAAAATGGCGCTTTAAACACAAAGTTATTGGTTTAAGTATTTTGAACACTCAGTGCTGAAAATAGTGGGTAGGATAACGTGACATCATCGGCGAATAAAAGATATAACTTTTAGAACGTTATGAAACTTCGTTTTGGAGAAAATATAGGTCAGTAGGTTTTAATTAATGTTTATTAACTTTAATATGTTAGTTGTTTAGCTTAAAAATTATAACAGAAAGTAATCCTTTAACCTCTAATCTGCCGCCCACAACGTCGCCGCAACTATATTAAATGTTTTAACCCCTGAATCAAAGTCTAACTCTAACCCCCCCTAACTGAAATATAATTTAAATTAATCTAAATAAAATTACTACAATTCACTAAATTATTCCTATTTAAAACTAAATACTTACCAATAAAATAAACCATAAGCTAGCTACAATATAACTAATAGTTACATTGTAGCTAGTTTAGGGTTTATTTTTACTTTACAGGCAAGTTTGTATTTATTTTAACTAGATACAATAGTTATTAAATAGTTATTAACTATTTAATAGCTACCTAGTTAACATAAAGACAAATTTACATGTAAAATAAATCCTAACCTAAGTTACAATTACACCTAACACTACACTATAATTAAATTAATTACCTAAACTAAATACAATTAAATACAATTTAAATAAATTATCTAAAGTACGAAAAAAAAAACCCCCACTAAATTACCGAAAATAATAAAATAATTACAAGTTTTTTATACTAATTACACCTAATCTAATCCCCCTAATAAAATAAAAAGCCCCCCAAAATAATAAAAAGCCCTACCCTGTACAAACCCCCCAACATTAAAACCCACCACCCACACACCCAACTCTACTCTAAAACCAACCCAATACCCCCTTAATAAAACCTAACACTAACCCCTTGAAGATCACCCTACCTTGAGACTTTTTCACCCAACCGGGCCGAAGTCCTCAATGAAGCCGGGTGAAGTGGTCCTCCAGATGGGCAGAAGTCTTCATCCAGATGGCATCTTCTATCTTCATCCATCCGGCGTGGAGCAGGACCATCTTCAAGACATCCGACGCGGAGCATCCTCTTCAAATGAAGTCCAACTGAAGAATGAAGGTTCCTTTAAATGACGTCATCCAAGATGGAGTCCCTTGAATTCCGATTGGCTGATAGAATTCTATCAGTCAATTGGAAATTAAGGTAGAAAAAATCCTATTGGCTGATGCAATCAGCCAATAGGATTGAGCTTGCATCAGCCAATACGATTTTTTCTACCTTAATTCCGTTTAGCTGATAGAATTCTATCAGCCAATCGGAATTCAAGGGACACCCTCTTGGATGACGTCATTTAAAGGAACCTTCATTCTTCAGTTGGACTTCGTTTGAAGAGGATGCTCCGCGTCGGATGTCTTGAAGATGGACCCGCTCCGCGCCGGATGGATGAAAATAGAAGATACCGCCTGGATGAAGACTTCTGCCCATCTGGAGGACCTCTTCTGGCCAGCTTGGATGAAGGCTTCTGCCCGTCTGGAGGATCACTTTGCCCCGGCTTTGTTGAGGACTTCGGCCCGGCTGGGTAAAGACTTCTCAAGGTAGGGTGATCTTCAAGGGGTTAGTGTTAGGTTTTATTAAGGGGGTATTGGGTGGGATTTAGAGTAGGGTTGGGTGTGTGGGTGGTGGGTTTTAATGTTGGGGGTATTGTACTTTTTTACAGGTAATAGAGCTGATTACTTTGGGGTAATGCCCTGTAAAAGGCCCTTTTAAGGGCTATTTGTAATTTAGTATAGGGTAGGGCTTTTTATTATTTGGGGGGCTTTTTATTTTATTAGGGGGATTAGATTAGGTGTAATTAGTTTAAAAAACTTGTAATTATTTTATTATTTTCTATAATTTAGTGTTTGTTTTCGTACTTTAGAAAAAAAAATTAAATTGTATTTAATTGTATTTAGTTTAGGTAATTTATTTAATTATAGTGTAGTGTTAGATGTAATTGTAACTTAGTCTAGGATTTATTTTACAGGTAAATTTGAATTTGTTTTAACTAGTTAGCTATTAAATAGTTAATAACTATTTAATAACTATTCTACCTAAGCTAGTTACTATGTAACTATTAGTTATATTGTAGCTGTCTTAGGGTGCTGGTATTGCTGGTATTGAGGTGAGATGCAGTGCTGGTATCTTCGCTAACTTTTTTGCGGCTAACGCCGGGTTTGTAAAAACCTGTAATACCAGCGCGGTCTGTAAGTGAGTGGTGAGGAAAAACTGCTTGTTAGCACCGCACAGCATTACCGACAAAACTCGTAATCTAGGTATGTTTTGCTCTCTGGACCCTATGTGAAACAATAAAATTATTTTTTAACTTTGGAGGCTGGAATACCCTTCTTTTGTTATTGGATTACAATTTGGACGTGGCAGGTCCTATATTCCGTGCCCTTCAACCAAGAGACAGGTGTGCTGTTTTCCAAACCTTTTGTGAAGCTTTCAAATAGTATGCCTGTTAGTATCAGTTTCTTGCCATCTTTGTCTGTTATTTTGTTATTCAATTGGAATGGAATTTGATTATGAAAATGATGAAAATGATCTCCTACTCCATTTTTTTTTACATCTAAGTGAAATTAACCCACTGGTATGTCTTGGAGGTGAATTTAGGTTCTGCATTCGTGTATAAGTGTGTTTCTTGTATAAAGATTATTGAGTCCTTTTGTTTTGCGAACCATTTTAGGGCTACCGATCTTTTCATAGCTAAATTTAGACCTTTTACATTTTGTGAGATAATTTGCAGTGTGCGTTTATTTACGTGTTATCTGTCATTGTATGTAGGTGGGTGGTGTTTCTTACCTTTTTGAATATCACTCAGTATCGCCTCCTCTCCCAGAAAAAGAGACAGGGACGGGTAGGGGTTAGGGAAAAATTGATCTGAGATGTCTCTGAGTAAACATACTATAGTTAGTTGTATATCAACAACAATAAATACAAACATAATAACATTCAACAATTGCATGTCAAAAACCAATGACATGTTTAAACTGGTTTTGTCCAAACATAACATTAGAAATAAACTAGAAACAGGGATACGGTTGAAGGTAGGGGGATTACTAATATTCACTAGTGGTAGTCTTTCATGTGCTATTAAATGTTTAGCTTCTATACATAGCTATAAAGGTAAAGGATATTGAGGTTGGGTAGGGGTAACGACTGTCAGGTCTCTCGTATGTTCACGAGGATGAGTTAGGGGCCTGTTTTTAGTAAGAAATTGTTAAATTTGCCTAAGGGCTTTGTTCTATTTTACACTAATATTTCAACATTCACAAATTATTTTTATCAGATAGGTTGACACTACTTTTTTTAAAATGCTCTTTCCTATTTTTTTTCCAACTATAATGTGAACCACGTCTTCTACATTCTATGCTAAGTTGTTAAAATTGAATCAGCTAATTAGATGAATAACGTTTTCTAATAACTTATGTGTGCTATAAGTGTATTTCTTTCAAGAGCTGGTTCTTTCCCTCTCTTAAATAATTTTTGACACTATAGTCCGTTCATGACAAGTACTAGAAAGTTCTCTCTAATGACTTTGTCTCCTCATCTCAGGTGGGTGCTGTTGTGGGATGCAAAGTGGTCTGTTGAGGTGATATCTGGCTTTTCTTCCTTTTCAAAACCTTTGTCCATGATGATGATTGTGGTTTTGATACTGATGGTTGTAGTTTCAAAGTGTTTCCTTGTCCATCTTTTAAAGATGGAAGTTTTTGTTGTGGTATGTTCAGGCAAGAACAAAATTCTGTAATGTCATCTGGTTCTTGGTATGTTATGATTTTATTGTCTCTCATGACTCGAAGTGAAAATGGGAACCCCCATCTGTGTGGTGTTCCCAATTACATGAGATGGAGTGTGAGGTATCTTGCCTCTCATCGTTTAGCTAATGTCACTGGGCTGAGGTCTGGAAATATTTGTATCTCTGAGCCTTCAAATTAGATTGGAGACCTTTTCCTGACAGCTGCAAGTATATTTTCTTTGTCTTTGAACTTATGAAATCTGATGATGACATCTCTCAGGGATTCTGTTTGTTGGGGTTTAGGCCTTAGTGCTCTGTGAGCTCGGTCCATTATTATAGTTTCGGGTTCTTCTATTACTAGAAAGTGGTTGAACAGTAATTGCAAGTGTTGAGGAAGGTTTACTGCTGATACTTCTGATATCCCTCTTATTCGGATGTTCTGTCTTCTGTTTCTGTTGTCGAGGTCTTCAAATTGTGTCTGAAGTTGCATGATTGCAGTGTTTTGGCATTGGATGGTTTGAGCCATTTTATCTCTCTCTCTGGAGAACTATTCTGACTAATCTTCCAAAGATTGTACTCTTTGGCCTATGTCCTTAATATCTCTTTTGATCTCTGAGAGATTTTCTTTTATCATCTGACCTACTTGTACTATAAAAGATTTAAAGTCTTCCTTAGTTGGTAGGATTATGGTCAGGTTGAGATACGTAACTTGTCTCTTCTTCTATTTCCTTTGATTTGAGGGAATGAGTAGGCGAAGGTGCTGTCACTGATGCTTATATAGCTTTAAAATAAGTGTTCAGTTTGGATCCAGATGTGCTTAGTGGTTTATTCAGCTTATCAGTTTTTGTGACTCTCCTGGTCGCCATTTTTAGTTATTTGAGGCATGTTTGATAATTGAATTACAGTGTCCGGGAGCACTAAAATAAAAGTTTTTTTAATCCTTAGTTGTTTCAGAATATATTATGCTCAAAGTATTTTATTGTGTAAGATTATGGCACTGAATTGTGATGTTAGATTACCCCGGTTCTGTCCCTTTTCTTGTCTTAAATATGAGAGGTAATGTGATAAATTTTATGATTGTAGCATCCACAATAATTGTGTATTCATCTTATCGTGTTCTTTCCTTGGCCCTTTTTCATCATTGAGTGGTTAATCTAGGGAAATTTTCTGTCCCCATAGGCCTCGTGGCTGTTACGTAAGGCTTCAGGCCTCCAGCATGGCGCCGCTCAGACCTGTACCTAGGCTAGGCCGTAAGGGTTTTATGTGCAGTTTTATGTGCAGTGGTTGAGGCCAGTCACCATTATTTGTGTGTAGGAGGTTAAGGGTAGTCTCACCTGCAAATGATCTTGGTGTTTTTAAGACTGCTGTACTGCAGGGTCTTCCATAGCTTCATTTTTTATAGGCCTCACACTGTTGTGCTCTTATCCGGACTTGTCCGGTGTCTGGTGGTTTTGGGTTTACATCAGACATTCCCTGATTGCTAACGATGATCAAGCTTCATTTAGTTATACTCGATCTAGCTCTATCACCACTAGAATAGCCGGTGCACATGAAGGTGACGTGGAACTTCACACTAATGTGGCCATCTTCCTCGCTGGCCGGCTCCGCCCCCCGTGCATTTGATGTTTTAATCCAAGGGTCAACAAAGCTTTTATAGGTGACAAGTCTCCATGTATGCTCACATGTGCATATATTATTGAACTTGTATTCTGGAACGTGCATTTGTGATTCTAAGTTCAATAATATATGCCCTGCCATGGATGAGAATCAGCCAAAATCTTCCTATTTTGGTTATGCTGAAACAAAAAGTAGCCTTTTTGGTCCAAAAAAAAATATCTGAAAATGTGAATACCGATAGATTGTGATTGAGGCCTTTATTATATACACATATATGTAGTCATGTTGGGGTCCTGATGAACATTTCCTCATTTTTCTTGAAGATCCACTTAGCTGTACTGGATATCACATATTAGAATAAATATGTAAATTTACATATACTGTACATATGCAGACAGGCTAATGAATCTAGACCATGTATACAAATACACCTCAAAAATATTTTCTCTGCCATTTCAGAGTATCTTATTATTCCAAATTGTCTTGCAAATATGTCAAAAAGGACATTTCAGAACTTTAACAAGTGACTTTAGATGTTGTATTAGATTAGTGTAAAATGGTCTCAAAAGCCTGTTGCAAAGTAAATGAAAATGGATTGTAATCTCTCAGAACTTTTTGTCTCTATTTTAAAAATAGGGCTTTATGCCATGAACCAAAAACTCTAACATACAGCTATAAACCAGCTATTGGAAATGTGTCTAAAGGAAAAGTGCCCTTTTCCAGATCAAAATCAGCTCAAAACAAATTGTCAGATGGATTAGAATTGACATAGATTGTCAGAGAAATCCTAGCCAATGTCTCAGGTACTCACTGCAAGGTGCCGATTACACCTCAGGCTTTGTAGATGTGTTCTGCAGCTCACCACAATTCCTGTGGTTGCATTGTTAAGATCACAACCGCAATCGCCTTAAAGCCTCTGATACTGCTTAATTTTCCTAGTGCTTCCTGCTTCAATGCTGTACCTGGGACTGTGGCTTCAGTGATATCTCCTGTTGCTCAATGTTGAGTGACGTTACTGCCACAATTAGGCCTGAAGCGCTATGGCACAGTTGTTTTACCAGCCGCTCCTGCTGGTGTATAGTTACTGATATCCTTTGTTTTTCTTTCTTTCTTATTAACTGACTAACACCTGGATTACAAGTTTTGCGTTATGGTTTTAGCGCTGAAAAAATGTCCATTTCAGCGTAAAAACAGTAACGCAGCCATTACGAGTCTTGTTGGTATAGCTATACTGCAAGCATTTTAGCCTGAAACGCAAAGTCAATCCCGCACTCAAAAAAATTAAGTTTTTGCGTGGGATTTCCATAGCACCGGTATTACAGGTTGTGTGGTGAGGCTAAAATGCTTGCGTTACACGACACAATCCTTTCCGCTATCTGAGACCAATAGTTATGAGTTTTGCACAACAAAACTGTTACACAAAACTCATAACTAAAATGTTACAAAGTACACTAACACCCATAAACTACCTATTAACCCCTATTCTGCCACCCTCCCACATCGCAAACACTATTTAAAACTTATTAACCCCGAATCTGCCACTCCTGACATCGCAGCCACTAATAAATGTTATTAACCCCTATTCCACCGCTCCCCAACATCACCGCCACTAAATAAAGCTCAAATTAAATAAAAACATACCTGTGAAATAAAAAAAAATAAGTTTAAACTAACAATTAACCTAACGTAACTATTATACGAAAATTAAAATAACCTATATGCCTTGATGGCTTGGCCTCAGCTGGCCCTAGCCCAGTCGATCAGGTTTGAGACAGACAAAATAATCTCAGTGGCCTACATCAACCACCAAGGGGGAACTTGTAGTTCCTTATCCATGAAGGACGTAGCACAGATCATCCAGTGGGCAGAGACTCACAATTGCTGTTTTTCTGCCATCCACATTCCAGGAGTGGACAATTGGGAAGCGGACTTCCTGAGCAGACAGACTTTTCATCCCGGGGAGTGGGAGCTCCACCCGGAAGTGTTCTCCAGGTTAAAAACCAAATGGATCTGATGGCGTCCTGTCAGAACACCAAGCTCCCAAAGTATGGTTTGAGGTAGAGAGATCCTCAAGCCTTTCTGATAGATGCTCTGGCAGTTCCTTGAAACTTCAGGTTGGCATATGTCTTTCCTCCATTTTCTCTCCTTCCGTGAGTCATCGCTCGGATCAAGCAGGAGAAAGCATCAGTGATTATAATAGCTCCTGTGTGGCCTTGCAGGATCTGGTATGCAGATCTAGTAGAGATGTCATCTCTGCCTTCGTGGAGACTACCACTGAGGAAGGACCTTCTGCTTCAGGGGCCCTTCCTTCATCCAAATCTCGCTTCTCTGAATTTGACTGCTTGGAGATTGAACGCTTGATTTTAGCTAAGCGTGGATTTTCTGAATCGGTCATTAAGACCATGGTTAAGGCTCATAAGACTGTCACTAGAATGATTTACCATAAGATATGGCGTAAATATCTTTATTGGTGTGAGTCTAAAGGATTTTCTTGGAGTAAGATCAGGATCCCAAGGATCTTATCTTTTCACCAGGAAGGCCTCGAGAAGGGGTTATCTGTCAGTACCCTCAAGGGTCAGATTTCTGCTCTATCCATTCTGCTGCACAAGCGTCTGGTGGACGTGCCAGATGTACAATCCTTCTTGGAGCCTTAAACTTGTTCTTTAAGTTTTACAACAGGCTCCTTTTGAGCCTATGCATTCCATAGATATTAAGTTATTATCTTGAATGGTTTTGTTTCTTACTGCTATTTCTTCTGCTCTGATGGTTTCTGAACTCTCAGCATTGCAGTGTGATTCTCCTTATCTCATATTTCATGCAAATAAGGCAGTTCTCCGTACCAAGTTTTATTTTCTTCCTAAGGTTGTTTCGGACAGAAATATTAATCAGGAATTGTTGTTCCTTCTCTCTGTCCTAATCCTTCTTAAATAATTATTGTTGCACAATTTAGATGTTGTGCAGCTATTAAATTCTATTTGCAAGCGACTAAGGATTTTCATCAGTCTTCTGCATTGTTTGTTTGCTTTTCTGGGAAACGTAAAGGACAAAAAGCTACTGCCACTTCTATTTCTCTCTGGTTGAGAAGTATTATTCATTTGGCTGATGAGATTGTTGGACAGCATTCTTAGAGAATCACAGCTCATTCAACTAGGGCTGTTTCTTATTCTTGGGCCTTCAAGAATTTGCAAGGCTGTGACTTGGTCTTCTTTGCACACTTTTTCTAAATTCTATAAATTTGATACTTTTGCCTCGGCTGAGGCTTCCTTTGGGAGAAAGGCTCTTCAAGCAGTGGTGCCTTCTGTTTAGGTTACCTGTCTTGTCCCTCCCTAATCATCTGTGTCCTCTAGCATGGGTATTGATTCCCAACAGTAATTGATGTTTCCGTGGACTCACCGTGTCATAAGAAAGAAAACAAAATGTATGCTTACCTGATAAATGTATTTATTTCTCGACATGGTGAGTCCACGGTCCACCCTTATTTTAAGACAAGTTTTTTTATATAAACCTCAGGCACCTCTACACCTTGTGTTGCTTCCTTTATCTCATTTTCCTTCGGTCGATTGACTGGGGATTATGGGAAGGGAAGTGATACTTATCAGCTTTGCTGTGGTGCTCTTTGCCTCCTCCTGCTGGACAGGAGTGATATTCCCAACAGTAATTGATGTTTCCGTGGACTCATTGTGTCAAGAAAGAAAGAAGTTTATCAGATAAGCATATTTTTTTTTTTTTTTTTTTTTTTAAATACACACCACTATATTTTGGGACATTTGGGGCACATTTATAAAATGAACTAGAGATCTGATCTCTGGTTAATTTTATAAGCAAGGTTGTGTAATGTAATGGCTGGTTATTTATCATGTGCCCGCAAATAGGCAAATTTGCCTGTTTGCAGGCACACGATAAATTATTGCTCTGCTTGTTATCTAGCCCTTATTCATAAAACAAATATCGGTAAGAATTAGTTCAAATTAGTTATTTTTTTTACAAGCAAGCAGTAATCGATTTTTGCACATATATTTCACCTTTTAATACAAGATCTTTTTTTTTTTTTTCTTAGGCCTAATATGAATTTTAGATAAAATGTGATACATAATTTGTCTTTTGAAAAATTTAAAATGCAATATAAAATAAATAGATAAGTACCTGCACTAACAATATCTCACACATCTCTCTAAAATATTGCTAAAAGCTTATTAATAAAATAAAATAATAAATATTTGTCACACACATTTCAATAAACTATTGGCATTAAAATACCACAGGGTTAAAAAAAAATTAAAATGAAATTATAGAGAAATCTTCAGAGTAGCACAATTCTGATGATGTGGAAATGAATCTCAGCATGTCAGAAAAGTTAGCAATCGAAATCTCAGAGAGGAAACAGCAATATCAAGAATATTCCTTGGACTTGCAATCGAGGAAATATTATTTTCTCAATATGGACACCACTTGACTTCTTCATTCAATCATAAAATGCCATGGAATTATCACTGCTGATAAAACATTAGGTTTGAAATTTTGTAACCATAAGTGAGTAAATAAATAACACCATATTTAACCTTAGAAATGTTCCAGCTTTATACATACACATTTATTAATTTATTCTACTCACACAATCATCAGTTTATTTATTTGATAGATAATAATTATGTTTTCACTTTCATTCTAATAATTCTAATATATGAACTATAAAATAAAATTTTAATATAAAGGTCTAGATTACAAGTGGCACGCTAATGTTATAATGCGTGCTATAAGAATATTGCAGCTGCGTTCATTTTTTGTATTAATAGTTTAAAGTGAACGCGAGGGCGCAATCGCATTTTAAGTTTAAGTTAGCATGACTGAAAACCTTGCATTAAGGGTAATGTGTTAAAAAAGTTGCATCAAACAAAACATAAATACATGTAATATATACTGTATATATATATATATATATATATATATATATATATATATGTGTGTGTGTGTGTGTGTGTGTGTATATCTATTCCTATAGATATATAGGAATAGATATCTATTTTTTACATTTACATTTTACATTAACATTATCACATATACATAGAAATATATGTTCATTAATAATAATTACATTTTTGTCTATGTGAAGAACATAAGATTGTAAAATATAATAAACTTGCTACGTGTATTGCACTTTCGGTCTAATATAGTGTCGGTTTAGTGCACATGAACACTTTGTTATCTTAAGACACGTCATTGAAATATTACATATAAAATATTAAAATGTTTTAATAATAATTATTAAAAATTGATACTGTATATATATATATATATACTATATATATATATATATATATATATATATATATATATATATATATATATATATATATATATATCTCGCTTGCGAATGTGTGTTATAATTAATCAGCCATTACAAGTGGATGGATAATGCTACCGCGAGCTCTGGTTAATTTTATAAATCTGCCACAAATGCCCCTAAAATACGGCCTAGTGTAGTTTATTAAAAAATAAAGATGCAGCATCTTTATTTTTTATAAAATTACTGCACTAGCTGGAATTTTGGCGTTAAAGTTGGTGAGAGTGGGGTGTTAGAAAAAAAAACTGAAAAGTGCCTTTACATTGCGGTCTATGAGAACTGGTGTGTTCCCAGTTAATATATATATGTAGAAAAAAGTATGATAATAAAACATACAATAGGGTGCGCAACACAATATACGAAAAGAATGTGCAATATATAAGTGTATGTATATAATAAATATAAAGAGTGGATTTGCTAGTGATCATATAAAGTGTTCATTTAAATTAAATAGTCGTGTTATAGCACAAAACAAGTCAAAACCAGTGTAATCAGTTTTGCAAAAAGGGTTATATAAAGTATATAATCTTGTTCTGTTGCTGGTATAAAATAAAAAGTCTAATGCTTGCTAATAAAGACCTATTTGGTAATAGGAAATAAGTGTAACCAATACTAAATTTGGTCTTACTCTACAAGACCGTGATGTGATATTGTCTTGCAAAATAATATTTATCAAAGATATATAAAACCTACAGTGAACAAAACAATACGAATTCACAAAAAAAACCACAATTGGTATAATATAAATAATAAAACACAGAACAACAGTGTGGAATATAATCAATGAATAGATATAAATATAAATATATTCACTGTAAATGTCCAGCAAACAAAAGCAAACAGTGGATAGAATCGCTGTCAAATCAGCAAATGTATAAGGCTGCTTCGCTCCAAACCGGTGGTGAGTCGGATAATCTGTAAAATTGAGAGCAAAAAAGAGAGAGCGCCTAATAGTGTAATTTCGTCTGGGACCAGGTAGATACAATCATTAACAGCATCAGCCAAATGGATACTCACAAAGGAGTTGGCACTCACAGGTAGTGCATACAGGCAAGCTGACCTTTATACAGCAGTCAGTACGATGAATATGTGGAATTCGTATCAGAGAACTATAGTGATAGAAAAGAAAAAAAGCACCTAATAGTGCAATACTGTCTGAACTCGGGCAGACACAGACAAAACATCGATAACAGCAAGATGGGTACTCACAAGAGAGTTGGCACTCGCAAGTAGTGCATTCAGGCAGGCTGACCTTAATACAGCAGTCAGTATGCTGAAATTTAAGAATTCATATCCCTCTGGCCGATTATGTGGTTGTTTGTAGCCATTGTTAGCTGGGGTTTGTCTACCGCACACAGCGTGTGCACTGAATCAGCGTCTGGGACTCAGCTGTTCTGCGGTGAAAGGGAATCCTCTGAGTGTGACGTGGGCAGTCCAAATGGTGTATCTGAAGCAGTTTGATAGCTCAGAGTGTACACAATATGAAGTGGTTGTTAGTCCGACATGATAATAACAAAGTAAAAGCGTGGAGCTAAAAAATGTTTAAAACCAAAGACCTTAAAAAAGGAAGTCAGCGAACAAATGCTAGGTGATAAAAATTAAAAATAAAAAAAATAATATTCTTACCTGAGGAAACGGCCAGTGAGCATTACGGCCGAGAAACGCATTGTACTAAGCTCTAAATAAATCCTTTTTCTCTTGTTAAGTGTGTTCAGTCCACGGGTCATCCATTACTTATGGGATATATTCTCCTCCCCAACAGGAAGTTGCAAGAGGATCACCCAAGCAGAGCTGCTATATAGCTCCTCCCCTCACATGTCATACCCAGTCATTCTCTTGCAACCCTCAACAAAGAAGGAGGTCGCTGGAGGAGTTGGAGTTTTTACTTAATTATTCTTCAATCAAAAGTTTGTTATTTTAAATGGCACCGGAGTGTGCTGTTTTTTTCTATCTCAGGCAGTATTTGGAAGAAGAAACTGCCTGCGTTTTCTATGATCTTAGCAGGCGTAACTAAGATCCACTGGCTGTTCTCGACATTCTGAGAAGTGGGGTAACTTCAGAACATGGGAATAGCATGCGGGGTCCACCGCAAATGAGGTATGTGCAGTACAATATTTTCTGGGAATGGAATTGACTAAAAAAATACTGCTGTTACCTGTATGATGTAAGTACAGCCTTAAATGCAGTAGTAGTGACTGGTATCAGGCTGATAAATGTATGCACAGTAGAGTTATTTTCTAGGGACTAGAATTTGACTGTGAAAATACTGTTAATACTGAAATAATGTTTAAGCCTTATCTGCAGTGGTAGCGACTGGTTGCAGGCTTAGTAATAACTTTGCATGACATTTAAAGAAGTTTATTTTCAAAACGTTTACTGGCATGTTATTCATTTTGTGAGGTACTTTGGCGATAAATCCTTTGGGCATGGATTTTTTTCCACATGGTTAACGTATATTTCTGTATAGAAACCGTTATATCAGGTCTCCCACTGTTGTAAATGAGCGGGAGGGGCCTCTTTTTTAGCGCCTTGTTGCGCAGTTAAAATTCTAGCACAGTCTTCCTGCTTCTTCCTCCTTGATCCAGGACGTCTCTAGAGAGCTCAGGGGTCTTCAAAATTCATTTTTTGAGGGAGGTAATCAGTCACAGCAGACCTGTGACAGTGTGTTAGACTGATAAAAACGTTTTTTTTTTTTGGGTACTGAGGGGTTAATCATCCGGTTGCTAATGGGTGCAATCCTCTGCTAATTAATACATTTAAAGAATTGTTGACTATAACTGAATTATTCTTTAGTTACTCAATTGTGTTTTTTAAAAGCGCTGCAGCGTTTTTTATATTGCTTGCAAACTTATTGAAAGTATTTTCCAAGCTTGCTAGCTTCATTGCTAGTCTGTTTAAACATGTCTGATACAGAGGAATCTGCTTGTTCATTATGTTTAAAAGCCGTTGTGGAGCCCAATAGAAATATGTGTACCAATTGTATTGATGTTACTTTGAAAAATCAATCTGTACCGCTTAAAAAATTATCACCAGACAACGAGGGGACAGTTATGCCGTCTAACTCTCCTCACGTGTCAGTACCTTTGTCTCCCGCTCGGGAGGTGCGTGAGATTGAGGCGCCAAGTACATCAAGGCCCTTACAAATCACTTTACATGATATGGCTAATGTTATGAAAGAAGTGTTATACAATATGCCAGAGTTAAGAGGCAAGCGCGACAGTTCTGGGTTAAGGACAGAGCGCGCCGATGACACAAGAGCCATGTCTGATACTGCGTCACAATTTGCAGAACATGAGGACGGAGAGCTTCATTCTGTGGGTGACGGTTCTGATTCGGGGAGACCGGATTCAGAAATTTAAAATTTAAAATTTAAGCTTGAGAACCTCCGCGTGTTGCTAGGGGAGGTGTTAGCGGCTCTGAATGATTGTGACACGGTGGCAATCCCAGAGAAATTATGTAGGCTGGATAAATACTACTCGGTGCCGGTGTGTACTGACGTTTTTCCTATACCAAAGAGGCTTACAGAGATTATTAGTAAGGAGTGGGATAGACCCGGTGTGCCTTTTTCCCCTCCTCCGATATTTAGAAAAATGTTCCCTATAGACGCCACCACAAGAGACTTATGGCAGACGGTCCCTAAGGTGGAGGGAGCAGTTTCTACTTTAGCCAAGCGTACCACTATCCCGGTGGAGGATAGCTGTACTTTCTCAGATCCAATGGATAAAAAATTAGAGGGTTATCTTAAGAAAATGTTTATTCAACAAGGTTTTATATTACAGCCTCTTGCATGCATTGCGCCTGTCACTGCTGCAGCGGCATTCTGGTTTGAGTCTCTGGAAGAGGCGATTCGCACAGCACCATTGGATGAGTCTCTGAGCAAGATTAGAACCCTTAAGCTGGCTAATGCGTTTGTTTTGGATGCCGTAGTGCATTTAACCCCTTAATGACCGGACCATTTTTCAATTTTCTTACCCTTAATGACAATGGCTATTTTTACATTTCTTCAGTATTTGTGTTTAGCTGTAATTTTCCTCTTACTCATTTACTGTACCCACACATATTATATACCGTTTTTCTCGCCATTAAATGGACTTTCTAAATATACCATTATTTTCATCATATCGTATAATTTACTATAAAAAAATGTAAAATATGAGGAAAAAATTGAAAAAAACACACTTTTTCTAACTTTGACCCCCAAAATCTGTTACACATCTACAGCCACCAAAAAAAAAACATTCTAAATAGTTTCTAAATTTTGTCCTGAGTTTAGAAATACCCAATATTTACACGTTCTTTGCTTTTTTTTCAAGTTATAGGGCCATAAATACAAGTAGCACTTTGCTATTTCCAAACCACTTTTTTTCAAAATTAGCGCTAGTTAAATTGGAACACTAATATCTTTCAGGAATCCCTGAATATCCCTTGACATGTATATATTTATATTTAGTAGACATCCCAAAGCATTGATCTAGGCCCATTTTGGTATATTTCATGCCACCATTTCACCGCCAAATACGATCAAATAAAAAAAAAATTAAATTTTTCACAATTTTAGGTTTCTCACTGAAATTATTTACAAACAGCTTGTGCAATTATGGCACAAATGGTTGTAAATGCTTCTCTGGGATCCCCTTTGTTCAGAAATAGCAGACATATATGACTTTGGCATTGCTTTTTGGTAATAATAAGGCCGTTAAATACTGCTACGCACCACACTTGTAATATGCCCAGCAGTTAAGGGGTTAGTTAGGTAGCATGTAGGGTTAATTTTTAGCTTTAGCGTAGAGATCAGCCTCCCACCTGACACATCCCACCCCCTGATCCCCCCCCCTGACCCCCCTCAAACAGCTCTCTTCCCTCCCCCACCTCACAATTGTCACCGCCATCTTAAGTACTGGCAGAAAGTCTGCCAGTACTGAAATAAAAATAATTTATTATTATTTTTTTATTTTTTTCATACAGTCTGCAGTGATGGATCCCCCCTTACCCCACAACCTCCCTGATCCCCCCCAATACCTCTCTCTAACCCTCCCCCTATACCTATTTGCCGCCATCTTGGGTACTGGCAGCTGTCTGCCAGTACCCAATTTGCCCCCAAAATAGTTTTTTTTTACTTTTTTAGATGAAATACTTGTTTTCTGTAGTGTAGCTGGCCCCCCTAAATGATCTACATCCCTCCCCCTCCCAGATCCCTTACTAAAGAACTAAGATCCCCCTGCATCTATATCTGTCTTTTTTTTTAACTTTCATATTCCTGCATAATTTGCGTGCGCGCGCACCCGGCACCCCGCCCCCCCGGCTGCAACCGCCCCTCCGGTAACAACAACCGACAATGTCAGATCGGTTTGAAAAACTGAGGGTAATATAGCCAAAAGCTGCTCCCACCCACCAACGAATTTGTTAGCATCAATGGCCGATGCAGAGAGGGCCACAGAGTGGCCCTTTCTACATCGGTATGTAAAATAGTGGATTGTAGTGATGCCTCAATATTGAGGCATCACTACAATCCCTTGGAAGCAGCTGGAAGCGATCATGATCGCTTCCAGCACTTCAGACAACAGAGGACGTACAAGGTACGTCAATTGTCATTAAGGGAGTTTTTTTCTATGACGTACCTGGTAAGTCCTCTGTCATTAAGGGGTTAACCAAACTTATGGCTAAAAATTCCGGATTCGCCATACAGGCTTTGGCTTAAATCCTGGTCAGTAGATGTAACTTCTGAGTCTAAATTGCTAAACATTCCTTTCAAAGGGCAGACCTTATTCGGGCCCGGCTTGAAGGAAATTATTGCTGACATTACTGGAGGTAAGGGCCACACCCTTCCTCAGGACAGGGCCAAATCGAAGGCCAAACAGTCTAATTTTCGTGCCTTTTGTAATTTCAAGGCAGGAGCAGCATCAGCTTCCTCAGCTCCAAAACAGGAAGGAACTACTGCTCGTTACAGACAGGGTTGGAAAAGCAACCAGTTATGGAACAAGGGCAAGCAGGCCAGAAAGCCTACTTCCGCCCCTAAGACAGCATGAAGTCAGGGCCCCCTTTCCGGAGACGGATCTAGTGGGGGGCAGACTCTCTCTCTTCGCCCAGGCTTGGGCAAGAGATGTACAGGATCCCTGGACGCTGGAGATTATATCTCAGGGATACCTTCTGGATTTCAAGACTTCTCCTCCACAAGGGAGGTTTCATCTGTCAAGGTTATCAACAAACCTAGTAAAGAAAGAGGCATTTCTACAATGTGTACAAGACCTCTTAGTGATGGGAGTGATCCACCCAGTTCCGCGGACGGAACAGGGGCAAGGTTCTTATTCAAATCTGTTTGTGGTTCCCAAGAAAGAGGGAACCTTCAGACCAATCTTAGATTTAAAAATCTTAAACAAATTCCTAAGGGTTCCATCGTTCAAGATGGAAACCATTCGAACCATCCTACCCATGATCCAAGAGGGTCAATATATGACCACAGTGGATTTAAAGGATGCCTACCTTCACATACCGATTCACAAAGATCATTATCGGTACCTAAGGTTTGCCTTTCTAGACAGTTTGTAGCGCTTCCCTTCGGGTTGGCTACGGCCCCGAGAATTTTTACAAAGGTTTTGGGCTCTCTTCTGGCGGTACTAAGACCACGAGGCATAGCGGTGGCTCCGTACCTAGACGACATTCTGATTCAAGCGTCAAGTTTTCAAAATGCAAAGTCTCATACAGAGATAGTTCTAGCATTTCTGAGGTCGCATGGGTGGAAAGTGAACGTGGAAAAGAGTTCTCTGTTACCACTCACAAGGGTCGCTTTTCTAGGGACTCTTATAGATTCTGTAGAGATGAAGATTTACCTGACGGAGTCCAGGCTATCAAAACTTCTCAATGCTTGCCGTGTCCTTCACTCCATTCCAAGCCCATCGGTAGCTCAGTGCATGGAAGTGATCGGCTTAATGGTCGCGGCGATGGACATAGTGCCATTTGCGCGCCTACATCTCAGACCGCTGCAACTATGCATGCTAAGTCAATGGAACAGGGATTACTCAGATCTGTCCCCTTTGCTAAATCTGGACCAGGAGACCAGAGATTCTCTTCTCTGGTGGTTATCACGGGTTCATCTGTCCAAAGGAATGTCCTTTCGCAGACCAGATTGGACGATTGTAACAACAGATGCCAGCCTACTAGGCTGGGGAGCAGTCTGGAACTCCCTGAAGGCTCAGGGATCGTGGACTCAGGAGGAGAAACTCCTCCCAATAAACATTCTAGAATTAAGGGCAATATTCAATGCTCTTCTAGCTTGGCCTCAGTTGGCAACACTGAGGTTTATCAGATTTCAGTCGGACAACATCACGACTGTGGCTTACATCAATCATCAAGGGGGAACCAGGAGTTCCCTAGCGATGTTGGAAGTCTCGAAGATAATTCGCTGGGCAGAGTCTCACTCTTGCCACCTGTCAGCGATCTACATCCCAGGCGTGGAGAACTGGGAGGCGGATTTTTTAAGTCACCAGACTTTTCATCCGGGGGAGTGGGAACTTCACCCGGACGTATTTGCCCAACTGATTCTTCGTTGGGGCAAACCGGATCTGGATCTCATGGCATCTCGCCAGAACGCCAAGCTTCCTTGTTACGGATCCAGGTCCAGGGACCCGGGAGCGGTGCTGGTAGATGCACTAGCAGCCCCTTGGGTTTTCAACATAGCTTATGTGTTTCCACCTTTTCTGTTGCTTCCTCGTCTGATTGCCAGGATCAAACAGGAGAGAGCATCTGTGATTCTGATAGCGCCTGCGTGGCCACGCAGGACCTGGTATGCAGACCTAGTGGACATGTCGTCCTGTCCACCATGGTCTCTATCCCTGAGGCAGGACCTTCTAATTCAGGGTCCTTTCAACCATCCAAACCTAATTTCTCTGAGGCTGACTGCTTGGAAATTGAATGCTTGATTCTATCAAAGCGTGGGTTTTTGGATTCGGTTATTGATACATTAATACAGGCTCGGAAACCTGTTACCAGAAAAATTTACCACAAGATATGGCGTAAATATTTATATTGGTGTGAATCCAAGAGTTACTCATGGAGTAAGGTTAGGATTCCTAGGATATTGTCTTTTCTACAAGAGGGTTTAGAAAAGAGCTTATCCGCTAGTTCACTAAAGGGACAGATTTCTGCTCTGTCTATTCTTTTACACAAGCGTCTGGCAGAGAATCCAGACGTCCAGGCTTTTTGTCAGGCTTTGGCTAGGATTAAGCCTGTGTTTAAAACTGTTGCTCCTCCGTGGAGCTTAAACTTGGTTCTTAAAGTTCTCCAGGGTGTTCCGTTTGAACCCCTTCATTCCATTGATATTAAGCTTTTATCTTGGAAAGTTCTGTTTTTGATGGCTATTTCCTTGGCTCGTAGAGTCTCTGAGTTATCTGCCTTACATTGTGATTCTCCTTATCTGATCTTTCATTCAGACAAGGTAGTCCTGCGTACTAAACCTGGGTTTTTACCTAAGGTTGTTTCTAACAAGAATATCAATCAAGAGATTGTTGTTCCATCCTTATGTCCTAATCCTTCTTCAAAGAAGGAACGTCTTTTGCATAATCTAGATGTGGTCCGTGCTCTGAAGTTCTACTTACAGGCAACTAAAGATTTTCGACAAACTTCTTCTCTGTTTGTCGTTTACTCTGTACAGAGGAGAGGTCAAAAGGCTTCGGCTACCTCTCTCTCTTTTTGGCTTCGTAGCATAATACGCTTAGCCTATGAGACTGCTGGACAGCAGCCTCCTGAAAGAATTACAGCTCATTCCACTAGAGCTGTGGCTTCCACCTGGGCCTTTAAGAATGAGGCCTCTGTTGAACAGATTTGCAAGGCTGCAACTTGGTCTTCACTTCATACCTTTTCCAAATTTTACAAATTTGACACTTTTGCTTCTTCTGAGGCTGTTTTTGGGAGAAAGGTTCTACAGGCAGTGGTTCCTTCTGTTTAATGTTCCTGCCTTGTCCCTCCCATCATCCGTGTACTTTAGCTTTGGTATTGGTATCCCATAAGTAATGGATGACCCGTGGACTGAACACACTTAACAAGAGAAAAGATAATTTATGCTTACCTGATAAATTTATTTCTCTTGTAGTGTGTTCAGTCCACAGCCCGCCCTGTCTATTTGAGGCAGGTTCTAAATTTTAAATTATAACTCCAGTCACCACTGCACCCTATAGTTTCTCCTTTCTCATCTTGTTTCGGTCGAATGACTGGATATGACATGTGAGGGGAGGAGCTATATAGCAGCTCTGCTTGGGTGATCCTCTTGCAACTTCCTGTTGGGGAGGAGAATATATCCTACAAGTAATGGATGACCCGTGGACTGAACACACTACAAGAGAAATAAATTTATCAGGTAAGCATAAATTATGTTTTTAATTTTTATCACCTAGCATTTGTTCGCTGACTTCCTTTTTTAAGGTCTTTGGTTTTAAACATTTTTTAGCTCCACGCTTTTACTTTGTTATTATCATTTCGGACTAACAACCACTTCATATTGTGTACAGTCTGAGCTATCAAACTGCTTCAGATACACCATTTGGACTGCCCACGTCACACTCAGAGGATTCCCTTTCACCGCAGAACAGCTGAGTCCCAGACGCTGATTCAGTGCACACACTGTGTGCGGTAGACAAGCCCCAGCTGACAATGGCTACAAACAACCACATAATCGGCCAGAGGGATATGAATTCTTAAATTTCAGCGTACTGACTGCTGTATTAAGGTCAGCCTGCCTGAATGCACTACTTGCGAGTGCCAACTCTCTTGTGAGTACCCATCTTGCTGTTATCGCTGTTTTGTCTGTGTCTGCCCGAGTTCAGACAGTATTGCACTATTAGGTGCTTTCTTTCTTTTCTATCACTATAGATCTCCGATACGAATTCCACATATTCAGCGTACTGACTGCTGTATAAAAGTCAGCTTGCCTGTATGCACTACCTGTGAATGCCAACTCCTTTGTGAGTATCCATTTGGCTGATGCTGTTAATGATTGTATCTACCTGGTCCCAGACGAAATTACACTATTAGGCGCTCTCTCTTTTTTGCTCTCAATATATAAATGTATATGCTTATAATCATATATATATATTTATGTGTTAATATGTGTATATTCACATTTGCGTGTGCTGGTATTACTAGGTTGAGCCTTGTATATATGCCTTGTATATATATATATATATATATATATATATAAATGTATACTAAGGGCTAGATCACAAGTGGAGCCCTTAATATCGCTTTGATGAAAGCGATATTTGCCCTCCACTGTGTAATACCAGCACGTTCCGATGCCTCCATACATGGCATTAGAACTTGCTTAGTGCAGGAGGTAAGTAACGCATAGATTAGTGACAGTGTTAACTATATATGTATATTTATATATACATAAAGATTAATGTGTTAATATACACATATTAACACATATATATATATATATATATATATATATATATATACACATATACATACAGTATATATTTACTAGGAACACACAGTTTTCCATTGACCACAATGTAAAGGCAGTAGATATGTAGATTTTTTTCTACGTCCCTTCTTAACTGAATTGTCCTCCTATGTGCAGGACACGGGGGACGTTTTAAGAAAATTGGATAAAATTAAAATGGAACCAGATATGCTTCTACTCACTCTTGATGTGGAGTCACTGTACTCTTCTATTCCACATAAAGTAGGTCTGGAAGCAGCAGAATACTTCCTTAAGCTACGTGGAGAAGAGTACAGTGACAACACCACCTTGGTACTCAAATTATTGGAATTTGTGTTAACCAATAACATATTTATGTTTGATGGCAAATTTTTTAGACAGTTAAGAGGCACAGCCATGGGCTCGGCGTGTGCCCCCACCTATGCCTGTCTCCATCTAGGTGTCTGGGAGGCAGTTGATGTCTTCCAGGAATTAGATATATGGGTGGAGGCTCACGTCGTCCTATGGCTGCGCTATGTGGATGACATCCTAGTTTTGTGGAAAGGGGATGAAACTTCAGCCAATAAATTTGTTGAGATTCTGAACAACAACAACAGAAATTTGTTCTTAACTCACCAGATTAGCAATAAGGAAACTACTTTTTTGGATCTCAAACTCACCATTGAAGATGGATTATTAAAAAGCAAAGTGTTTCGAAAAGAAACAGCAACTAATAATCTGTTATATGGTTCCAGCCACCACCCGGAGGCCTTAAAAAATGGCATTCCAGTGGGACAGTTCTTGAGGCTCAAGAGGTGCTGTTCCACTGAACAAGATTTTGAAAGGCAGGCCGGAGAGATGGCTCAGAGGTTCCTTCAGAGAGGTTACTCTAAGAATCAAGTTAAAAAAGGATGGCTTAGAGCCAGGCAGAAACCCAGGAATGAATTACTATATAGAACAACTGAAAAGCCTAAGGAAGAGAATAGTATTCGTTTAATAACAAAATATAATTCCCATTGGAACAAATTGCGGAATATCCTTAATAAACACTGGCACATTTTGTTAAATGATAGTTCAGTTGCTAAATATATTTCTGAGTACCCATTGCTTACAGCCAAAAGAGCTCCCAGTATTAAGGATAAATTGGTTCGTAGTGAGTTCCAAAGAGACACCCCAAAAAATTGGCTAACACAAGCACAAACTAGGAAAGGTTGCAAACCTTGTGGCAGATGTGTGTACTGCAAGTACATCGTTAAAGCCTCAAATTTTTGCACTGAATATTCAGATAGGTCTTACCACATTAATGAAAGAATAGTCTGTAATACCTCAAATGTCATTTATATGTTACACTGTTCGTGTCCCAAATTTTACATTGGGAAAACGACACGTGAATTAAAAGAAAGGGTGAGGGAACACAGAGATAGCATTAAGGATAAGGACTCAGACAGTCCAGTAGCCAGACACTTCCAAAAAATGCATGACTCTGATTTCTCTCTCCTAAGAGTATTGGGTATTGAACACATCAAACCAAGGAGGAGAGGAGGTAATATTGACCAATTATTGCTCCAGCATGAGTCACGCTGGATGTACAGACTCAACACCCTCTCTCCCTTTGGTTTGAATGAAAAAATAGAATTTTCCTGTTTTCTATAAATATTCCTTATTTATTAACACTGTTAGAAAATGTGTATGAAATAATACACGGTTGCTTAGTAATGAGTATGGAAACATGTTCATATAAGTGGTTCTCAGTGTATATTTAAATCTAATGCTGTATTTTATCAGTATATAATAAGCAGTTTTCAAAAAATATGTGAATTGCAATATGCCATATTTGTATAGATTAGTTGTATATTAAATGTGTAGTGTAATCTAATTGTAGCCATTGAAATGTACATGCACTATACACTTCCCTTTAACATATATGAAGGAGGTGTAACTTTGTTTCTGCACAAGTGTTATAGAGTCTGCTGTGGTGTCTAATTAGACACATCTGATGAAGCCCTGAGTTCAGCCCGGAAAGGGGGAGGGGCGAAACGCGTAATGTGTAGAACAAGACACAGTGTGGAGGACGCCAGCATGGTGGATATGCTGTGAATCTGACGATATCAAGTGAACACAACCAAGCAAGTGAAGAGCTGCATAGGCGGAATACATCGCTGTAAGCCACACCACGGATGAGATACTGTCAGGTAATACCGTAGAGTGTGTGAAGATAGCGGAGGTAAGCCATGCAGTAATAAGTCTTGCACACTGAAAGTTTAAAGTTGGAGTTGTCATTAGCACATGGGATCAAGTTTGCAATAGTACTAGTACCATCCTTTGGACTCTCACATTACATCTTTAATCCGGTACCGGAACGTATACACATAATGAGATATCAAGGACGGTAACTTGTCTAAATCTTTAAACCGGAGCGTGTTTTTAACACTTAAGTGCCCGGCATCAAGGACAGACTTTCTCATGAGTTAACAATTACTTTGCAAATGCTAGCTCACAGTTGACAGTAGTGCACTACGCTTGGTATATGTTTGTGTGCTGTAATCTTGTTGTTGCCATTATTCTCAGCATGTATCTTTTTTGGCTTTGTTTTTATTAAAAGCATATGTTCAGCAGACCTGTTTAGGATGTCATTCCTTAGTATACTGTAGGGGTGTGTTGGTGCGGCCAGGTATCCGCTTTAGCTCTTTTGACATATTAGAGCTCTTTTCTAATTAATTTGTTTATATTCATTTAGGATTGCCAGCACAACACGCTTTACCCTCTAATTCTATCTGTGTGCACCCTATCCTTTGTATCAAAAAAACACATATATATATATATATATATATATATATATATATATATATATATATATATATATGTAAATGTATACTAAGGGCTAGATCACAATTGGAGCCCTTAATATCGCTTTTATGAAAGCGATATTTGCCCTCCACTGTGTAATACCAGCACGTTCCGATGCCTCCATACATGGCATTAGAACTTGCTTAGTGCAGGAGGTAAGTAACGCATAGATTAGCGACAGTGTTAACTATATATGTATATTTATATATACATAAAGATTAATGTGTTAATATACACATATTAACACATATATATATATATATATATATATATATATATATATATATATATATATATATATATACACATATACATACAGTATATATTTACTAGGAACACACAGTTTTCCATTGACCACAATGTAAAGGCAGTTTTCAGTAGAATTTGTTTTCTAACACCCCACTCCCACCAACTTTAACCCCAAAATACAGCCTGGTGCAGTAATTGTATTAAACAATAAATATACTGCTATCTTTATATTTTAATAAAATACACTAGATATTATTTTGGGGGCATTTGGGGCATATTTATAAAATTGACCAGAGGTCCGAGCTCTGGTTAATTTTATAAGAGCTAATTTCTACCGCAGGCTTGTAGTAGCAATAACCAGACACTTGTAATGGCTGATTAGTAATCATGCCAGTTTGCGTGCACGCAGTAATTTAGGGCTCCACTTGTAAACTAGACCTAAATCTATTTTTTTTTAATAATTTTTTATTGAGGTATAAATTAAAGGCATACAGAAAATCCACATTAGTTATTCTAGCTAGGTACAATATCCAATATGCATATGGAAGCATAAAGATACAATACATATGAGTCATGGCTAAGACAATATAAACCTTCCAGGATAGGTATGAGGCCCCTCTTGGACCTCAGATTAACATATAGTATAAATATAGGAAGGCATCGTGAAGTAGAGGAGACCACTTACGGATCTCATATGAAAAACCTCTTTTATTTTTAATATTATGTTTTAAACAACACATGAAATATAGTTTTTAGGCCCATCTCATACCCTAAGAGAGTGAACAATATCAACTGATAGTTGGGAACTAAAGATAAGTCAATGCAAAGAATAAATGGTACATATGTTACATTATGTTGTACTGTAAGAATTACTAATGAAGAATATAATGAGAGTGCGGTATAGACAAGATAAACCGCGTAGTTAACCCTCCTAAGCTAGGAGGTTTATTATATGGGAGGGGGGGGTGGCCATCTAAGTATGAGAAACAGCAACTATCACAGAAAACATGTAATTCCAGAAAAACAAGGTAAGCTATTGCTTCATAACTTGTGGCAAACAAACTTTTATTAAACAAAGTGACTTATCCATTCGGAAAGTCTCAAGAGCACATGGGTTACTAGTAGATACATGAAAGAGAGCTAATTGCTTGCTGGACTTAAAGCATTCCTGGCATAATAGAGCCTAAAGATTTAAGCTGATAAATTTGACGTGATGCGTGCAGCTCAATTATGGCATTATAAGTGGGGAGACCATGCAGAGTAACAATAGTCCGGCCTACACTAAAAACATATCAAAAACTTAGAGGGGAAGCTGTGCATCACAACGCAGAAGTGGTCATGGCCTCAGGTTACGAGTTTAACACACTTTGTCACCTACAAAAAATGGAGAATCAGGAATATGTTTACATATATGCTGTCTGTTCTTCTACCATGCTTTCAAAACAACCATGGCATCACATTGGGCTGTAGTAGTACACAAATACCTTGAGCTATCTAATAAAGGGAGAAACACATACCCAATATTGAGTGGCAAAACTCCCTAGGAGGCTAAGAAGTCTACAATCCTTGTGTATTTTACCTATTTTATCTATCAATAAAGAAGTGGGAAGGCTCAGACATCTCGGCCGCAGATATCCAAGCCCTCAGGAACATTTAGTAGTAAAAGCACCACATGAGTAGATAGCCAGATATACAAGGTCAAATATCTTTGTAGGAGGCAGTGTCTATTATCCGTATGTAGAGAGAAAAATGCAAATAGGAGACAAGCACAAGTAGAAAGACTGATAGGCAGTTAGCTATATCAAAGGAGATACTACTGTACACAATTTGGGGGAGGTGAAAAATATGGAGCCATATCCAAGAGGGCTAATATCTTGAAACATTAGGATGGTAAAATAGATAAGACAAAAATAACAGAAGTAGCATTCTTTTAGGAATAAGGACGAATATATAGCAACAGCTAAATATAACTCGCAGGACAATGTTATATTTACGCTAGCGGTAGAGAATATATATCATATTTGTGAGTGTGTAGCTCTTGATAATTACCTGCTAAACCTCCCTTAGCTACTTGAATTATAATGTTAATGCCCATTGTGTAGGAGAGATAGTCTGAGCTTACAAATTCACTAACTTCACAAGATAATGATTCTTGAGAGAGCTAACCTATTTAACAAATTATGGGGATATGATTCTAATTTCTAACCACATTACTAAGTTTCCTCTGATGTATCAGACACCCCAGTCATCCTATATTACTTAATTCCTGTGGAGAGATAATAATTAAAAGGCACAACAATTAAGCTTACAAATAACCTGTAAGCAAACATATATAACGTACGCAACTCTATAGTTAAAGTTACAACAAATGACAAAAAAAAAATATTTAACCAACTCAAAAAGTAAAGTTGAGCTTTAAAACTTAGTTCCAAGGGAGAGCTAGTTTAGACCTTGGGGTAGCTTATAGTAATGTAACGGTCTGTTAAAGGATACAGGCAATGTATTATCTAAGTGCAAAACAATAGTGATCATATCAGTGTAGTTTCAACTTTAACAAACATGCCAATGAACAATAGTAAATAATATTTGCTCTATGTAAAAGGCAAGAGCAGAGTGGCTCATCCAATAGGTTGAAACTATTATGTCTGAAGTCTGACTAGTGTCTCTGTCTATTGCCTTCTCTTTCATAGAGTCTATGATGGCTAATATTTTACTATAGGGCTGGGAGTAATGAGGATGTCTCCAAGGGTCCCACTCTCAATATGCCCCCAACTCACGATCGCCATATTCACTCTCTTAAGTTCCCTGGTTTGCTGATTGAATGATAAGCCAGACAGGACCAACAGCCATGTATATTCTGGGTGTCGAGTATAAAAGCCTTCCTGAATCTTCATACGTTTGAGCACCATAGATTTCTGAATTATCCCACAAAATGGTAGATAAGAGATAGTGAGACCGTGGCAAATATGGGCTGCCAATTCGCTGGTCCGCAATTGCAAATGCCAGTCCCCAACAGGTAGGTTATTCTGAGATCCCATGTATACGGGCCACAAGCACTGGGACTCCTTAGCACCACCGGTCCCGGACTCCACTGGAACATGGTCAAGATCTATAGTGTGCACAGTGATTTGGGTTTCTTCGCGCTTAAATGCCTTGCACAGAGTTTCTGTAAGTGCAGCATGATGCTTATCAAGCAGGCAGCACATCTCGCCAATAATTGACAAGCAAGTTGTCAAGGCCTCCATGCTGGCTTTCCGATATAGGTATGCCCTGGGTTAGAAGAAAGCCCTCAGTCTGGTTGTTGTATAGCGGTTTAACGGCTGTCCGCACACACTCTCCACCGCTGGAGTAGGTAGGGAAACAGTAGGAAGGTGTCTTATTTTCAAAATTATAACAGGGCCTGTGGGAATATTTCAAAAGCGCTGCACCCTTGTTCCAAAATGGCCGAACTTCACAAACTGCTTGAGGATAAATCAGTGTCCAAGAGGAAGCTGAAAAAGGTTTACATGGTCCCATTTGAAAGCATAGTGAGTGTAGATAGTTGCTCCAACTTTGTAGTCAGTTATCATTCATATTTCGATGAAAGTAAGCCATATTTGCTGCCTGTAGATGAGGAGCAGCTTAAACATGCGACCGCTCCATAGATAGCTTGCTCCGCCCCCCTGCCCTAAATCAATTTTTAAATATAATTATAATGGCTATTATATATGCACCTACTACCTGTTTTTAATGTATCTAGCTCTTAATTATTTGAGCATGTGTCACAACAATACATAACAAAAAGTAATTCTAGATTCCAGACTGGAAGTAATAGATTTACTTTAAGGGACAGTAAACAGCTTGAGACTTTATAAACTCAAGATTTAGGGCAAATTTCTAAAAAGGTCTCTGGGCTGGTGAGATTCTATAAGAATACTCGCCAGACCTTCTATTTGCCTGATTCAATTTTAAAAAGCCACTTTTTACCCTTAGAGCAGAGTGTCTCGCTAAGGAGCATATACTGCATTTTCCTACTGGAAGGAGATGCATACAAAAGTGCACAATGAAAATCAAAATTAAAAAATCATACAAAATGAATAATTTACTCTTCTTTTTCTCTGGACAGGGTACCATGCGAGAAATTCTGGGAGGCCACTCTAAACTCTCCAATAACAGAGATGGAAGTAAGCCAATTGTTAAAATTAGATAAAACCCCAGGCCCGGACACATTACCAAACAAATTATATAAGACTTTAGAGTCATCACTCACTTGGCTAAACTCTTTAATTACTTTTACAGTGAAAATGCCCAAATTCCTGCAAACTTTGTAACATCGCACACAATTCTTTTACTTAAGTCAGGTAAAGATCCGCGTAATAGAGAATCTTATAGGCCTATTGCTCTCCTAAATTCTGACTATAAGATATTTACCTCCATTGTGGCCAAGAGATCACAGGACGGGTTTGCAGAGATTATCCACAGAGATCAAGTGGGGTTTCTTCTTAACAGCACCTCAACATCTAAAATCAGACAATTTCTCTTGCTTATTGATTATTTTAAAAATACTGAGGGAAACTCATTGAAAGAATATCCGGATGCCGCAGTATTAGCGATAGACGCTGAGAAAGCGTTTGATCGCATCAGTCATGACTATCTGCTAGACACATTAGATCAGTTTGGGCTCAGGAATAACTTCTTGAATTTAGTGAAAAACATCTGTACCCACTCTTTTACAAGTCTAGTTATACAAGGGCAGGAGTCAAATAAAATCAGACTAGAAAAAGGTACCCGACAAGGCTGTCCACTCTCGCCGCTATTGTTTGATCTCGCAATTGAACCTTTTGCTGTTAAAATTAGACAACAGATTGAAGGCAATAAAATGTATAAAAAAGAGGTGAAGATGGCTTTATATGCAGACGATTACTGATATATATATATATATATATATATATATATATATATATATATATATATATATATATATATATATATATATATATATATATATATAATACTTCTTCTAATATCCCAAAGCTCTTGGATATATTTGAATTATTTGGTCAATTCTCAGGATATAAAGTGAACAAATTGAAATCTGAACTGCTATGGCTAAGAAAAACAGAGAATTCTTGTACGTATAACCCTTTCAAGATAGTCTCCAGCTCGTTTAGATATCTGTCGGCCAACCTTCAAGACTGGTATGCCTTGAACATCTCTCTAATTTTACATCAAGCCATTATCTATATGAGAAATTGGCCTTCCTCTCTCGCTTTCAGGATGTATTGCTCTTTTTAAAATGGTGATCCTACCTAAAAAATTTTACATATTACAAAATCTTCTTATCTTGTTGAAGTCATATGATATTAAGAAATTCAATACTGCACTTCACTGTTTTATATGGCAGTCAAGGAAACCTAGAATATCTCTTCAGAAACTGTCTCTCCCTAGGAAATTTGCTGGCCTTGCTCTCCCTGATCTATACCTCTATAATTTAGTTTTTCTTGGACGGATTGCAGCTGATTGAAATGGAGAGTCAGACCATTTCACAGATACTGAACTGAGTCCAATATGATATACCCATTTTTGCCAGCTTCTTTGCTTCATGTCATTTTCCACTCAATCCCTGAGCATGGAGTAGGATTGGAGCATGGGTTGAAGTAAATGTTAATATACCTAGATATCAAACTTTTCTAGGAAACCCAGAATATCAAGAGGGAACACAATCTTTACTACTGAAGAATTGGCATAGGCAGGAGCTTTATTTGGTATCCCAGCTCTTTAATCTAGAGTCAGGTAATATTAAATCTTTTGAAGAGCTGAGACAAAAGTTTAATCTTAACAATCACAATTTTTTTGCATACTTGCAAGCTAGACATTATGCCATGCAGTTAGGCAGTAAATTTCCTTGGAGTTGGTCATGTGGTAAGCTTGATAACTGGCCAATTCTGAAAAAAGCAGGTCATCTCTCTATTTCTTCTTGGTACTCTTATCTCGTTTCATATAAGGGAGGATCTAACTTGGAGAATTTAGCCCAAAAATGGACAAATCTTACATCTAGTAGTATTGACCAAGAACTTCATGTGACACGCTCCCTATCTTCACTTGTTTGTGCTTCTATAGCTGAGACTTGGAGGGAGTACCATATAAAATGAATACATCAAACTTATTATACCCCAGATAGAGGTTAAATATGGTATAATAAAAACTTCAATTAATGCCCAAAATGCAGCTTACTAGCCGCAGATATATTACATATGATTTGGGCTTCTCCTAAATTACAACAATTCTGGAACAAAATAGAATTTTGGCTACACAAAGTGTTAAAAACACCTTGCGATCTTATGTTGACAGATGTTATCTTTCTGATAAATAGTAATTCAGCTTCAGAAGATTCCAGGCTGGCAAATTTACTTATCCTTGCAGCTAGACATTTGATCTTCAAGAAATGGAAGAGCAAATTTATACCCTCATTGTTTGAAGTAAAAAATTATCTTAAAAAACAATACTTAGTTGAACAGTTAGCCACAGATTTGAGTGCAGATCGAGAAATAATCCTTTTTTTAAAAAAAAAAAAATGGGCTAAATTTATAAAAATATTTCCATCTAGTGAAATCAGTCACTTTATTTCACCATTTAGAAATACCGAAATAGTTTTATTAGGTATTTGGTAGATAGATGGAGGAATGCATATGCATATAACACTTTTATATATTTTTTCTGCATATAGTCCTCTTTAAGCGTCTCTAAAAGGAGGGAAAGAGGGAGAGGAACGAGGGTTTCTGATAAATTAAAAAAATATATCTTTCTTTTTTTCTTTAATGATTTTTTGCCCACTTTTTTAAGATTAATCACTGATCTTTGCAATAACCATATTATAAATTACCATTTTGTTGCTACCAGGTTATAAATATAAAATCTTCAACAATGTATTTAGTAAAGTTCAAGAGCAGTTGGCTCAGGATATTTATTTAAATTATTGATTTTGCGATACTAATGTAACCTTCAGCTTCTTGTGGCTTATATGGATTTGTGTGAAATTAACATAGTGCTGGTTTTTTTTTTTCAAGACGTACCTTTTATTTTAATTTCACTACTATTCTTGATCGTATTGTTGGTATAAAATAAAATATAATATAAAAAAGCATTCTCTTTCTGATTCTTGAAGGAACAATGTTGGGTTTCATGTCTACTGGCCCTTTAAGCCAATCTTTTTGTTTTGACTTGCTGTGAGATATGCACAAAGTAAATGTTTACACAATAAGAGATAGATAAATTAAAAACAGGTAGTAAGTGCTTATATAAAATTTTGCTAACATTGCTGTCCTTATCTCTTTTTTCTTGTTTTCTTGTAGCCTCAGGCACAAAACAGAAACCCTCTGCTTGGCTTCACTGTTCTGTTTTTTTTTTTTTTTTTCTTTCCTCTCAGTCTCTGGAGGAGGAAGGAGGGATTTTCAGAGGAGGAAGCATGGAGTTTTAAAGGATGGAGGAGGGAGTTTTACAGGAGGGAGGAGGAAGGAGGGATTTTAAGAGGAGGGAGCATGCAGTTTTAAAGGATGGAGGAGGGAGCAAAGATGTCCTAAAATAAACACCATACAGGACTTTGCAATAGGTAGTCAGTTAGAAGGAATCTCTGTGTTGAAGGGTTTATGATGGGGTTATTTAGATACATTACATGGTACTTGGATGGTTGTAATGAGGGGGTTGATGTTGAGTGTTTCTTTAGATGATGAGAGTACTGTTATAGTAATGGACCCCATTTGTTAAGCTGTGAATGCTACTTAATCTCTCTGCCACCTCAAGTGTGGCAGAGTTAAATCATCCTGATCTGTTCCAACTAGGATAAGTGATAAGCCCTGCCTTTGCACTATTGGATTCACCAGAGCAGGGACTTTGGCTGAGGAAACCTGACTAACTGATCCTTAACCAAGTTTCCCAACAATCATGACCTTTACAGCTATTTACACCTATTGAAACTAAATATGTACACAGGATTCATGATTTTATGAAATAATATAACCAACATGGTAACAACTGTTTTTTATGTGATCACTTTTATTTTTAATTGAATAATAAATAGAGCCCAGTATATCAGAGGAGGTGTTCAGGTTGGTGATTAAGTATTCTAAAGGGTGGCCAGATAAAGGTAGGTATTGTAGCTGTTTGGGGCGCGATCCGATATAGATCGCAGTTTGCGGCGCAAGCGAGGGAACCAGCGTCGCCCGCAGTTTCAGCTCGCAACTCGAGCTATCCCATATAAGTCGCCGTCAGATGCTAACGTGCCGTAAGTCTGACAAACCAGCGATGTCCAGAAATCTGCGTAAGTACAAATTTCTGGCGTCGCCAGTGACTTGCGGCACGTGACTGCCGGCGCCTATAAAACCTGACTAAAGTCTAAAACACCCGCACTGTCTAACACGCCTCCCTAACATAGCCCGACAAGTCTAACACGCCTCCCTAACATAGCCCGCACTGTCTAACCCTCTATCCGCTATCCCCCCTCACTATCCTAACAATAAAAAAGCTATTAACCCCTAAACCGCCGCTCCCGTACCCCGCCGCAACCTAATAATTGAGCTCGCATTCTATTGGCTGATCGGAACAGCCAATAGAATGCAAGCTCAATCTGATTGGCTGATTGGATCAGCCAATCGGATTGAACTTGAATCTGATTGGCTGATTCAATCAGCCAATCAGATTTTTTTAACTTAATTCCGATTGGCTGATAGAATCCTATCAGCCAATCGGAATTCGGCGGACGCCATCTTGGATGACGTCATTTAAAGGTACCTCATTCCAAGTTCAGTAGTTGGCCGGGATGGATGCTCCGCGGCGGCGGAGCGAAGAAAGAAGATTGAAGATGCCGCCGGAAGAATGAAGACTTTGCTGCCGCTTGGAGGAAGACGTCGCTGGAGGAAGAATTCTTCTTTGCCGCTTGGAGGAAGACATCGCCGGAGGAAGAATTCTTCTTTGCCGCTTGGAGGAAGACATCGCCCGGATCGGATCAGGAGTTCAGCCCGGTGTGGTGAAGACAAGGTAGGGAGATCTTCAGGGGGGTAGTGTTAGGCTTTTTTAAGGGGGGTTTGGGTGGTTTTAGAATAGGGGTATGTGGGTGGTGGGTTGTAATGGGGGGGGTATTGTATTTGTATGCAAAAGAGCTGAATTCTTTGGGGCATGCCCCACAAAAGGCCCTTTTAAGGGCTGGTAAGGTAAAGAGCTTTGAAATTTGTTTAATTTAGAATAGGGCAGGGAATTTTTTTTATTTTGGGGGTTTATTATTTTATTAGGGGGCTTAGAATAGGTGTAATTATCTTAAAAATCTTGTAATCTTTTTTTATTTTTTGTAATTTAGTGTTTGTTTTTTTTGTAATTTAGTTTAGTTAATTTAATTGTATTTTTAGATAGATGTTTGTAGTTTATTTAATTTATTGATAGTGTAGGTGTATTTGTAACTTAGGTTAGGATTTATTTTACAGGTATTGGGTAATTATTTTAACTAGGTAGATATTAAATAGTGAATAACTATTTAATAGCTATTATACCTAGTTAAAATAATTAACAATTTACCTGTAAAATAAATATTAACCCTAACATAGCTACAATGTAATTATTAATTATATTGTAGCTATCTTAGTGTTTATTTTATAGGTAAGTATTTAGATTTAAATAGGAATATTTTAGTTTATAAATGAATTAGATTAATTTAATATAAATTTAGTTAGGGGTGTTAGGGTTAGATAGAGTTAATATAGTTAATATAAATACTATAGTAACTATATTAACTATATTAACCCTAATATAATTAGGGTTAATATAGTTAATATATATAATGTAATACCTATATTAACTATAATATACTTAGGGTTAATATAGATAATATAGCTGGCGGCGGGGTAGGTAGATTAAATAAGGGGTTAATCATTTTAATAGAGATGGCGGCGGTGTAAGGGGCTTACATTAGGGGTTAATAATATTAATATAGCTGGCGGCGGTATAGGGGGATTAGATTAGGGGTTAATAATTTTTATATAGGTGGCGGCGGTGTAAGGGGTCAGATTAGGGGATAGATAAGGTAGATGACAGCGGTGTAAGGGGTTCTAATTAGGGGATAGATAAGGTAGATGGCGGCGGTTTTAGGGGCTCACAGTAGGGGGTTAGTTTATGTAGATGGCGGCGGGGTCCGGGAGCGGCGGTTTAGGGGTTAATAACTTTATTAGGGATTTCGGGGGGGGGGGATCGCGGTTGACAGGTAGATAGACATTGCGCATGCGTTAGGTGTTAGGTTTATTTTAGCAGATCGCGGTTGACAGGGAGATAGACATTGCGCATGCGTTAGGTGTTAGGTTTATTTTAGAAGATCGCGGTTGACAGGGAGATAGACATTGCGCATGTGTTAGGTGTTAGGTTTATTTTAGCTGCCAGTTTAGGGAGTTACGGGGCTCCAATAGTCAGCGTAAGGCTTCTTACGGCTGCTTTTTGTGGCGAGGTGAAAATGGAGTAAGTTTTCTCCATTTTCGCCACGTAAGTCCTTACGCTGCATATTGGATACCAAACTGCGCGGGTTTGGTATACCTGCCTATAGCCCAAAAAACTACGGGCGACGGCAGAAATATACGCGCGTAACTTCTAGGTTACGCCGTATATAGGATACCAAACCCGCGCAAATATTGGCGTCGCCGGCTTTTGCGGGCGACGATTTTTATCGGATCGACCCCTTGGTGTCCAGGTCAGTCAGGTTAGATTAGTTTTTTTTAGGTGGCAGGTAATAGTTTTTTTTTAGGTGGCAGTTAACTTAATGAGATAGATTAATAGATGCGTATTAAATATTGCAAACAGAAATAAAATCATGGTTTTGTTTATCCTTACTCAACAAGGATATATGTTTTTATTTTAAGCAGCACTGTTGTGATTTAAATCAAATAATACTATAAATAATTTGGTGTTCATACAATCTGATTTTCTTTATCTTTTATACTTTCTAATTTTTCAATAACTAATAATATATCTGTCTTCTACATGAGCATAACTGATTGGCTCCTATATTTCATAGTTCTTGGAGAAAGAAACATTTGTAAATTCTTAGATCAAGGCTAGTGTATTATAAACCTATTCCCTCTGGTAGATCTATAATTGGAAAATTGCCAACATGCATATTAAGTGTGACTGAAGTCATTTAACAAACCCATTGCACAAAGTGGATTTTTTTCTTCCTATTTTCAGGTTTGATGCATTTTGGAGGCTTTTATATTGTGTAGAAAGTAATAAAACAAAATATTAAAAACTTTTATTTAATGTTTCCATTAGGGAACCTGACTAACTGATCATTAACCAAGTTTCCCAACAATCTATTTAAAGCTATTGACCCACACACCGATTGAAACTTGATATGAACACAAGATTCATGGTTTCATAAAAGCATATAACCAAAGAGGTAATAACTGTAACTTTTTTTTTAAAAAATGAACATTGCTTTCTCAAAAAACATGATTAATTTTCTCATAACTGTATCCATTTCATCTTAAATAGGAAATACTTTCCTAAGGGATAAGAAGAATGTCAGCACATGTGGTGTATGGTTGCCTTGAGGATCTTAGCTTGAGTACCCTAAACATAATTATAATTGGTTTATATGATGACAGTTTTTTTAACTTAATGACTAAAGCTTTAAAAATTGTACAATTAGGCTGCCCAACAATCGCTAGAGACACATCTGAGTTTAAACATATCACTGGGTATCCAAAATCCCAATCTTATCACCACTCATCAAATAGTGATATCCTTAAAATGTATTCTGGCTCCAGCCTTCAAGGACTAACTTTGGAAATCCCTGATGTACAACTATAATGTGCATTAGAAACATGTCACTGAATCATTTGTCAAAGTATAGGAAAGAGGACAAGACCTCAGATCTCATATCTTGTATCCCCTAGAGTTCTTAAAAATAAAGAATGACCAAAAACATTCTCAGAAAAGCAAGGTTGTGGTATCAGAAAAAAACCACACTTCTTGCAAAGTGGTCAAAGTATGCTACAAAATACAGAAAACTGATCTTAAAATCATAGGGGCCGATTTATCACTGACCGAATGGGGCCGTATACACCAGTTTTCAGGCTCACCGGAAACAGTAGTTTAAAAGCAGCGGTCTTAAGACCACTGCTCCTTAACTCGTCCGCCTGCTCTGAGGTGGCAGACAGCAATCTGTCTGATTGCATACTATCGGGTTGATTGACACCCCCTGCTAACGACGATTGGCCACAAATGTGCAGGGGGTGGCATTGCACAAGCATTTCTAATGAAATTTATTGATGTGCTGCGGACATGGTCACTAGTTATTAATGTTACAACAAATTGTATTTCTTAAAAGAATATCACTAAACTATAATAATTATATTTGTGTGTAAGTAAATCTAACACACATATATGAAATGACACCATGCCTTCTACTTGCATTAAACTCAATTTATGCAAGAAGTATTGGCATCCAGAATAGTGCAATGTTTGTGTACTGAAATAACTAATGACCTAACATTCCATCAATAGAATTTTTAAATCAATTGTACCAGATGGGAATAAAAGTGTTAGCATATCTATTCAAAGGAAATTCCTGCAAAGCTGACAATTTTCTGAATAGTTTTGCTGCTTCTGAAAACTGTGTGAATTGAGGTATTATCGACAAATCACACTAAACATCTGAGTTGTACACAGCCTGAAATATTGTGTCAGCAGTGACCTGCCCTTAGCAAGGTCAACCCTTGCTGCTTTATTTATGCACAGACCTAAAACATCTTATCAACACTCAAACATGTCCAAACTATGATGACATTAACTGCATCAAGATGACATAGCAGATAGAGAAGGATAAATACTGCAGGCATGGACAAGAAACAGTGATTGGCACATATTAATTATAGCTTTGTTATTGTTGGCATAAGAATATATCTAACAGACAGTACATTTATGCTGTTTGTTATCTTCTGTCTATCATCCCGTACATCCTCTAAATTGCAGTGCTATGAATAATTATTTTAAAGGGACATTAAAGTCATTTTTTTTTTTGCTGCTTCTAAAGAAATGCATTTTACAATTTACTTTTCTTACTTGATAATGTTGTGGAATTTTTTTTTGTTTTGATGCCTTTGGCTGTCACAGTGCACCAATCATCCCACATACTGGAGGACTGCCATTAGTTTGGATCTTCATTCCTCATTCCTTCCAGCAGCTTTCCCTACCAAATAAATGTTGCAGTTTCTAGAAAAGAAACCAAGAGCAACAAGCCATGCAAACGGGCAAATTCGCCCATTTATGGGCGCACAATAAATATCCAGCCATTACAAGTGGCTGGTTATTGCTACCACAAGCTTGTGGTAGCAATTAGTGCTCAGCAAATTAACTAGAGATCAGATCTCTGGTTTATTTTCTAAATGTCCCCCAATTGCCCCCAAAATAAAGTGGTGTTTTTGTTTTATAAAAAAATAAAAACTAAAGCATCTTTATTTTTTTTAAAAGAAAACTGCACTTAGCAGTTATAAGAGGTTAAAAGTGGTGGGTGTGGGGTGTTAGAAAAAAAATGGCACTGAAAAATTCCTTTCCATTGCAGTCTATGGGGACTGTGTGTTCTCAACAATATACATGTATATGCTTATATACATATATATGTATGTGTTAATATGTGTATATACACATATTAACACATACATATATATGTATATATACATATAACTTGGGAAAACCGAAAAATCACAGTCTGTGAGCCTTCTTAAGGAGCTGTAAGTACCAAAACTCTGTGTGCACAAAGTATGTGTATAGTTCAGGATGCGGTAGCTCTGTAGGCTGATTGGGCAAAAACAATGAAGGGCATAACAAATGCTTCCACTCCTGATTAGCAGAAAGCGTATGACTCACAGATCTTCAGGCCAAACAGGTACATGGGAACCGGTTCTTAATCCTAACCACCAGGGCTTTCTCACAGCACCGCCAACGCTGCGCTTGTGGGAGCCAGGGGAAGCAGCCTCGTCCTCATTCCATCTGTAGCCAAGGAACAGCAAGCCGCCCAGCACGTCAGTGACGTGTTCACTACCGCTCCGCCAATCCTGAAGTAGATAGACCGAAGGTTGCTCTCCAACACTTTATCCAAGAGAACATACCCAGCAATGCAATGGGTGATTGGATCCTCATTTCAGTCTGGGTCCCAGAAGATTTTTGAAGGGGATAATCAATGTGATATGACAAAAAAAGGCAAAATCTTCCAGAACTTGTAAAAATAAAACGTCCTACTTTATTGATCCATTAAAAGCATAGCAATAATCAGATAAGAACGTCTGACATGTTTCGGCCAGATGGCCTTACTCATAGACTGAAATTCAGTTCAATTACTACCACTAACTAACCTTCACTAAATACCTTCACTAAATACATACAATTACCCTGCAAGAATATTTCTTATTTCTTATTTCTCTGATACCTCATGTATAACTCTGCTGTATAACTTTTATACATACAATGTATATTAGTGTGTACAGATTGAACATTGCTATTATATATATTATTTTTTAGATACTTACGCCTAGATTTAGAGTTTTGCGGCCAAAGGGGTGCATTAGGTATTCGTGTTTTTTTTTCTAGCGCTGCTTCTAAACAATGCTGGTATTTAGAGTTCTCTGAAGGGCTGAGTTAGGCTCCAAAAAGGGAGCGTACAGGCATATTTACCGCCACTTCAACTCTCAATACCAGCGTTGCTTACGGTAGAGGCAAGCTGGAAAAACATGCTTGTGCACGATTCCCCCATAGGAAACAATGGGGCAGTTTGGGCAGAAAAAAACCTAACACCTGCAAAAAAACAGCGTTAAGCTCCTAACGCAGCCCTATTGTTTCCTATGGGGAAACACTTTCTAAGTCTGCACCTAACACCCTAACATGTACCCCGAGTCTAAACACCCCTAATCTTACACTTATTAACCCCTAATCTGCCGCTCCGCTATCACTGACCCCTGCATTACACTATTAACCCCTAATCTGCCGCTCCGGACACCGCCGCAACCTACATTATACCTATGTACCCCTAATCTGCTGCCCTTAACATCATCGACACCTAAATAATATTTATTAACCCCTAATCTGCCCCCCCCAACGTCGCTGCTACCTTACCTACACTTATTAACCCCTAATCTTCCGACCGGACCTCGCCGCTACTATAATAAATGTATTAACACCTAAAGCTAAGTCTAACCCTAACACCCCCCAAAGTTAAATATAATTTTATTCTAACAAAATAAGTTAACTCTTATTAAATAAAGTATTCCTATTTAAAGCTAAATACTTACCTGTAAAATAAACCCTAATATAGCTACAATATAACAAATAATTATATTGTAGCTATTTTATGATTTATATTTATTTTACAGGCAACTTTGTATATATTTTAACTAGGTACAATAGCTATTAAATAGTTATTAACTATTTAATAGCTACCTAGTTAAAATGATTACAAAATTACCTGTAAAATAAAGCCTAACCTAAGTTACAATTAAACCTAACACTACACTATCAATAAAATAATTAAATAAATTAACTACAAGTACCTACAATTAAATAAACTAAACTAAATTACAAAAAAAACCACTAAATTACAAAAAATAAAAAATATTACAAGATTTTTAAGCTAATTACACCTACTCTAAGCCCCCTAATAAAATAACAAAGCCCCCCAAAATAAAAAAAATCCCTACCCTAATCTAAATTAAAAAAACTTAACAGCTCTATTACCTTACCAGCCCTTAAAAGGGCTTTTTGCGGGGATGCCCCAAAGAAATCAGCTCTTTTGCCTGTAAAAAAACCCACAATACCACCCCCCAACATTACCACCCACCACCCACATACCCCTACTCTAACCCAAACCCCCCTTAAATAAACCTAACACTATACCCCTGAAGATCTCCCTACCTTGAGTCGTCTTCACCCAGCCGAGCACGGATGGACCAAAAGAAGAAGTGTCGTCATCCAAGATGGCATCCCTCGAATTCCGATTGACTGATAGGATTCTATCAGCTAATTGGAATTAAGGTAAGAAAAATCTGATTGGCTGATTGAATCAGCCAATCAGATTCAAGTTCAATCGGATTGGCTGATCCAATCAGCCAATCAGATTGAACTCGCATTCTATTGGCTGTTCCGATGACGTCATTTAAAGGAACCTTCATTCGGCGAGTAGGCGTCGGTAGAAGAGGATGGATCCGCGTCGGCTGGAAGAAGATGGCTCCACTCCGCTCCGGATGGATGAAGATAGAAGATGCTGCTTGGATGAAGATGTCTACCAGTCCGGATGTCCTCTTCTGCCCGGATAGGATGAAGACTTCTGCCGCTTCTAGCAGCGAGCTCTGGTCGGAAGATTAGGGGTTAATAAGTGTAGGTAAGGTAGCAGCGATGTTGGGGGTGGCAGATTAGGGGTTAATAAATATTATGTAGGTGTCGGCGATGTTAGGGGCAGCAGATTAGGGGTTTATAGGTATAATGTAGGTGGCGGCGGCGTGCGGTCGGCAGATTAGGGGTTAAAAATTTTTATTAGAGTGGCGGCGATATGGTGGGACCTCGGTTTAGGGGTACATAGGTAGTCTATGGGTGTTAGTGTACTTTAGAGCACAGTAGTTAAGAACTTTATAAACCGGCGTTAGCCCAGAAAGCTCTTAACTACTGACTTTTTCCTGCGGATGGAGTCTTGTCGGTAGAGGCTCTACCGCTCACTTTAGCCAAGACTCTAAATACCGGCGTTAGGAATATCCCATTGAAAAGATAGGATACGCAATTGGCGTAAGGGGATCTGCGGTATTCAAAAGTCGCGGCTTGGAAGTGAGCGTTAGACCCTTTCCTGACTGACTCTAAATACCAGCGGGCGGTAAAAAGCAGCGTTAGGACCCCTTAATGCTGCATTTGATGGCTAACGCATAACTCTAAATCTAGGCGTTAGTATATTCTTGCAGGATAAATGTATGTATTTAGTGAAGGTTAGTTAGACATATTTACTTACATTTGTGCGTGTTTAATATATGTCCTAACACAAATGCTTTGCATTACATTTAATCAGTAGTAGCCTATAGCATGTCAGCTATGTTCTTAAATGTGGCAGTAATTGAACTGAACTTCAGTCTATGAGTAAAGCCATCTGGCCGAAACATGTCAGACGTTCTTATCTGATTATTGCTATGCTTTTAATGAATCAATAAAGTTGGACGTTTTATTTTTACAAGTTCTGGAAGATTTTGCCTTTTTTGTTATATCATATATATTCATATACATATATATTTAAAATCTATTGCCCATTGCTGCGTGACTTACCCCCTTCGCTGCATGAGAATGAGGCTCCCATTGGAGCCTATGGAAGCACACTCTTGTGAGAGCAATGCTGTTGTGCAATGCGAACGTGAGGTCACATTCACATTGCACCTCACTTGCAATACCAGCACACATTTGTGTGCGTTAGTATTACTAGGTTGAGCGCAAATATTTCTTTCGGTCCTTTGTATTTCACAGATTGCATGCACAATAAAAGCTAACACTAAAACAGCAATAACTTTACTTTAGCTACAATTATTTTTTGCTTTTATAAGTTGCATTTCACTTGCAGACCATCACTCTGGGCTGAGTTATTGCCTAATCTACCTTATTCCGGAAGTTCAGCATACTTACCTTGCAACTGTTTATGCTTTGGTTCCTGTAAGCCAAGCATACTTACCTGTTACCTGCATATGCTCATCTGGTTCCGGAGATCAAGCATACTTACCTCGCACCTGTGTATGCTCACCTGGTCTCTGAAAGCCAAGCATGCTTACCTGATACCTGTGTATGCTCACCTTGTTCCAGAGACCAAGCATACTTACTTTGCACCTGAGTATGCTCACCTTGTTCTTGAGGCTGAACCTACCTGGTATTCTGTGACAGTCTCACCAACAGTACCCGCTGGGTATCTTGTGCCTGCTGAGTATCCTGTGTCTGCTATATCAGTAAAAGCTTTCCTCAAACCAGCCATACCTGCTGTGCCTAAATGGTATCCTGTTACAGTCTCACCCTCCTGTCAGTCTCAGGACGTTGTTACTGCAACCTACTATTGTATTTTTAATAGGACTTTAGCTTTCTGCCTTGGGACTTTGTTCAAACTTACTGTTTCTGTTTTCTTCACTTTAAACTACCAACTGTTCTTTTACTTATCATTCAGTAAAGCTTCCAAAAGACTTTTGTAGTTTAGTGTATCTGTCACTGCATTCTGAGTTCCACACACCCTAACCTCCTCACACATGTATAATCACAAACATACACAAACATCTAGAGGGGTTTTCTACTATTTACCACATCCCTATTTCATAGACCAACACCACATACCAGATGCTTAAACCCTAAAAGCCCTTCAAGCTGCTGCTTTTTTACCAGCAATATTTATAGTGACATTGAACATTAACAGTCACAGAATTTGAAATCTGTACTCCACAGACTTGATGACATCATAAATGACCGCATCTACAAAACTGCTGATTTCCTAACACAATACCATTATGTATATAATTCTAGCACTGTGTAACCTCCCAGCACTGGAAATGAACCAAATTATATTAACTCTTACCTTTATCAGCAAGATAAGTCTATTAAAAAATTCCTAGTTTCACTAGGAAGAATAGGTCTTGCAATATTTATAAAAGGGCTAAACAGAGGAAAACTCTCTATGTAGAAAAACTGATTTCCTGGAAATATTTTACTGAAAAATGTTACTGTACATGTACCAACTTTGGGCTAGATTACAAGTGGAGCGCTAAATTATCATTTGCGGGATCGCAAGCTAGCGGTAGCAATCAGCACTCCGAAAATTAACCAGAGATCTCTAGTTATTTTCTAAAAGTGCCCCAAAGGCCCTCAAAATAGAGGGAATTGTACTTTTTTTTTTTATTTAAGAAAAAAAGTAGCATTATTTTTTTAGTTCAAAACAACTGCACTAGGCAGTTTTTGGGGTCTAAAGTTGGTGGGAGTGGGGTGTTAGAAAGAAAACAGCATTGTAAAGAGCCTTTACATTGCATTCTATGGGAACTGTGCGTTCCCATAGACCGCAATGTAAATATATATGTACAGTATATGATTATATACATATATATTTATGTGTTAAAATGTGTATATACACATATTAACATATAAATACAAAATGCTGCCCATCGCTGTGCTACTTACCCCCAACGCTGAGCGAGGTTCTGATGCCATCTGTGACGGTATCAGAATGAGGCTGCCATAGGAGTCTATGGGAGAGCACTCTTGTGAACGCAATGCTTTCTAGCAATGAGAATGAGAGCTTGCGTTCGCATATCAATTTGATTGTAATACAAGCGCACATTTTTGTGCGCTGGTATTACAAAGTGAAGAGCTAATTTTGCTTGCTTATTTAGTAAGTGATATTTAGCAATATTTAGTGTTCCACTTGTAATCTGGCCCTTTGGTTTTTTTTTAAATGCACTTGCCCACCACAATCATATATTTTTTAAGCTAAGTATAATTAGAACCGGTAAGTTTATTTTTTGTTTCCCTAAGGCACTTTTAGCTTTCTTTTGTAAATGTTAAAGCCCACTTGTACTTTTTTTGGGAAAGTAAAAAAATATACTTCTTTAATTCCTGTTCTTTTAAATGATACTTGTGCAAGATTTGGGCAACATGCTTTGGTATATTACAATTTTTAGTAATAAAAGTTGCCTGATTCACTTTTTCTTTGTAAAGTACAATTGTGGTTGCTTTCCCCCCTGTAACGTATATAACAAAACCCAATGAATACATTGTTAAATAAATCATAACTAAAACAATTACAATCAAGCTGTTTTTAAAATTGTATGCCTATTGGATTTTCAAACTATAGTCAGTAAAAATCAAATAAGGAACATGTGTTAAGAAAAACAAATGGGGTTGCTTGCATTTCAATGCATTCCATTTAGTTATAAATTGTACTAATTACCTGTAAATAAATGTTAAACCTGAGACATACTGTAAGTCCTAAATATAACAAGTTGATGAGTATGGAGTATATAACTTTAAATTACCAACTTTAGATTTGAGGGCCGATTTACCAAATGGCAGGCGGACATGATTCGCTGTAGCGAATCATGTCAGCCTGACATAGCTGAATGCTGACAGCATATGCTGCTGGAATGTAACATTGCACAAGCATTTCTGGTGAACTGCTTGCGCAATGCTGCCCCCTGCCGATTCGCTAGCAGGGGGTGGCAATCAACCCAATCATATCTGGTTGATTGCTGTCCGCAGCCTCAGAGGCAGCGGATTAGTTAAGGAACAGTGGTCTTAAAACCGCTGCTTCTTAACTGTCGCTTCTGGTGAGCCTGAAGGCACGCACGTAAACAAGGGCATAAGGGGCCATTCGGCCCTTGATAAATCGGCCCCTAAGTGTCTGGATTTTAGAAGTTGACTTGTAGTCACTTATTTGCTGATTATCTGGTTTGCCATATATTAAGCAACCAACTTAAAATGACTTGAACTGACTTGGGATATACAAGGCCATTGTAAAGCATGATTTGTATCAACAGAACAGTTGACTTGGAGGTTGCTTTAGTCTATTCATCCTCATTACACACAAAAACTACTTTGGCCGACCCCCAAAATAAAAGTAATTGTAGTATTGATTGTAAGATATGTGTCTGAGGAACAACACATTTAGGGAACTGCTGATGCAGATTTGGAGCCCTTGCTGTGCAGGATCACTTATGAAAGCCAGCAAACACAAGTTTAAAAGCAGTGGTCATATGACTGATGATTCCTATCCTTTCCACTACCACAGAGTTGGTCACAGATTAATATCACCATGGACCGATTAGATGAAGGTAATTGACATTCACTGTTCTTAAGTAATTGGTTGCCGGAGATCTGGGTGTTGAATTGCACCAGAACATTCTTAAGTAATCTTATCTACTGACAGTACAGGCTGGAATGGAGAAAGACAATTTTCCTGCTTGGGAATCATGTCCAGTTGCAACTTATTAAATGTGGCTCGCAGTCAGATTCAGAACTGAAGTTAAATGTTCATAAAACTTTAATATGCCTCTATAAACAAACGTAGTCATATAGATCTGAATTCACATACCTACTATAAATATTTGACAAATGGTTACATTTATGATACGTAGAACCTATAATATTTCAAATTTAATAACAGATAAATATTATAGATAGAAACAAAGCATTATAGGTAAAAGAAAAAAGTGTTTACGGAAACTGCATGAATGGATGAATCAATTAATAGATAGTTGATAGGTATCTGTGAATTAAATTACATATCTTGATATGTTAGAGAAACAAATCTACTATATAAAACAAGTACTATAAAATACATTTGTTACTACATCGTATCATTTATATCTGTTTTTAGTGAACAATCTTTATAAAACATATGTTTAACACTTTTGCAAACAAAATTTGAAACGTAAATGTTTTTAATTAATAAAGAAACCTCTCTGTCAACAACAAAAATATTTAAAACGGTATTAATTCTTAATCGTAATGCTTACTAGAATACTTATCATAAATTTAAGTCTAATTGCTGCTCATATGTGAATTACATATAAAATTGATATTTTGTACTTTTGTTAAAAAAAAATATATATATATACTGTATATATATATATATATATATATTTATATATTTATATATATATATATATATATATATATATATATATATATATATATATATATTGTATTTTCCAACTAATTTTCAATTATTTTAATGTGACAGTACTATATGAGTTGTTAGATATATGAAAACTTGTAGATTCACAATATAGGTGATCAGACAGGAAGGGATCATCTCTTTTTTTTATTTTTTGCTGTGATTTATTTGGAGAATAGATGCCAAGTAGTGTGTCACACTGTCTTATATTGTGAATTGACTGCTCTGGTTTGTGTAAATGGAATTGTCATACTATTGTTAAGTAATAAAACTTTTTAAAATATGTTTTAACTTTTTCCCTATTTTTTATTACTTGGTCAGATACAATAGAGATTGTTTTTCAAGCCTTTAGAGTGGATTTCTTACTGTCCACATTTGAATTCTGGCAGTTAAAATTGTGGGGTCCTTTGTATAGATTCTGTGTTATGGGTTGTCTTTGAAAAGTGGACTGGATAGCTAAATAATGTTCTTACTGCCCTTCCAATCCTAAAATTTACTCAGTGGGGTTCTCAATGCAATTTAAGTGGGTTTCATTTTCCATTCAAGAGACCCATACTTGTCCAGTAATTACTATTAAGTGTCCATATCCTGTTATTTTAAAGTGCATTTGCAGTTCCTTTCCCTTTGCTGCTACTGAGCGCTCTGTGTAGGAGTGATATCCTAGTGTTTAGTTGAAGCTTGGAAAGCAATACAAAAGACAGCTGAATGCCAATACAAAAGATTTTTCAGTATTCTAGCGTGCCCTGCTACCCCTTGCTTATAATTGCTTTAAAAAAATAGAAAGCAAAAAAGAATCTTAAATATCAGATCATAGTGACAGTAGGCATTTAACCTTGAATAATGTGAACTATTTTAATGCAAAAATATGAATACCAGAAGTTGAAAGCAAAAAATTAATTTGTAGGCTAAGAAGCAAAGTTATTTAGCAGACCTGTACAAGGTCATGCATTTTATCTCACAGTTAGCCCATGTAAAGCTGAATATGCTAGTAGCAGCAGATAAATAATCTAAATGAAGGATTGTTTGTACATATAGGGCAGTAGAGCGCTAATTAATTGTGCGCCGTAAACGAGAAATGTTTACGGGAGTGCAATATAAATAATCAGTCATTACAAGTTGCTGGTTATTGCTACGGCAAGCTCGTGGTAGCATTTAGCGCTCTGAAAATTAACCAAAAAAGATCTTTGGTTAATTTTCAAAATGTTCCCCAATTGCCCCAGAATAGTGTGTTGTAGTTATTAATAATAATAGGAAAATAATAAAAAAGAGCATTTATTTTTTAAAAAACAACTGCAAAAAGCAGTTATGAGGGGTTAAAGTTGGTGGGAGTGGGGTGTTAAGTGCTTTTACAACTGTGTGTTCCCTGTAAATATATATGTATATATCTTCTCATATGTTGTCTCACGGCATGAGAATGAGGCTCCCATTGTAGCCTATGTAAGCACAAAGCTTCCGTGCAATGCGAACGCGAGATTACATTCATATTGGACCTAACTTGTAATACCAGCACACATTTGCGTGTACAGGTATTACTGAGTGGAGCGCAAATATCGTGCTCATGAAAGCAATATTTTTCGCTCCACTCATAATCTAGCCCATAGCTGGTTGCTAGTGTTCAATGTTAATTTTCAAATGCTTATAGCTTCTGAATAAATGCTGCATTTGTTTTTTAAAGCCAAACTCCCCCTAAAATTTCCCTTCTTTGGAGGAGCCAATCCAGACTTGTTAACTTTTTACACGTAGCAGACAGTAGGCCACCACTGTAATTGCATTGTTTTGCAGTTCCTTATCTGATCACCTCTTTGGGGCTAATTAGGGATGATATATGGCAGTATTATGTTGGTGAAATCTGAAGTGTGCAAATACCCACAATTTTAAGAGTTAAGGGGACAGTAAACACCTTACAAGACGTTTCTTTTGTGTTCCTATAGCCAAGTCTAAGAGTTTGTAGAACAATTTAACATCTTTTTACTGCAGTTTATCAATAAACTGTATTTATGTGTGTATATGTGTATTTACAGACGTATATATACACATATAGGTACATAAATACATATGTACACATATATAGACATAAATATGCTGTAAGTGCATTGGAACCCTTTATATTTAAGTAAATGAAAACATGTAAAAGCATATTTATGCAATATAAATTTTTAATAAAGGTTTTAACTATGTTTTTACATTCCAATGGTCTGCACATAGCAGAATATGTTCTAAGTATTTATATTATATATATATAAATATATATATATATATATATATATATATATATATATATATATATATATATATATATATATATATATATATATAGACAATCATGTAGGTATATAAATATAAATTTATAAATACTTTGAACACACACACACTTATATAAGTATGCAAGCATTTTTATGCTATACAGCCAAGCAATGTATCACATTTGAAAACAGACAAATTAAATCCTATTGCACATTTTTGTGACATGAGGGATATGTTTTAGATTATTTGCATTTTATGTAAGGAGCTTGAGCTGTACAAATATCTTCTGTAAGGTTTATTGCCTGGATGTGAACTTCCACCTTGCACTTGAAACTCATAGGCATCTATTTATCAAGCTGTCAACTTGGTTGATTCAATCAGCCAATAGGATTGAGCTTGCGTCCTATTGGCTGATTGGAACAGCCAATAGAATGCAAGCTCAATCCTATTGGCTGATTGGATCAGCCAGTAGGATTGAACTTCAATCCTATTGGCTGATTGCATCAACCAATAGGATTTTTCCTACCTTAATTCCAATTGGCTGATAGAATTCTATCAGGTGGGTTTAAATGTTGGGGGGGTTATATTTTTTTTTTTTTAAGATTTAAATATTTTTATTGAGAAACTGTGAAATAAGTGTACATATCTTAAGGAGACACAGCTCCAATTCATCAAAACAAGTCTGAGAAATATAACAGACAATCAATTACGTCAAAATTAAAGAAACAGTTTCACTTAAGGAAAAATGCTGAGTTTGAACTTGTCTTATCAAACCTTTAAACATGGATGATAAGCTTGAAAGTAAGGAGAGGGTATCATAACCACTAAGTGTCAAGAAACCTTATGTAGAAGAGGGGTAGTAAGAGGGGGGATTGAGAAAGGGGGGTCTGAGGGGAGAAAAAGAAGGGGGTAGTCGAAGCGTGGTCACAGTCATGTTAAATGGGAAATAGACGAGGGGAGGGTACAGTCCAAAAGCTAAGCGTCCTGGGCGGCTGCGTTGGGTTTCCAGTCTGTGTTGTGAATCTCTTTCCAATCTGCCCATACCAGCTCAAACAGATCAGATTTATTCAATTTATAAAATATATCCTTTTCCATGGTATATATATATATATATATATATATATATATATATATATATATATATATATATATATATATATATATATATATATATATATATATATATATATATATGCCATATTATTACAAACTACAGACCAGCTGGGAGGAAGTTCCTTTTTCCAAGCGCATTCTATAGAGTATTTGATAGTCATGGTAGATACAGATATATGCATGGTGTTTAGGTAGGGGATGTAGGTTTAGGTGGAGAAGAGCTGAAGTAAACAGCCTGGGGAGCCTAATGCCGATACTCTGTAGGACTGAAATGCATTTTTTGCCATAGAGGTTGAATCACAGGACACTCCCACCATATATGGTGAGCATTGCCCCTGTGGCCACAGTTTCGCCAGCAGTTAGGGGACACACTCAGGAAGATTTTCGCTAACCTAGTGGGTACATAGTACCAGTGAGAGATAAGTTTAAAGTAGGTCTCGCACAACGTTGTGCAATGAATAGCTTTCTGGGTCAGAGAGAAGGCTCGCTCCCACTCCTCAGGGGTAGTGTGCCTTCCTATCAGTGTTTCCCAGCGGGACAGATGGGCAGGAGTTTCTGGGCATTGTGAGCCACCTAAGAGCACGTAATGAGTAGAGAGGGGCCTACACAGCCTATTTCCCCTGGCCCAGATGGACTCCCATAGGGTTAATGGCCTAGCTAAGTTGGGTTTAAAACCCCAACTACTTAGGAAACTCTTAATCCTGTGATATTCAAAGGATAAGTATGAAGGGATGAGGGGCTATATGCAGATGGTGCCGGATTCTATCCCAGAAGTCAAGACATTCACAAACAACAGGATTGACCAAGGCCAGTTCTCTTTGGCAATGCTGCGGGGTCCAGATTAGGTCCCGTAAGGTAACTTGAAAGGGTAGTGAGGCCTGTTCAATGGTTTTCAATTTAGCATCCGAAGTCTTTACTCCCCATTGGGAAACATGGGTAAGCATTGCACCTTCATAGTACCGGATCACCGACGGGGAATCTATGCCACCCGAGGATTTAAGGAGTTGAAGCACTCTATGTGCGACTCTAGGTGGTTTACCCATCCAGATAAATTCGTTAAACCTGCTCTGGAATTGGAGAAGTAAATGTCTCGGTATTTTAATGGGTAGGCAGTGGAATAAGTATGTCAGCCTGGGGAGGAACGACATTTTCAGCGCCGTGATCCTATCCAGCCAGGATACATGCTGGAGATTCCTGTCTTTACGCAAGGAGCGAAGTGAGGTTAAGAGAGGGAGATAGTTATCTTTAATTATTTGAGGGAGGCTGCTAGAGATCCGGACACCCAAGTGCAGAACGGATTGTTCTGTCCAGGTAAAATTATAGCTCTTAGTGAGGGGAGCTAATTGCGTACTTGTAAACCCTTGTGTATACACTTGAGTTTTTGATAAGTTCAGTTTGTAGTAAGTGGTGAGTATATCTAGGAGTCTGGGAATACTATGCTCAGGATGCGACAAGAAGAGGGTGACGTCATCGGCAAATAGTGCAATCTTGTGCAAGGTACCCGACAGGGTGACACCCTTAATTTAGGGATCAGATCTTATCTGCTCTGCAAGGGGTTCGATTGAGAGGGCGAACAAAAGCGGCGAGAGGGGACACCCCTGTCTGGTGCCATTTGTAATGGAGAAGAGAGGGGAGTGGAAGCCCAGACCACTCACAGATGCAGTAGGAGTGGAGTAGAGGGCCTGAATGGCCGTTATAAAGTCAGGGGGAACGTGAAATCTCTCGAGGACCGCCCAAAGATATTGCCATCTGACCCGGTCGAAAGCCTTCTCGGCGTCAAGAGAGATGACCGCAAGTGGCCTTCAAAGTCGTGAGGCAAGAGTGAGAATGTTGAGGAGACACCTCGTATTGTCTGGGCCCTCTCGGAGAGGGACAAATCCCACCTGATCCGGGTCAATCAGGGAAGGCAGCAGATTGGCGAGACGATTAGCCAGTATCTTTGAATAGAACTTAATGTCCGTGTTTATCAAGGAGATAGGTCTGTAGCTTGCGCAGAGGGATGGGTCCTTGTCAGGTTTTAGGGTGGTGACAATATTGGCTTCTAGGAATTCTCTCTGAAAGAGGCCTTCTTTTCTAGCTAAATTATAAAACTTTAATAGTAAAGGGGCAAGTTCTCGTGCATAGACCTTATAAAAATGAACCCGGTAGCCACCTGGGCCAGGGGATTTGAAGGACTTTGCATTCTTAATAACTCTCAAAATTTCTGGGAGAGAGAAAGGGGAGCTTAAGATGTCTCGTTGTTCCGGGGCTAGTATGGGGAGTGACAAAGTCTCAAGATAAGTCTCCAGAACCTCCTGAGGAGTGGACCTAGGCGACTCAGTTGTGGCTATATTATAAAGCTTGGCGTAGTAATCAGCAAAAGCCTCGCCTATCTGGGACGGAATCTGAAGAAAGGAACCTGAGGTCCTTATGGAGTGAATTCCCCTAACCTATTTCTAATTTTGTTCGCTAGCAGAGTATCGGCCTTATTACTTTTATAGTAGAATAAGTGCTTGAGCTTGGTAAGGTTAAGCTGGGTTCTACGTAGTTCAATCTGGGAAATGTGATCTTTAAGTGCAATAATTTGGGATGTGATATTTGCGGTGACGGCACTTCTATTGTGTGCTTTTAGTTGCCTCAACTTGATATGAGCTTGTGAGAGGGTGAGGCCTGCCTGCATTCTAAGGTGTGATTGTTTAGTAATAAGGAGACCTCTGATTGTAGCTTTAGCAGCTCCCCATACAATGTTGTCTCTAACAGAAAGATTGTCATTAGTTTGAATGAAGTGAGTAATATCTCTGTGAAGTTCCTCTCTGAAGGGTACGTCCTCCAGAATCTGGTGGGGTAACCTCCATTTTGGTCTAATATGAGTAGTTTTAGTGGAAGTTTGGACTAGGTCATGGTCTGACCAGACACAAAGGGATATTTTGGCCATCTTAATCAAATCAAGGGAGTCAGCCGTGGAGAAAATGTAATCTAGCCTTGAGTATAGTTTGTGGAGATGCGAGAAATGGGTATAGTCGTGGTCGCGTGGGTGTAGAGCTCTCCAGATATCATAAAGGCCCAAGGCAGACATTATTTGTCGGAAGCTAAGTGAAAGTTGTTTGGCTGGGGAGGGTGTCATACCTGAAGACCTGGTTCTTCTGTCTATTGTGTGATCCCAGACCATGTTAAAGTCCCCAGCCATGAGGACCCTCCCCTGCCGAACCTGGGAGAGGACATGAAGGATGTGTTTAAGTTATCCTGGCTGATTGGAGTTCGGGAGATATATGGACACTAGGGTGTACGTAACGTGATTTAGTTTACAAATGAGGATGACGTATCTTGCCTGAGGGTCTCTGATGACTTGTACAAGTTCAAAGGCCAGACACTTGTGTAGTAATATTGCTACTCCTCTGGCTTTTTTAACATAAGAGGCAGTTTCAATATGAGTATAGGACTTGGAAGTGAGCCTGAGAGGCTCTTTGTCTAGCCAGTGGGTCTCCTGCAGGAATACAACGTCTGGGTTATGGTGTTTTAGTGACCTAAGTAACAGGCTGCGTTTATGGGGAGAATTGAGACCTCTAACATTGTGTGTCAGTAGCCTAATGGTGGACATAGCAGATGGTGAGAGTGGGGGTACAGAGCCCTATGGAGTATTTAGACTATGTTGTGGACGAGGGGGAGGGTAGAGGGAGAAGTATTGGGAGGAGAAGGGGGGAGGTATGGGGGCACAAAGAGAAGTGCCCAAAAGGGTGGTGGAAATAGTCCACCTCAGAGAGTCCTGGAGTGGACTTCTATGTGGGGGCGGAGCAGGTGAGGTAATTAAACTAAGGTACACAGAGTTAAGAACATCATCAATGGCAGCCCCGCTCTGCAACATAAATGTACTAAAATACAAACTAACAGTAAAAGAGTAATAAGAAATTTGTCTAAAACAGTGTGATAATAATCAGCAGAACATACTTGACAAAAACAAATACAACAGGTATTGCAAACATAAATCCAGTAAACCTGAGAACATAAGTTCACAGAGTGACTGTGACTTGGGGTCAAAATTAGACCCATATAAAAGTTGAAGAGTGCAAGCCCATGGGTTCAAGAGGTGACTGTAGGTTGGGGCAGCTTTGCCCTTTTTACTCTGCGGTCATTGACAGACCACTCAGGCGTGGAAGCGCGCAGCTTAGGGTAGGGAGTGTCCCATTACAGAGGAGGCTCAGGTCTTAGACCCCAATTGGTAAGGAGAGCCAGGCAAACAATAACGTACTGGATTCGCAGTGTTGAAGTCAAACTTTTCAGCTTTATTATCCTTAAGAACAGTTAAACAGGAATACTGCCCTTCAGGTAACGACAAGCTTACGCGTTTCGGCTGTATGCCGTAGTCATAGCTCGAAGGAGAGCCAAGCCCTGGGCCAAGGTTGCAGCCACAAAGGTTTGATTGTCCTTAGTGATGATAAGGCGAGTTGGATACCCCCATCTGTACTTAATGTTGTTTTTCCGAAGAGTGATAGTGACAGATTGATAATGCTGTCTCTGTTGGAGGGTGTGAGCCGAGAGATCAGGGAGGAGCTGAATGTCTTTAAATTTCTCACTAAGAGAGGGCTTCTTGAAGGCTGCTTGCATCAGTCTATCCTTATATAGAAAACTGTGGAAGCACACTATTACATCACGTGGTTTGTCTTGAGCCACGTTTCTAGAGCGTAGCACCCTGTGTGCATGCTCCATGGTGTTGGCTAAGCCTTCAGGGTTGCCTATCAAAGTATGAAACAGTTCTCTCAAAAAGTCCTGCAGCTCGGTTGGTGCAACCGACTCCGGGATTCCACAGAATCTGATGTTATTGCGCCTGGATCTGTCCTCTACATCTGCCACCTTGAGTTCCAATTGAGAGATTTGGTCAGCCAGGCTTTCTGAGTAGGCTAGGAGGTTAGATTGGTCCACCACTATGTCATCTTGCTTCCATTCTAGGGCGTCCACTCTCTCTCCAATTTCCGAAATCTCTTTTTTGAGCTCTGCTGAACTCCATTGAATTTCCTCCGTGATGAATTTAGTGTGTGAGGCTAACAATTTCTTTAGTGTTTTCTCAGTAATGTAGTGTTGTGAGGCAGACGCAGATTGAATACTAGATTGGGACTCCTCATCTTGCGAGTCAGGGTCACTTAACTCTCCTTGGGGTTCCATGCCTGGGCCCTTAGGCTGTTGCGAGAAGTGGTCATAGACTGTCTTCTTGGATTTCGATGTAGATTTAAGAGGCTTCCTGCCTAAGTGCGGCATGTTGTAAGAGCTAAGTTCTGGCGATGGCACCCAAAGAAAGTGTACTTGATGTATATCTGCAAAGGGCTGTACAATTCTGCTGAAAAGAAAGTTAGTGAATCACATGTACATGTCAAGTATTACTCTAAATACTGCAGAGCTGGGCTGATTATCATACAAATTATAACACTCACATGTTAGGTGTAAATACTCACATACAATACGTCAAATCTGGTCCCTCACCTCAGGGGAATAGGGGATACGACCCGAAGGAAGGGGAGAGGGAATTGGAGGTGACCCACCCAGACGAGCCAGGCAGGAGCGGGGAGGTGAGGGATTGGAAACCAGCGGTTAACCTTTTTGATTCACAGAAAGGTGAGGGGTGAGCACATAGAGATTACACCTAGGGGCCTACTATCGCAGCAAGGTCATGCAATCAAACTGAAAATACGGTAAATACCAATACAATGTTATTCAATGCAAGTCTCTAACAGTGTAGTTTTGTAGCGTATAATTGCCTGAGTGTAAGCTTAACTTGCTTTGTTCTCATGGGTGTACAGTGAGGAATGTATATTAAGTCTAATTTGACCCAGCAGCGTGGTCTAATTATGTGCAGGGCTAATGTGGAACATGCACACTGTTATCCGAGCGTAGGCTTAAGACAATTTGCTCAGAAATATTAATGGTGAGGGGTGTGTATCAGGACTAATCAGAACCACTAGTGTTATGTAGTGATGTGTTAGGCTAGTGTGGCATGTGCACCAAAAATAGTACCTGTAAAAAGAAATGCAGGTTAAATCAACAACACTACACCCTGAATGCAAAGTTCAGGGACACCTGAGCTGACACAGCAGCTTTGTCCTCAAGTTATGCAATCTAAGAATCCACGTTAGCCTAACTAAAAGACACAGTCAAACTAACACATTGTTATTGGGTTCTAAGGGCTACCTGATAGTTCCTCAGCTACCGGCCTGTCAGGGTGCTACCATCTCAAATTGCATTAGCAACCGTCACTATGAGAGGATGATATGCCAAACAATCAGTACACTTTGGTGCCTTTACTGCTCTCCCCACTGGAGCACTGCTTGGGGATGTTGTTAGAAAGTTCCTCTAAAGGATAGGTTGACAGGATTCGTTGAGGTTATGGTTTACATTATATATCCAGCCAGTTTGGCAGTGTATATGGTAAATACTGATCCAAAAGCTGTCTCAGGGTATACTGAAGCAAGGGTAATAAGGCTCACTGCTGTAGAGCTTATGACCCGCAGGCAATAAGGGCCGGCGGGATTAAGGCCTTAAGGGTTATTGCTGTTATTTCTAGATGTTGCCTCTGGCCGCTTGTGGCCTCCCTAGGCTGAAGTGGAACACTTCCCGCAACAGTCACCTAGTAACTGTAAGGACGTGTGTCTACTATTTCCAACCTATAGGCTGACAATATGGACATAAAAAAAGGAAAACATCTTAAATACACTCCACTCTGAATGTGAAAATCAGAGGTACATATGCTGGCGCAGCAGCCAAAATGCAAAGCAAACAAATATATATCTAGTGTCCTTCAATTCAGTTATCTCCACGTTGACCCATGTGACTTCGCCTAACTCTCCAAAGATGTAGTGTGCAGGGCCACAGTTAAGAGAGCTTAATTTCTTTATCGGTCTCAGTATTAATTATATAGGTGACTGGAAGACTGAGATAAGGGATAGTACCTTTCCCCTAGCAGGGAGCCCAAGATGATCTTCCTCTCAATCAGGGTAAGTGTTACAGGGCTTAGTAGTTTTCAGTGGAGGACTAGAACCTGGGAGGTTCTATATGGTGCTTGAGGCGCAGTTCTGGCAACAAAATTCTTATGTAAATGTACTTAATGGCACCTCTCCTCCCCAGAGAAATACAGGGGATCAGGTACAAGCGGTGCTATGTAATAGGTAACGTTGTTAAGGGCAGCGTAGTGAGAGTAACTAGAAAACTAGAAAACTGGGGGGGCCTCAGGAGCACTTATGCAAAGTGTGCTATGTACAAATGGGAGACTTTGATCTTACCCCTCCAGAGTATTTCAGCAGCGAGGTCCACAGTAGTTAAAGTGTGCAGTGTGGGATTCGTAGGTCTTCAGCGTCTATGATCAGCCTATTCGCACAGGACCCAGATTGTGAGGCCCAGATCCTAAGATGGTGGACAATCTCGCTCAGCGGCAAGTGAGCAGTGCACAAGGCTCTTTCTCCCCCACTCTACCAGAGTGCTGAGCCCAGGATCCGGTAATCAGAGGGACTTTTGCAGTTTTAGGCTGACCTTGTTTCCGCGATGCTGTGGTGTCTCTCACTTCAAAGCGTAATTTTTTTTACAGGTAAAAGAGCTGATTACTTTGGGGCAATGCCCTGCAAAAGACCCTTTTAAGGGCTATTTGTAATTTAGTGTAGGGTAGGGTTTTTTATTTTGGGGGGCTTTTTTATTTTGTTAGGGAGGATTAGATTAGGTGTAATTAGTTTAAAAATCTTGTAATTTTTTTATTATTTTCTGTAATTTAGTGTTTGTTTGTTTTTGTACTTTAGATAATTTTATTTAATTTTATTTAATTGTAATTTCTCTCTCTGAAGGAAAGTAATGGTTAAATTACTATCTTAGAATGTAGGGGGGATAAATTCCCCAATAAAACGCAAAGCCATTGTGAATTTCTTGAGTAAGAAGAAAGTGGATATTATAGCCCTCCAGGAAACACACCTGTCTGAGTGTGAACATCAAAAAATCAGAGCGGGATGGATAGCTGAAGTTATTGGCTCATCATATAAGAAATCTGCATGGGGGTAGCAATTGTACTACACCAGAAACTGAATTATATAATTAAGAAAAAAATAATCGATAAGGAAGGGAGATATGTGTTTATACATATAAATATAGATGGTAGGGATTATTTTATCAGAAACATATATGGTCCCAATAAATTAGATTGGAAATTCTGGGGGAACATCTTTAAAATTATAGATACATTTTCAATGTATGAGACAATAATGATGGGAGACTATAATATTACACCAGACTATCTCCTTGATAGAGGGAAACTGGGGGGCAATCAGAGGAAAACAATTCCCAATCAGAATGCAAAATATGAAAAAAAAAAAAAAATCAACTCTGTTAGAATCATACAATTTGAGGGATGTAGGGAGATTTTTCAATCCCAATAATTTAGAATTTACGTGCCTATCAAAAACACATTTGACATTAGCTCGGTTAGATTTATTTTTGATATCCGGAACATTGATCAATAGAATCGAGAACACAAAAATCTTGGAGTTTACATTATCAGATCATGCTCCTATAGTTTTGAAAATAAAGGAACATAATAAGACAAATTATAACTCATTTTATATGCCCAGTTATTTGAATAACTCATTTAAGTTTGCCCAGTTTTTAAAGGGAATATGGCAGGAATTTAAGTACAACAATCTGAATTATTCAGGGAATGTAGACATTTACTGGGAAGCAGCAAAAGCTACTTTGAAAGCAGATATTACAACATACATAACTAAAGCAAAGAAAGAAGCCCGAATCAGCCAGGAGAAACTTTCGGCAGCTCTATCCTCAGCATACTCAAGAATGAGAAATTCGCCGACAAAGGAGAATAGAGAAGCGTATTATAAAGGAGGGAAAGAAAGAGTTGAGTTTTATGCTCTCTATAGCAGGGAAAGCCCTTTTGAAAGGTTCAGCATATTTTGAAAGATTCGGGAATAAAGGCAGTAAATATCTAGCGAATTTGATAAATAGAACAAAAAAAAGGAAAACAATAGGTTTAATTAACTCAGAGGGTAAAATACAAAATAAAGTGAAAGGGATTACATTATTATTTAAGAAATATTTTGCAGATCTACATCTATCTCAATCTCCTAAAAAAGAAACTATTCAGAAGTTTTTAACAAACATTAAGCTTCCAAAAATTACAGAGGAAGATAAAACAGAGCTTAATGCACCTATCACTGAGATAGATATTTTAAATACCCTAAAGGCTATGAGCAAGGGAAAGGCACCTTGGCCGGATGGCTTGCCACTAGAGTTTTATCTATGCCTTAAAGAGGATATTGTAGAAACTCTGAGGGAAGTATATAATCATTTCTTTATTCATAGTCAAAAGATCTCTGCACAATTTAAGTCAGCTAATATTATTCTCCTCCCAAAGGAGGGGAAAGATGTTACACAATTATCTTCTTATAGGCCAATCTCTCTTTTAAATCTTGATTACAAGATATTGATGAAAATAATGGCGGATAAACTTAAAACTATTCTTCCAAGATTACTCCATATTGATCAGGCGGGGTTTGTAATGGGTAGAACTCCAGAAATGAATATAAGGAAGATACTCCAAGTAATATACAAGTATAGTAGCCACAGATGTGGGGAGAATGACTCGGCTCTGACGGAGGCCTTTTTGCTATCTTTGGATGCAGAGAAGGCCTTCGACAGAGTCGAGTGGGCATTCATGATGGAAGTATTGGCTAGATATGGTTTTGAGGGTGGGTTTTTGGGATTAATAGCGAATGTATACTCTGATTCAGAAGCTTCGGTTTTGGTCAATAGCTATTTATCGTCCCCCTTCCCCTTGAAGAGGGGCACAAGGCAGGGCTGTCCTATGTCCCCATTGCTTTTTGATCTAGTACTGGAGCCACTGGCCATTCTTCTTAGGAGTTTTTTGGTAGGTGCTGAGATTGGTAAAGAAAGGGTTAAAATTTTGCTTTTTGCGGATGATCTTTTAATGTTTGTTTCATCCCCAGATAAATATGTCAAGGGTATAATAGATATACTGGACTCTTATGGAGTGGTATAAGGTTACAAAATCAATTACTCTAAATGCAAAATCTTATGGTTAAAGAAACCAATGGATACTCAAATATATCAATTCATAGAAACACAGAAATTAAGTTATTTGGGAATTTACCTATCATCAGATCCAGCTAAATGGTATGAATTAAATATTACTCCAGCCCTTCAACACAATATTGAAAGACTGAAACAATGGGTTAATATGCCGCTCTCATTAATGGGAAGGGTGGCAGTATTTAAAATGTTTATTCTACCCAGAATTCTCTACCTCATTAGAATGCTCCCAATAATGATAAAAGATATAGATATCCGCAATTTTTTGAAAGAACTCCGGCACTTTCTGTGGAAAGGGAAAAAGCAGAGGATTAGATTAGAAAAATGATATCTTCCAATCTCCAAAGGGGGACTGGCTCTCCCTAACTTAAAAAATTATAACAATGCAGCTTTAATAAGATATCCATTGGATTGGTTAACACATGCGGATAATTTCTCGAACCGTGAAATAGAGGATGCAGTTTGTGGGCCATTATCTTTGCCATTTAATTTGCACGCTTCAGACAGGGAACTCGGTTTCAGAATTCGGACACATCCTCTTTATAAAGATATTATAAGGGCTTGGAGGATGGCAATGAGATTGGTAAGTCATGGATATATGACCACTAGATATCTGCCCTTTTTGGGAAATCCTAGATTTATTCCAGGCTTAAGTTATAAGGTATTTCATTGTTGGAGGCTTAAAAATATTATATATATAAATCAATTGATCAATCCTTTATCGACACGCCCTTATAATTTCAGGGAGTTTCAGTTAAAATATGATGTGCCATCATCAGACAAGTTTTACTTTTTTCAGGCAAAACATTATCTGTTGCAAATGTTAGTCGAAGAATCAAGGATCGTTCATAAACATCCGATCCTAGATTGTCCAAGAGTTAAAAACTGTCTTTTATCTATTCTATATGGTATACTACAAACCCCACAGATGGAGAGAGTTATTGCAGATTACACTAATAGGTGGGGCAATAATAACCTTAGTACCAGTGTGATTATTCCCAAGAGCTTTGAAATTATTAAGAATATTACAAAGTCAGCCAATTTCAGAGAATCTCACTTCAGATTAATACACTTTGACTATGTTACCCCAAGAAGGGCACAAAAATTGAATAAATTAATAGATAATAAATGTGTAAAATGTGGGGAGGTAGATCCATCTATAATCCACATGGTGTTTTCATGTTCCAACTTTAGACAGATGTGGGGTAAAATTGAATATTTCCTTCTTATGGTTACAAAGAAGAAGATTCATTTATTGGGAGAAAATTCTATCTTCTTAAATAAGGAGGTTAACTGGGAGTAAACACAAAATTTATACAGTGGGTCATAATTTTAACGAGATCCTTACTCTATGCAAATTGGGTCAATGATAAGATCCCCTCCATAGGAACAATTAAAAAAAAAGCTACTCAGACAGGCGTTCCTGGAGGCCTACGATAATAAATTTTATAACAAAGGAAATGTTTTGAGTTACAAGAAAACATGGCTGGGATTTATTAAGTATATGGGGGAAGATGCTGTGTTAAGTATATCACAAATAATCCCACTGTCCGTGGGAAGCGAGGAAGTATTGGGTTAATTTGCCCTTTTTTTTTTCTCTTTCTCTCTTTTCTTTTATGCTTGGAGGGGTGGGGATGAGTGGGGAATGGACAGGTTCCATATTTGTCTGAACCGATAAGATAATAGTACGAAGATATTTAGTGTCTTGATTAAAGATTGTTGAATTATAGTGGAAAGAGAGTGAAGCGAAAGAAAGGAGAAACAGTGGGGTACCATAAATCAGTGATGGTTAACTATTTTTATAGATGTAATAATATCCCAAATTACTTTTTTCTTGTTATGTGTTTGAAGTTTTGCTCACACTCTTATCTTTTTTTTTCTTTTGTACATTTTATACAATTTTTCTAATAAAGAATTTAAAAATTAAAAAAATAAATAAATTAGGGAATTCATTTAAATATAGTGTAATTGTAGCTTAGGTTAGATTTATTTTACAGGTATATTTGTATTTATTTTAGCCTTGTAGTTAATAACTATTTTGTAACTATTCTACCTAGTTAAAATAAATACAAACTTGCCTGTAAAATAAAAATAAACCCTAAGATAGCTACAATGTAACTATTAGTTATATTGTAGCTAGCTTAGGGTTTATTTTATAGGTAAGTATTTAGTTTTAAATAGGAATAATTTAGTAAATGCTAGGAATATTTATTTAGATTTATTTAAATTATATTTAAGTTAGGGGGTGTTAGGGTTAGACTTAGGTTTAGTAGTTAATAAATTTAATATAGTGGCGGCGGTGTAGGGGGTGGCAGATTAGGGGTTAATAAATTTAATATAGTGGCGGTGGTGTAGGGGGGGCAGATTAGGGGTTAATAAATTTAATATAGTAGTGGCGGTGTAGGGGGGGCAGATTAGGGGTTAATAAATATAATGTAGGGAGCGGCGGTTTAGGGGTTAAATACTTTATTTAGTTGCGGCGGGGTCCGTGAGTGGAGGTTTAGGGGTTAATATGTTTATTAGAGTGGCGGTGGGCTCCAGGAGTGGCGGTTTAGGGGTTAATAAGTATAATGTAGGTGGCGGAGGTGTAGGGGGGCAGATTAGGGGTGTTTAGACTCGGGGTACATGTTAGGGTGTTAGGCGTAAACGTTACCCTAGGAATCAATGGGATATCGGGCAGCAGCGAACATGAGCTTTCACTTCTTTCAGACTCCCATTGATTCCTATGGCATCCGCCGCCTCCAGGGCGGCGGATTGAAAACCAGGTACGCTGGGCCGGAATAGTGCCAAGCGTACCTGGTAGACATTTGATAACTAGCAAAATTAGTCAGATTGGGCTGAATTTGCATTCGGAACATCTGTAGTGATGTAAGCATCGATCTGTGTTGGACTGAGTCCGGCGGATCGTATGTTACATCACAAAATTCTACTTTTGCCGGTCTGTAGGGTCTGATAACTAAGGGGAATCAGGCTCGCCAGAAATACACTGTGGAATTCCAGCGTATTTGCGGTTGACGGCTTGATAAATAGATGCCATAGGCTTTGTTATTTTGCCATCTCTTGGACTAATTTTGACTTTATTAAAAAGAAAAAGCAAGTAAAGTTCTTGCCCACATTTGGACTAGTTTATCTTCACCTAAGATACCCACATAGCTACCCATTGTTAAGTATATAGCTTAGCTTTTTCCCTACTTTTGAATGACGAAGCAGGATTGCTTCTAGACTAGTGTTATTCCTTTGCCCTGGCTTTGTACTTCTGAAATTACCAGTTACTGAATATACCATGACCTCTTACTTGCGCACAGCTGCTGACACACGTAAAACGGTGTATCTTTTAGTTACTATGCAATAATAGAAAAAAACAAAAATAATGCTGCTCACTCAGAGATATTATAAATCAAAACACAAACTTTACTGAAAATCCCAAATAACAAGATTTCCTTTTTTATCATTTTTTTATCATAACCTTGAGTGTACCTGCATCTTTTTGGATTAGTTTTGTGTTTTGCAGAATATTAGTGCTAGAATTAGTGTGGTTAATATAGGTACTGTGGTTAATATAGGACTTAGTTAAATTTCCCCCCACATCATGTGACAGACATCAGCCAATCATAAAATGTAGATACGTTTATATTGTGAATTCTTGCACATGTTCAGTAGGAGCTGGTGCTTTACAAAGTGTGCATATAAAAGACTGTGCACATTTTTTTTTATGAATCAAAGTTTTTTTATTGGGGTTTGTAGCATTACAATATTCATATCAATACACCATAAATATTAGTTCTACATTGGAAACATATACAAAGATAAGTAACAACATCAGCATACAATGTATAATAATAGCAGGCTTATTTTGTAAATTAAAGTATAGGCTTACCAAAGAAAAAGGAAAAGACCAAATACAAAGTGATTAAACCTCTTTTTCTAGCAATTATCCTAACTTGCTGAATGGGTTACTCTTGAACCTGTCTAAACTAATGGTCAAGGAAAGAGGAATGATGATGATGAAAATAACCGTGTATAATAGGGTACAAGGATATTCTTGTAGCATTTAGGTGTGACAGTAAGTATAATGCTTAGCTAACCAGCATATTATGTGAGTTAAATGGACTTAGCTACACTGAGTTGGATAAGGTGTCCTTATGAGCATATCTCAAAATGTCTAGTTTATGTGCCAGGGTCCCAGAAGATTAACGTTAAAGTTAAAACCAATAAGGTAACCTTTGAAGTTTATCTGACTAAGCTATGTCACAGTGCATTCTCAGTATCTATATGTCCCCTAGGTCCTGAATATAGAAAGGTACAATATCAGACTTATCACTCCTAACAAGTAGGACAATGTCCCAGGAAGATCCATATTCTTCCATCTAGAACCCAAGTCTGGGGAGGTAAATATGCAACTTATATACGGCTAGATTACGAGTTTTACGTTATGAGCGTCGCAGTGCTAACTTGCAAGTTATTGTCACCGCTCACTTACCTACAGCGCTGGTATTACAGGTTTGCAAAAACCCGGCGTTAGCAGGCAATATTGCAGCATAAAGCAAAATTGAGCTCCATACCGCACTCCAATACCAGCGCTACGGTGAGCTGGTTTTACATGCTTGTGCAAGATTTCCCCATAGACATCAATGGGGAGAGCCGGCTGAAAAAAAAGTCTAACATCTGCAATAAAGCAGCGTAAAGCTCCGTAACACAGCCTCATTAAAGTCTATGGGGAAACTAAATTTATGTTTACACCCTAATAAAAACCCTGAGTCTAAACACCCCTAATCTGCTGCCCCGATATCGCCGACACCTACATTACACTTATTAACCCCTAATCTGCTGCCCCCGACACCGCCAACACCTACATTACATTTATTAACCCCTTATCTGCCGCCCCCAATGTCGCTGCCACCCACCTACACTTATTAACCCCTAATCTGCCGCCCCCAATGTCGCCGCCACCTACCTACACTTATCAACCCCTAATCTACCGCCCAATGTCTCCGCCACCTACCCACACTTATTGCATGAGGAAACTATGAGCACACTAAAACATTTAGAAAAACAAAATAATTGGTTAAAGATAAATATTAACAGAACCAAATTAAAGGCTGATTTTTTTTTATCCATTTCTGTTTTTACTTCTATCCAAAATGCCTGTACATATGGAGAGTCCAACCATATATGATATATATTTATTTGAACGCCCATGCCAGCATTTATTGGAAGCACTTGGAAATATATATTTTAATCTTTGTAGTGTCAAGTACCATCTTGTAAGCGATTTCAGATTTATCTCCAAATGCTGGGTTGACTGTGCTGATTTAGTGGTGTCTTTAAATAGCTGAACCAATTGGGAGTTATATTGACATTAATGGGTAATTATTTTTGCCATTTATATTTATATGAAGATAATACCATTGTGTCTGTTTGAATTTAAAAAGTATATGATTGTGAAAAGACTTTTTTTAATGGGAGGGGTGAGATGCATAGATGTTCAAAATCAGTTAGTTGCCTGGTAAAAACTTGCTTTTTTATGTGTGTTTAAGAAGTGAGCTAATTGATGATGGGGCTGATTTATCAAGCTCCATACAGAGCTTGATGCCCCTTGTTTTAAGCAGTTATGAAGCAGCAGTCTAAAGACCACTGCTCCATAACTTTTCCACCTGCTCTGAGGCTGCGGACAGAAATCAACATGATCGAATATGATTGGGTTGATTGACACCCCCTACTAGCGGACAATTGCCCGAGAATCTGCAGGGGGTGGCATTGTACATGCAGTTCACAAGAACTGCTGGTGCAATGATAAATGCCGACAGCATATGCTGTTGGCATTTATCAATGTGCGGTGGACATGATACGCCACACTGTATCATGTCCGCTCGCACATTAATAAATATACCCCGATATCTTAACCAGGGGTGAAAAACATAATTTATGCTTACCTGATAAATTCCTTTCTTCTGTAGTGTGATCAGTCCACGGGTCATCATTACTTGTGGGATATTATCTGCTCCCCTACAGGAAGTGCAAGAGGATTCACCCAGCAGAGTTGCTATATAGCTCCTCCCCTCTACGTCACCTCCAGTCATTCGACCAAGGACCAACGAGAAAGGAGAAGCCAAGGGTGTAGTGGTGACTGGAGTATAATTTAAAAAATATTTACCTGCCTTAAAAAACAGGGCGGGCCGTGGACTGATCACACTACAGAAGAAAGGAATTTATCAGGTAAGCATAAATTATGTTTTCTTCTGTTAAGTGTGATCAGTCCACGGGTCATCATTACTTGTGGGATACCAATACCAAAGCAAAAGTACACGGATGACGGGAGGGATAGGCAGGCTCTTTATACAGAAGGAACCACTGCCTGAAGAACCTTTCTCCCAAAAATAGCCTCCGAGGAAGCAAAAGTGTCAAATTTGTAAAATTTGGAAAAAGTATGAAGTGAAGACCAAGTTGCAGCCTTGCAAATCTGTTCAACAGAGGCCTCATTCTTAAAGGCCCAAGTGGAAGCCATAGCTCTAGTGGAATGAGCTGTAATTCTTTCAGGAGGCTGCTGTCCAGCAGTCTCATAAGCTAAACGAATTATGCTACGAAGCCAAAAAGAGAGAGAGGTAGCAGAAGCTTTTTGACCTCTCCTCTGACCAGAGTAAACGACAAACAGGGAAGACGTTTGTCGAAAATCTTTAGTTGCCTGTAAATAAAATTTAAGGGCACGAACTACATCCAGATTGTGCAAAAGACGTTCCTTCCTCGAAGAAGGATTTGGGCACAAGGATGGAACAACAATCTCCTGATTGATATTCCTGTTAGTGACTACCTTAGGTAAGAACCCAGGTTTAGTACGCAGAACTACCTTATCCGAGTGAAAAATCAAATAAGGAGAATCACAATGTAAGGCTGATAACTCAGAGACTCTTCGAGCCGAGGAAATAGCCATTAAAAATAGAACTTTCCAAGATAACAACTTTATAACAATGGAATGAAGGGGTTCAAACGGAACACCCTGTAAAACGTTAAGAACAAGGTTTAAACTCCATGGTGGAGCCACAGCTTTAAACACAGGTTTAATCCTGGCCAAAGCCTGACAAAAAGCCTGAACGTCTGGAACTTCTGACAGACGCTTGTGTAACAGAATGGACAGAGCTGAGATCTGTCCCTTTAAGGAACTAGCGGATAACCCCTTTTCTAAACCTTCTTGTAGAAAAGACAATATCCTAGGAATCCTAACCTTACTCCAAGAGTAACCTTTGGATTCGCACCAATATAGGTATTTACGCCATATTTTATGGTAAATCTTTCTGGTAACAGGCTTCCTAGCCTGTATTAAGGTATCAATAACTGACTCAGAAAAACCACGCTTTGATAAGATCAAGCGTTCAATTTCCAAGCAGTCAGCTTCAGAGAAGTTAGATTTTGATGTTTGAAAGGACCCTGAATCAGAAGGTCCTGTTTCAGAGGTAACGACCAAGGTGGACAGAATGACATGTCCACCAGATCTGTATACCAAGTCCTGCGTGGCCATGCAGGCGCTATTAGAATCACTGATGCTTTCTCCTGTTTGATTCTGGCAATCAATCGAGGAAGCATCGGGAAAGGTGGAAACACATAAGCCATCCTGAAGGTCCATGGTGCTGTCAAGGCATCTATTAGGACCGCTCCCGGATCCCTGGATCTGGACCCGTAGCGCGGAAGCTTGGCGTTCTGTCAAGACGCCATGAGATCTATCTCTGGTTTGCCCCAACGTCAAAGTATTTGGGCAAAGACCTCTGGATGAAGTTCCCACTCCCCCGGATGAAAAGTCTGACGACTTAAGAAATCCGCCTCCCAGTTCTCCACTCCCGGGATGTGGATTGCAGACAGGTGGCAAGAGTGAGACTCTGCCCAGCGAATTATCTTCGATACTTCCATCATTGCTAGGGAGCTTCTTGTCCCTCCCTGATGGTTGATATAAGCTACAGTCGTGATGTTGTCCGACTGGAACCTGATGAACCCCCGAGTTGTTAACTGGGGTCAAGCCAGAAGAGCATTGAGGACTGCTCTCAATTCCAGAATGTTTATTGGAAGAAGACTCTCCTCCTGATTCCATAGTCCCTGAGCCTTCAGAGAATTCCAGACAGCGCCCCAACCTAGTAGGCTGGCGTCTGTTGTTACAATTGACCAGTCTGGCCTGCTGAATGGCATTCCCCTGGCCAGATGTGGCCGATAAAGCCACCATAGAAGAGAATTTCTGGTCTCTTGATTCAGATTTAGAGTGGGGGACAAATCTGAGTAATCCCCATTCCACTGACTTAGCATGCACAGTTGCAGTGGTCTGAGATGTAGGCGTGCAAAAGGAACTATGTCCATTGCTGCTACCATTAGTCCGATTACCTCCATGCATTAAGCTACTGACGGGTGTTGAATAGAATGAAGGACACGGCATGCACTTTGAAGTTTTGTTAACCTGTCCTCTGTCAGGTAAATCTTCATTTCTACAGAATCTATCAGAGTCCCCAGGAAGGGAACTCTTGTGAGTGGAAAGAGAGAACTTTTCTTTTCGTTCACTTTCCATCCATGCGACCTTAGAAATGCCAGTACTATCTCTGTATGAGATTTGGCAGTTTGAAGGCTTGAAGCTTGTATCAGTATGTCGTCTAAGTACGGAGCTACTGAAATTCCTTGTGGTCTTAGTACCGCCAGAAGAGTGCCCAGAACCTTTGTGAAGATTCTTGGAGCCGTAGCCAGTCCGAATGGAAGAGCTACAAACTGGTAATGCCTGTCTAAAAAGGCAAACCTTAGATACCGGTAATGGCTTTTGTGAATCGGTATGTGAAGGTAAGCATCCTTTAAATCCACTGTGGTCATGTACTGACCCTCTTGGATCATGGGCAAAAATGTTCGAATAGTTTCCATCTTGAACGATGGAACTCTTAGGAATTTGTTTAGGATCTTTAAATCCAAGATTGGCCTGAAGGTTCCCTCTTTTTTGGGAACTACAAACAGATTTGAGTAAAACCCTTGTCCTAGTTCCAACCGCGGAACTGGATGGATCACTCCCATTAATAAAAGATCTTGTACGCAGCGTAGAAACGCTTCCTTCTTTGTTAGGTTTGTTGACAACCTTGACAGATGAAATCTCCCTCTTGGGGGAGAGGATTTGAAGTCCAGAAGGTATCCCTGAGATATGATCTCTAACGCCCAGGGATCCTGAACATCTCTTGCCCAAGCCTGGGCGAAGAGGGAAAGTCTGCCCCCCACTAGATCCGGTCCCGGATCGGGGGCCCTCAATTCATGCTGTCTTAGGGGCAGCAGCAGGTTTTCTGGCCTGTTTGCCCCTGTTCCAGGACTGGTTAGGTTTCCAGCCTTGTCTGTAGCGAGCAACAGCTCCTTCCTGTTTTGGTGCAGAGGAAGTTGATGCTGCTCCTGCTTTGAAATTACGAAAGGAATGAAAATTGGACTGTCTAGCCTTGGCTTTGGCCTTGTCCTGAGGCAGGGCATGACCTTTACCTCCTGTAATGTCAGCAATAATCTCTTTCAAGCCGGGCCCGAATAAGGTCTGCCCTTTGAAAGGAATATTAAGCAATTTAGATTTAGACGTAACATCAGCTGACCAGGATTTCAGCCACAGAGCTCTGCGTGCCTGAATGGCGAATCCTGAATTTTTAGCCGCAAGTTTAGTTAAATGTACTACGGCATCTGAAATAAATGAATTAGCTAACTTAAGGAATTTAAGTTTGTGTGTGATGTCATCTAGTGTGGATGATTGAAGTGTCTCTTCCAGAGACTCAAACCAAAATGCTGCTGCAGCCGTGACAGGCGCAATACATGCAAGAGGTTGCAATATAAACCCTTGTTGAACAAACATTTTCTTAAGGTAACCCTCTAATTTTTTATCCATTGGATCTGAAAAGGCACAGCTATCCTCCACTGGGATAGTGGTACGCTTAGCTAAAGTAGAAACTGCTCCCTCCACCTTAGGGACCATTTGCCATAAGTCCCGTGTGGCGGCGTCTATTGGAAACATCTTTCTGAATATAGGAGGGGGTGAGAAAGGCACACCGGGTCTATCCCACTCCTTAGTAACAATGTCAGTAAGTCTCTTAGGTATAGGAAAAACGTCAGTACTTGTCGGTACCGCAAAATATTTATCCAACCTACACATTTTCTCTGGGATTGCAACTGTGTTACAATCATTCAGAGCCGCTAATACCTCCCCTAGTAACACACGGAGGTTCTCAAGCTTAAATTTAAAATTTGAAATGTCTGAGTCCAGTTTATTTGGATCAGAACCGTCACCCACAGAATGAAGCTCTCCGTCTTCACGTTCTGCAAACTGTGACGCAGTATCAGACATGGCCCTTGCATTATCAGCGCACTCTGTTCTCACCCCAGAGTGATCACGTTTACCTCTTAGTTCTGGTAGTTTAGCCAAAACTTCAGTCATAACAGTAGCCATATCTTGTAATGTGATTTGTAATGGCCGCCCAGATGTACTCGGCGCTACAATATCACGCACCTCCTGAGCGGGAGATGCAGGTACTGACACGTGAGGCGAGTTAGTCGGCATAACTCTCCCCTCGTTGTTTGGTGAAATATGTTCAATTTGTACAGATTGACTGTTTTTTAAAATAGCATCAATACATTTAGTACATAAATTTCTATTGGGCTCCACTTTGGCATTAACACATATAGCACAGAGATATTCCTCTGAATCAGACATGTTTAACACACTAGCAAATAAACAGCAACTTGAAAATACTTTTCAAAGTAATTTACAAATAATATGAAAACGAACTGTGCCTTTAAGAAGCACAGAAAATATTATAACAGATAAAATAATTAAGTTATAGCATCAATCTTTGTCAGAATATACAGTTTTAGCAAAGGATTGTTCCCCTCAGCAATTAAACAACACAACTTTAGCAAAGGTTTAATCCCATTAGCAAAGATAACAATTTCTGAAAGCAGGAAACAAATTACAGAATAAACGTTTTTATCTCAGTCAATGCTGACTGAAATATTTGATGCATAGTAAAAGCGCCCCTCCCCCACACACACAGCAGTGAGGGAGAACAGAAACTGACAGAAAAAAAACAGATTTAAGCAACTGCCAAGTGGAAAAATAGTGCCCAAACATTTATTCACTCAGTACCTCAGTAAATGAAAACGATTTTACATTCCAGCAAAAACATTAAACATAATCTCTAGTTATTAAACAGCTTTATGTCTTTCTTACAGTGTAATTCTAGTGAAGTACCATTCTCCCAGAATACTGAAGTGTAAAGTATACATACATGACATTATATCGGTATGGCAGGATTTTCTCATCAATTCCATTGTCAGAAAATAAAAACTGCTACATACCTCTATGCAGATTCATCTGCCTGCTGTCCCCTGATCTGAAGTTTACCTCACTCCTCAGATGGCCGAGAACAGCAATATGATCTTAACTACTCCGGCTAAAATCATAGCAAAACTCTGGTAGATTCTTCCTCAAACTCTGCCAGAGAGGTAATAACACACTCCGGTGTTATTTTAAAATAACAAACTTTTGATTGAAGATATAAAACTAAGTATAATCACCATAGTCCTCTCACACGACCTATCTAGTTGCTGGGTGCAAGAGAATGACTGGAGGTGACGTAGAGGGGAGGAGCTATATAGCAACTCTGCTGGGTGAATCCTCTTGCACTTCCTGTAGGGGAGCAGATAATATCCCACAAGTAATGATGACCCGTGGACTGATCACACTTAACAGAAGAAATATCCCTCTCCCAGATCTTCAATATGATGTTTAGGTTTTAATCTGTGGGGAGTCAGCAGCATAGATATATTGGGTATCTGTTTGAACTGAAGGTATATAGTTGTTCCCTGGTGAAAATTAAAACAGGTGAGGAATAAGTAGATATGGGGAAAATTGTGTAATATTTTAAACTATACATAATATGATTCTTCAACAATCATAAGGCTCAAACCTTGTCTATTGTTTCCTGGGAGGAGTTTGTCAGGGAATGCTCCAAGTTTACCCAGAGTTTATGTAGCATAGGCTCATGGTGACAACACTCAAGAATATGGTGAGGTGATGGAACACTCTGTAGCTATATAAACAATGGTTTTGGACACCTAGACCACCAGTTTATTAATGAAGATATATAGTCTAATGAGACACTTTTGGAGGCCTTCAATGCTAAATGTAAACATTGAAGGTCATGGGAAAGTTTGTTATAGTTTGGCTCAAAAAGTACAGTGGGATCTTACTTAAAGTGTTTTTTATATGGTTGAGGTCTGCTGAAGGCAGGTTAACTGGGAGTTATTCTGATTTATTCATATTGATTAAAAAAATTGTCACTTCTCCCAATTTGGGTAACCAACACTAACAACATAGTTAAAAGGGATTAATCAGGGAATGCTCTAAGTGTACCAAAGTTTATGTAGCTGAGGATTGTGGCAACACCGTTCAAGAATACAGTGAAGGAACACTCAACATCTATGTAAACAAAATTTTGGGACACCTAAGATCTTGTTTTCCCAGGGACCCCCCCTCCCTTCAGGGTGCACTTCCTCCATGTGATGAAGAAATAAAGTCTGATGAGAGACCCTTAGATGGGGGTGGGAGCATCCATGGGAAAATGAGGCTCTAGGTGTCTCAAACCTTCGTTTATATAGATGCAGAGTTTCCTCCACTGTATTCTTGAATGGTGTTGCCATGATTCACACCTACATAAACTTTGATGCCAAATGTAAAGATTGAAGGTAATGGGAAATTTTGTCTTATTTTTCCTCAAAATATACAGCTGGATCTGGGAATAACCAAATTCCTAAGTATTTTAATATTTTATCCTGAAATTAAATGGACTTTGTGTTTTTAAATGGAGGAGGTCTGCAAAAGGCAAGTTAACAGGAAGTGCTTCTCATTTGTTCATTTTTACATTTTTCTGAATTTAAGAAATTCAGCCTTTACCAAGGAGAGAGACAAATGAATTTCAGTAAGTGTTACCAAGAGATCACCTGCAAATAAGGCATATTTATACAAATCTTTTCCAATTGTTATCCTTTTCATAGACTGATTTTCCCTAATTCTATTTTAGAGTGCCTAAAAAGACAAAATAATAGGGGTAACAGGGGACATCCTTTCCTGGTTTTGTTACCTAAAGTATATTTAAAGGATGATATTTAACATTTGCAATGGGAGAGGAGTAAAGAGTAAAATTATTTGATTACCAATTTTTTTTTATATACCTATATGTTCAAGATTTGTCTTTTAAAATGTCCAATCAAGGTAATCAAATCCCCTTTTGGCATCAGTGGATAACAAAAGGGTAGGTAATTTGCATATTTTTGCATAATCAAGAAGATTTAATATTTTTACAGTATTTTCCTTTGCCTCTCTTCCTGGCACAAACCCCACCTGATATGGGTGTATCAAGTTAGGTAGCAGGAAGTTCTGTCTATTTGATAATATTTTTGTTAATAACTAGATATCAATGTTTAATAAAGAAATGGGCTAACATTGGGGGCTGTATCAAGCTTCTGCCCTGGTTTAGATAAAATAGATATGTGGGCATCTAATATTGAATTGGAGGATTGAGCACTACTTCTATGTCTCAAAATTAGGTTAATAGGTGTGAGGCAGCATGTGCGAGAAAAATTTGTAATATTTGCTACTAAGGCAATCTGTAGCAGCAATTTTGCCTACTTTCAGGGATTTGATGGCGACTTGCACCTCTAACAATGTCATAGGAGACTCAAGTTTTTGCATTGCTTTGTGAGGTACCTTGGGTAAGGATGTTTCTCTAAAATAAGATTTGCATAAAGTTTTATGAGCATTATATCATCTTGAAGGATGCAGGTTATAAAGTTGGGAGTATTCCAGTACTCTTTAAAACCTTCTGCTATTGAGTCTTTAAACTTCTATGAATTGGGTTTATTTAGCTCGTGAACATAGATGTTGTTTCTTCTAGATTTTAGAGCTCTTGCTAACCATTTCATTGCTGTTACTCTCAACATAATATTTCTATTTTAAAAAAAAGTATTTGGGTTTTTTGTTGTTAATGTACCCTTAATTTAAGTTTCACTAAATTTAACTTTAGAGTTATTTTTTCATCTGAGGGGTTTAGTTTGTGAAGATGGTCCAGCTTTAATAGGTCATCTTATAGCTTGATATGATCATATCTATATTGTTTTTTTTTATATATCTTAAATTGTATAAACTCTCCTCTAGCAAAACCCTTAAGAGCTTCCCAGATCATGCTCCAATTTTTTTTTGCTATTATTACAGATGAAGAGCTGATGGATTGCTCAACTTTCTCTCATATAAGTGTGTCAGATAGTGAAGAATAATCCAAACTCCACAAGAATGGCTTAACAGGAGCTGCTGGCCAATGAACACTACTCTGTACTGGTAAAACAAACACAAAGGGTAGGATGCTCCAGCCAACAAATGTTCTCCTGTCCATGGCATTCTTCCATGTAGTCACACATGCAGTGGGAGTGTTGGTCAGGTGCTCAGGGAACAATCCCTGGATATGCTTAATCCAACTATGACATCACACAGTACCGGCACTAAGAAAACTCCAACCAACAATGAAAGAAAAAGTAGTTCATCTGTATTCATAGATAAAAAGCATAAGGATACAGTGGTTATCCAGTAACACAGTTACAGGGAAATAGGAGGACCATGGCCCACCTGCATCATATGTGTTTCATGCCATCTAGGCACTTGCTCATTGTTAGTTGGAAGGGTTAAGTTGGTATTGCAATTGATAAAATATCTGATATCATATTCCTTATCCAGGGGATATGATCAAAAACTATTCCCTTGTATCACATGATTTCAGGTTTTGGAGGAAGATGCACCACATTTATAACAACCTTTTCTTCTTATAAGTCAATATTCCAGATTGGAAGACAGCTCACCTTGTATATGGGGCATAAAAGGGGATTTGCCAGGTCCAAATAATGCTTCAAAATTCACAACATTTCCAGCCTCCTAAAGTTTTCTTAAAATATCTTTATTTTGCAACTGGGTCCATGGGAGCAAACAAATGAACATCATTTCAGGCCTGCAATAGGCCCTTAGTCATGTTATCTTAATCACACACAAGTTTGTCTCTTTTTTGCCTGAGCTAGTCTCACCAATCAATCACAGACTATATTCTACTGCCAACATGTCTTTATAAAGTAGTATGACAATATCATTTTAATTTATCTTATATCTTATGTTAGTCTGAGTTTGCATAATAATGGTCATTAAAACCAAAATTCTATATAATATTAAAATGATCAAATCCTGAATGTGTAATAAAAAGATGAATACTACATATGTTATCAGGTATATTATATAAACAGGGGACAATCAAAGTCTCTGTTTAAACCTTTGGGGGCTACAGAGTTCAGTTACTGTATCCAGAACATCTCTCTTTTTTTGAGAAAGAATTCACTATCACCTCCTCTCCTGGGTTCAAAACCTTGAAACCTTAGTTCTAAATTCTTATAAGCCAACCAGTGTTGGTCTATTTAGGCAACAACGAAGGTGACAATGAATCTCTAAGTGTTCTTAGAAACAAACCTACAGTCTTTCTGTTCAATATAATGTAATATGCTGAATCGGTAGATGTTTCTTAACAATATTACATATTTGATTAAATTCAGTACTGTATGTTGTAACAAAAGTTGGGACATAAGAAGATGTACCTGCTTTCATCACGGATTTACTATGTCTGCTACTTTTAGACTGCAGCAACTGCTCACAGGGACTTAAATTCACATATTTATTGGTCTGTTCCAAATGTTTCTTGTCATAGCCCCATTCAATAAGTCCAACCAAAGTAGCTTGTGCATACCTCTCTGTCAGGAAACACCTTAGGGCATCCCCCTTTCCCTTCAAAAGCCTCCACCCAGCAGCAAACAGGTGCTTAGTAATTTGTGTTAGTAGCCTAACGTGAGCTGAGCCAGAGCATGTCTCACACTTAACTTAATCATTTCTATTTACTGAGGTGAAATATCTTGGATAAAGCATAGCTACCAGGAATTACAACACCATATATCCTAAAACCTCTGTATATACCTGTGGACAGACGTTTATGTAATACCGCAACTGCTTATTTACAAAATTATCCAGATCCTGTTACCAACAATACTTGGCAGTTTATCCTACGGACTGAGCACCAATTCTCAAGGCACTTGCAACTCTAACGCTCATCAGTCTGAAGCCGGTCACTGCCGTTACTCAGAGCCTAACCGGAATCCGGCTTCCCCACCTGTGACATAGCGCTCTCATGACCGCAAGCCGATCAGCTGTAGAGCAGTTCAGCTAGGAGCAGCACATCTCAAACGGAGACTGGAACACATCTACTCAGCATCGCAAGTGGCAGGACTCAGATACGCTGCATCCAGGATGACATTTCAGTAGGTACAAGTGGTACAAAATTGTACCGGGGGTCTGTGAATATTTTGACTGTCAGTCACTAAGTTTGTAGCCACATCTGGGAACTCAGTGTTACACTCTCATATCCTCCTGAGGGCAGATACACACTGGGACTATTTCAGTAGATGCTTGCCAGAGAACTCTAAAGTAAATTTAAAGTGACAGTGTCTTATATTGGGTTATTCTGTTCGAGCTCACTCCTAGTTTAGAGGAGAACAGGAATCCGATTAGGAGATTCATCATTATACAACTGGCAGTACAGTTCGCCGATTTGTTGTCCATACTGAAAATTATTATTATACTCTCACTTCTAGCCTCATCTGTTATCTGGAATATCACAGAAAATAGACGCTACAGTGAAACATATACCACATTGGTCTACAGCTGTGATCCATACTCCTATAATGTGACACTCTCATTGGCATCAGGGTCAGAATAATTTCTCTTTACCCTAATTAATTGACTTTAGGTATAGACTTAATGAGATGGGTGAATGACATGACTGACAATTCAAAATAGTGTTACCTGCTGTCAATTTATGATATTTAAGAGAACTGATCAATAAATTGTATCTGTGTCCACAATAGCACAAAGGAAATACAAGGGGATTGCAATGTTGCTATTTTACCCTCTGATGAGAGGAAGCTGAGTGAGTAGCTCCGTGCATTTGGAGATCTAATTTAGGATCTTTGTATAGCACTAGGTATCCAGTCTAAATCCAACTTTGATGAACTATTATTGTTTCCTTAGTTTAGATAATTTCTTTAAACCTATCATATGACATTAGGTAGTGTGGTGATAAATAAATGTTGATTTTTTTTTAATCCATCTTTATAATTGTTTAAAGGGTAATACTGGGTAGGAATATCCTGTTTTTCTCTTTTTGTAATTTATTATCTTTCTTTTTTGAATTCCCAGTGCACCAGCAATTGTTACTGATATGTGTGTTTGACATCATTTCTATTTCCCACAATATACATTATGAGCCAGTAAATTTTTGCGCACTTTGGGTACGCTTGTATTACGAGTTAAAAGTAAAAAGTTTTTGCTCTCCCACTAACCCAATGTGCGAAAAAAAGAACAACTTACAATATTACATGGCGATAATCTAATACCCCACAGAAGTCAATAGAGGAAAAAAAGTGAAAAACCACCCAACTTGCACACAAACCCAATCATATATTCTCAAGTGCTAAACCCGACATGAAAATATGAATATTTCAAATTCCAATGTTCTGCACATAGAATAATATGTTCTAATTATTCATTAAATACATATTTCTACATATAGCTGATGGTCTAGTGGTACAATATATATATATATATACATATATATATATATATATATATATATATATATATATATACACACACATGATTGTATAGGTATATATATACATATATATATATATATATATATATATATCACTTATTACACTTATTATTTATGAGAAGACAAAGTGACATAAAATAATATCACTTTAACAAAGACTGGGATTTCAGCACTCTTTTAATTATAAATGAAGCAACACTCTCATGATATAGAATCAAACTTGTGGGTTTATTGCGTGTCAAATATACCCAGAAGATCACGAACTTGACTTATAGAATATATTATTCAACACACAAAATACAGTACAGTGAATATAAAAATTAATTCCATATCTTCTAGAATTCCTCCTAGAACATAACAGGACCGGTCCCAATTTCAACCACACCTCTACAAATGTAAACTCGTATAGTTAGAAAAAGGATAAATATGTTGAGACTTAAATGAGTCATCAAACCTTATAAAGTTTAGGTCAATAATTCAGACCTATATATATCCTTTCTAACTAAACGTGGCATTCAGTAAAATGTTTGAACGTACATATTTATAACATGCATACATGATAATATTGCACTAATATATGTCTATATATTCAGTAATAATTTTACATAGACCTATTTTGTACAACTAAACTGAAGAGCCATTGTTGTGTTTCACATTACAATTGGAGCTAGCATTAGAGCATTAGAGTATCAGCACTTTTTGGAAACTAGAGGAACAACTTACTCTGAGCATACTAAATTTACTGTCAAACTTTTACAGTTTGTACTTGAAAACAATGTTTCTCTTTCGATAACAAAGTATATAAACAAATCAGAGGAACAGCGATGGGGGCAACGTGTGCCCCCACCTATGCTTGCCTCCACCTAGGTTCCTGGGAGATGGAGGAGGTATTCCAAACAGAAGCATTTAATGAGCACATCCACTTGTGGCTTCATTATGTGGATGACATCCATCTAATTTGGGAAGGATCAGAGAATGACCTTAAAGAATTTGTGTCTTTGTTAAATAAAAATGAAAGAAATATTACTTTAATACTTGTTTTCAGTAAGACTGAGCTATCCTTTCTAGATGTGCAAATTACCGTGGTCAAAAACGTTTTAATGACTGAGAACTTCAGAAAAGAGACTGCCACGAATAGTCTTCTTGAAGCTCACAGCCACCATCCAGTCCACCTTAAGAAGGGAATTCCTAAAGGACAATTCTTGTGTCTGCGCAGAAATTGTTCATCATTAGTGAAGTATGATGAACATGCTGCACTGATGGAAGAAAGATTTAAAATATGAGGTTACTCTAAGAGAGCACTTTCACATGCAAGTAAATCTGTTAAGAAATTAGACAGGAGTCAACTTTTGTTTCCCAAAGAAAAAATGAAAGATGGGAAAATAAGATTGATAACAAAGTTTAATTGTCATTGGGGGAGTGTCAGGAATATACTTCAGAAGAATTGGAGTATCCTCTTAAACGATGATAATTTTGCAAAAGAAGTAGGGATTTCCCTACCCTTACGGCTAGAAGGGCACCTAATCTGAAAGACAAGCTTGTTAAAAGTAAATTTGTTTCACCACAGAAGAACTGGCTAACTAGTCAAAGAATAGTTGGTAATTTTCCCTGTAAGAGATGTGTTGCATGTAGATTCATGCATCAGACAAAAGTGTTCTCAGTAAATCCAGATAAAATCTTTAAAGTGAGATATTTCTTTAATTGCAACACTGAAGGTGTTGTTTATTTACTGTCTTGTTCTTGCCCTTATTTTTACGTTGGCAAAACCAAAAGAGTTCTGAAAGATAGAATATTAGAACATCGTGACGACATAAAAAATAAGGTTCAAAGCAGTAGTGTCGCTAAGCACTTTGAAATTTTTCATAACAGTATTCCAGACAGTATGAGAGTCATGGGTATAGACAAAGGCATTACCAGTGGAAGAGGGGGTAATAATGACAAAACCCTGTTACAGAAAGAATGCAGGTGGATATTTAACCTATCTACCACTGGTCCAGGCGGAATGAATGAGAAATTGGACATGGCAAGCTATTTGCAGTAATTTAATTGCGTTTAGCTTGTAGTGTCCAATACATATAACTTCTATTTCCTCCGATTATGATGATTTTTAGAGTTGTCCCAAGAAAGTCCATCTTTTATTTGCAACAATTATACTAACACAATTGCGAGTTAATTTGTGAATTTGTGTATAATGTTTACATTCTTAAACTTTCACCTTTACCTATGGGCGGTCCTTTCTGCGTTACTGTATAAAGTAAGTGCATTGCAAGTCCGTGAAACATGCCCTGAGGAAGCCCCGTCTATCTTTCTATGACGAGGGGGTGAAACGCGCATCGGATATTGGCTGACCGGACCCATGTGATCTACCACGCTGAAGGAGCTAGCATTTGAGTAAGCTGTTCTCGATAAGCGGCAAGTTTGAAAGCTGAACGCCCAGCTGTGGATCAAAGCAGGTTTTATGTTCTGGGAAAACTATCCGTTAAAAGACAGCAAGCAAGGAAGCCTGTGAGATGCTTTTCAAGAAAATAGGAGAGAAAGAAATAAAAGTTTTTTTCTTATCCATCGAAAGTAAGAAAATCCTGGCACAGACTGCTTGATGAGATTGCTAATCTAACTAGGAAAGGTGCAGTCGACAGAGGGGTACAGTATACAAAACATAAGTATCCTCCTGTACTTATTCCATTACAAAACTTGCTTTCTTTGCTTTCAAGTTAACTTTCGGTTACAATTTTCTCTGCTTCACTGACCACCTAAGCCTCCTAGCTGTGCAGTGTCGATATCCCAACCTGGTTTGGTGAACTTTCTAACATATTGACACATCTCCACGCTTGGCTTTAAAAATTGCATGCATGCTTGTACTCTTCAGTAATAACAGCTTTCCCAACTTGGTTTGGTGAACTTTCTAACTTACTGATACAACTCTACGTTTGGCTCTAAATTGCATGCACGCTTTTACTTTGCAGTAACAACAGCTTTGAGCAAGGAATTTCAGCTTTAAACAAATTGAGCAAATTTGAAAGGAAAAAGCTGTTGAATATAATAACAGCTCTTCCAGTGCAGCAGCTTTATTTTTGATACTCTAATGCTAGCTCCAATTGTAATGTGAAACACAACAATGGCTCTTCAGTTTAGTTGTACAAAATAGGTCTATTATAAAATTATTACTGAATATATAGACATATGTTAGTGCAATATTATCATGTATGCATGTTATAAATATGTACGTTCAAACTTTTTACTGAATGCCACGTTTAGTTAGAAAGGATATATATAGGTCTGAATTATTGACCTAAACTTTATAAGGTTTGATGACTCATTTAAGTCTCAACATATTTATCCTTTTTCTAACTATACGAGTTTACATTTGTAGAGGTGTGGTTAAAATTGGGACCGGTCCTGTTATGTTCTAGAAGGAATTCTAGAAGATATGGAATTAATTTTTATATTCACTGTACTGTATTTTGTGTGCTGAATAATATATTCTATCAGGCCCATTTATCAAGCTCCGTATGGAGCTTGAAGGGCCATGTTTCTGGCGATTCTTCAGACTCGCCAGAAACACAAGTTATGAAGCAGCGGTCTAAAGAGCTGCTGGTGCAATGTTAAATGCGGAGAGCGTATTGCTCTCCGCATTTAGCGAGGTCTTGCGGACCTGATCCCCAGTGTCGGATCAGGTCCGCAAGCCCTTTGATAAATGGGCCCCTATAAGTCAAGTTCGTGATCTTCTGGGTATATTTGACACGCAATAAACCCACAAATTTTGCAATTTTTCCATTTACAAACTTTATTTTAACTTTAAAATTGTTATCATAAATTGGACTAAGGTCCCTTCTGATATTCTATGTAAATGAAGTATAGCAATAAAATGCAATGCTTAAAGTTGCTCTACTAAGCAACTAGTGGGCATTGCGTGTCTGATTTACATCAGGAGACTAAGAAATAGTGACTATTTGTAAGATGGCTTTTGAATTATCAGATGAAACTTGGGAGGCTGATCTGATTGCTACTTTGTCTGTACCAGGGACTCTTGAAAACCAAAATAGTGAGGTAAACACATTGAACATTTTTACAGCCTTTAAAGAATATAAGAAATTATTGGTGAAACAAATTAAACATAGAGCAGAAACAGCGAGTCTGGAGAACTATGTTAAAAATAACATTATCCCTAGGGGATTAAGACTTAGATTAGACCCCGGTACAAGCTTAAGCGAGGATGAGGGGGGTGATACCTTCATGGAAGATTGGAATCAAAGCCTATCAGAATGTTCTTTAATTTTAATGAATAAAATGATTAAAAGAAATATAGAAAGGTTTGTAAAAACGAAACTACCTGTAGAAGAAGCACTAAAGGTAGTTAATAATTTTGAGCAGAATCCGAATTTTGAAAAACTTAATACAGAAATTTAAGAACAGTTAGCTAGACTACAAGCTGACATTAAATTAAGGAAAAGTAGAAAATTGGCTAGGGATAATGATGACTATGTCAAGAAACGGGTATATAATTATCAATCTATAAGAGGAGCGTATGATTCAGGAACAGACAGCTCAGATATTGAAATTGATCCTAGTTAGTAAAAAAACTAACAGGTAAGAACACAAACTGGTATGGAAGGAGGAGAGGGGGCAGGAAGAGACACAGGAGGGGGGAGTACCAATTTCGAAGGGAGACAATATCCTTTCAGAACAAACAGAGAAAGGGATTACAGTCAGGAGAGAAGACGCAGGGGTTGCCCATGGAGACCAAGAAGCAGGAGGGGCTATTAAAATCCCCTGACAATGATCTGCAAGTTATCAATCTGTCATCTTTAAAACTGAACCAAGTTCACATGAATGTTCTAAAAAGAGGCCTTTCTTTTTGTCCCACGAATGGGTTTGACAAATTTGAGTTTATTAAAGACCTTCATTCCTTTGCTAGACGAATTGTTCTATCACAAATCTTTAAAGGAAAAGGAAGGAACATTGTTGATGACCTGGCGTTAGATAGGAATGACAGATTGGCACTAGCAGATCTGGAAGATCTCTTAAACCTCCAAAACGAAGCTTTAAGTGACTCAGTACCGACCCCTACCATGCAAAGTATAGTAAGATCAGGTTTCAAACAGAAATCTAACTACATGCCCCAATTAGCGTCCATTCCAGCTGTGAACTTGTTTGTAAAACAAGTTGAGAAAGATATTAAACAATTGACGTTTACAGGAATCATAGGTGATAATCTAACTAAAGCAGAGAGAAGAGCTCTGAATGAACTGAGCAGTGCAGATAATGTGGTAATCAAAGCAGCTGATAAGGGCGGGAATGTGGTCCTCTGGGACGCGACAAGTTACACTCTGGAAGTCAAAAGACAATTATTGGGTAGGAACCAATACTTGCGCTTACCAGAGAATCCCATTCGCTCCATTAAAAATGCCCTGTTCAAAATACTCAATGATGCAAAATCAAATAGCATCATTAGTCTAGCAGAGTTTAAATATCTGTATATGGAATTTCCAATTATGCCAGTGTTTTACTGCATACCGAAAATCCACAAAAACATGCTAAACCCCCCAGGCCATCCCATCATTTCTGGGATAGGTAGCATAACTGAAAATTTGGGTAACTACGTGGATAGTTTTCTCAAACCTTTCCTTAACACTATGCCATCATATGTAATTGATACGGCAGATTTGCTAAGAAAGATTGATGGTTTGACCATTCCAAATGGAGCATACCTGGTCTCCCTTGACGTAGAGGGTCTCTACTCATCAATTCCCCATTCAATAGGAATTAGGGCAGCCCAGCACTTTTTGGAAACTAGAGGAACAACTTAATCTGAGCATACTAAATTTACTGTCAAACTTTTACAGTTTGTACTTGAAAACAATGTTTCTCTTTCGATAACAAAGTATATAAACAAATCAGAGGAACAGCGATGGGGGCAACGTGTGCCCCCACCTATGCTTGCCTCCACCTAGGTTCCTGGGAGATGGAAGAGGTATTCCAAACAGAAGCATTTAATGAGCACATCCACTTGTGGCTTCGTTATGTGGATGACATCCATCTAATTTGGGAAGGATCAGAGAATGACCTTAAAGAATTTGTGTCTTTGTTAAATAAAAATGAAAGAAATATTACTTTAACACTTGTTTTCAGTAAGACTGAGCTATCCTTTCTAGATGTGCAAATTACCGTGGTCAAAAACGTTTTAATGACTGAGAACTTCAGAAAAGAGTCTGCCATGAATAGTCTGCTTGAAGCTCACAGCCACCATCCAGTCCACCTTAAGAAGGGAATTCCTAAAGGACAATTCTTGCGTCTGCGCAGAAATTGTTCATCATTAATGAAGCTTTAAGTGACTCAGTACCGACCCCTACCATGCAAAGTATAGTAAGATCAGGTTTCAAACAGAAATCTAACTACATGCCCCAATTAGCGTCCATTCCAGCTGTGAACTTGTTTGTAAAACAAGTTGAGAAAGATATTAAACAATTTACGTTTACAGGAATCATAGGTGATAATCTAACTAAAGCAGAGAGAAGAGCTCTGAATGAACTGAGCAGTGCAGATAATGTGGTAATCAAAGCAGCTGATAAGGGCAGGAATGTGGTCCTCTGGGACGCAACAAGTTACACTCTGGAAGTCAAAAGACAATTATTGGATAGGAACCAATACTTGCGCTTACCAGAGAATCCCATTCCCTCCATTAAAAATGCCCTGTTCAAAATACTCAATGATGCAAAATCAAATAGCATCATTAGTCTAGCAGAGTTTAAATATCTGTATATGGAATTTCCAATTATGCCGGTGTTTTACTGCATACCGAAAATCCACAAAAACATGCTAAACCCCCCAGGCCATCCCATCATTTCTGGGATAGGTAGCATAACTGAAAATTTGGGTAACTACGTTGATAGTTTTCTCAAACCTTTCCTTAACACTATGCCATCATATGTAATTGATACAGCAGATTTGCTAAGAAAGATTGATGGCTTGACCATTCCAAATGGAGCATACCTGGTCTCCCTTGACATAGAGGGTCTCTACTCATCAATTCCCCATTCAATAGGAATTAGGGCAGCCCAGCACTTTTTGGAAACTAGAGGAACAACTTACTCTGAGCATACTAAATTTACTGTCAAACTTTTACAGTTTGTACTTGAAAACAATGTTTTCTCTTTCGATAACAAAGTATATAAACAAATCAGAGGAACAGCGATGGGGGCAACGTGTGCCCCCACCTATGCTTGCCTCCATCTAGGTTCCTGGGAGATGGAGGAGGTATTCCAAACAGAAGCATTTAATGAGCACATCCACTTGTGGCTTCGTTATGTGGATGACATCCTTCTAATTTGGGAAGGATCAGAGAATGACCTTAAAGAATTTGTGTCTTTGTTAAATAAAAATGAAAGAAATATTACTTTAACACTTGTTTTCAGTAAGACTGAGCTATCCTTTCTAGATGTGCAAATTACCGTGGTCAAAAACGTTTTAATGACTGAGAACTTCAGAAAAGAGACTGCCACGAATAGTCTTCTTGAAGCTCACAGCCACCATCCAGTCCACCTTAAGAAGGGAATTCCTAAAGGACAATTCTTGCGTCTGCGCAGAAATTGTTCATCATTAATGAAGTATGATGCACATGCTGCACTGATGGAAGAAAGATTTAAAATAAGAGGTTACTCTAAGAGAGCACTTTCACACGCAAGGAAATCTGTTAAGAAATTAGACAGGAGTCAACTTTTGTTTCCCAAAGAAAAAAAGAAAGATGGGAAAATAAGATTGATTAGAAAGTTTAATTGTCATTGGGGAAGTGTCAGGAATATACTTCAGAAGATTTGGAGTATCCTCTTAAATGATGATAATGTTGCAAAAGAAGTAGGGGATTTCCCTACCCTTACGGCTAGAAGGGCACCTAATCTGAAAGACAAGCTTGTTAAAAGTAAATTTGTTTCACCACAGAAGAACTGGCTAACTAGTCAAAGAATAGTTGGTAATTTTCCCTGTAAGAGATGTGTTGCATGTAGATTCATGCATCAGACAAAAGTGTTCTCAGTAAATCCAGATAAAATCTTTAAAGTGAGATATTTCTTTAATTGCAACACTGAAGGTGTTGTTTATTTACTGTCTTGTTCTTGCCCTTATTTTTATGTTGGCAAAACCAAAAGAGTTCTGAAAGATAGAATATTAGAACATTGTGACGACATAAAAAATAAGGTTCAAAGCAGTAGTGTCGCTAAGCACTTTGAAATTTTTCATAACAGTATTCCAGACAGTATGAGAGTCATGGGTATAGACAAAGGCATTACCAGTGGAAGAGGGGGTAATAATGACAAAACCCTTTTACAGAAAGAATGCAGGTGGATATTTAACCTATCTACCACTGGTCCAGGCGGAATGAATGAGAAATTGGACATGGCAAGCTATTTGCAATAATTTAATTGCGTTTAGCTTGTAGTGTCCAATACATATAACTTCTATTTCCTCCGATTATGATGATTTTTAGAGTTGTCCCAAGAAAGTCCATCTTTTATTTGCAACAATTATACTAACACAATTGCGAGTTAATTTGTGAATTTGTGTATAATGTTTACATTCTTAAACTTTCACCTTTACCTATGGGCGGTCCTTTCTGCGTTCCTGTATAAAGTAAGTGCATTGCAAGTCCGTGAAACATGCCCTGAGGAAGCCCCGTCTATCTTTCTATGATGAGGAGTGAAATGCGCGTCGGCTATTGGCTGACCGGACCCATGTGATCTACCACGCTGAAGGAGCTAGCGTTTGAGTAAGCTGTTCTCGATAAGCGGCAAGTTTGAAAGCTGAACGCCCAACTGTGGATCAAAGCAGGTTTTATGTTCTGGGAAAACTATCCGTTAAAAGACGGCAAGCAAGGAAGCCTGTGAGGTGCTTTTCAAGAAAATAGGAGGAGAGAAAGAAATAAAAGTTTTTTTCTTATCCATCGAAAGTACGAAAATCCTGGCACAGACTGCTAGATGAGATTGCTAATCTAACAAGGAAAGGTGCAGTCGACAGAGGGGTACAGTATACAAAACATAAGTATCCTCCTGTACCTATTCCGTTACAAAACTTGCTTTCTTTGCTTTCAAGTTAACTTTCGGTTACAATTTTCTCTGCTTCACTGACCGCCTAAGCCTCCTAGCTGTGCAGTGTCTATATCCCAACCTGGTTTGGTGAACTTTCTAACATATTGACACATCTCCACGCTTGGCTTTAAATTGCATGCATGCTTGTAATCTACAGTAATAACAGCTTTCCCAACTTGGTTTGGTGAACTTTCTAACTTACTGATACAACTCTACGTTTTGCTCTAAATTGCATGAACGCTTTTACTTTGCAGTAACAACAGCTTTGAGCAAGGAATTTCAGCTTTAAACAAATTGAGCAAATTTGAAAGGAAAAAGCTGTTGAATATAATAACAGCTCTTCCAGTGCAGCAGCTTTATTTTTGATACTCTAATGCTAGCTCCAATTGTAATGTGAAACACAACAATGGCTCTTCAGTTTAGTTGTACAAAATAGGCCTATGTAAAATTATTACTGAATATATAGACATATGTTAGTGCAATATTATCATGTATGCATGTTATAAATATGTACGTTCAAACTTTTTACTGAATGCCACGTTTAGTTAGAAAGGATATATATAGGTCTGAATTATTGACCTAAACTTTATAAGGTTTGATGACTCATTTAAGTCTCAACATATTTATCCTTTTTCTAACCATAAGAGTTTACATTTGTAGAGGTGTGGTTGAAATTGGGACTGGTCCTGTTATGTTCTAGGAGGAATTCTAGAAGATATGGAATTAATTTTTATATTCACTGTACTGTATTTTGTGTGTTTAAATAATATATTCTATAAGTCAAGTTCGTGATCTTCTGGGTATATTTGACACGCAATAAACCCACAAGTTTGATACTATATCATGAGAGTGTTGCGTTATTTATAATTAATAGAGTGCTGAAATCCCAGTCTTTGTTAAAGTGATATTATTTTATGTCACTTTGTCTTCTCATAAATAATAAGTGATTTCTACTTTATGGGTCTGCACCACATGCCAAGATATTGGTGAAATTAAAAAATCCCAATAAAAGGAATTTTTTCAAAAAAACACTCCAATAAATTTCAAGTAATTTTGCAATTTTTCCATTTACAAACTTTATTTTAAATAAATATATATATATATATATATATATATATATACAAAAGTCATTTTATCCTCTTTCAGAAGAAAAACGCTGCACTCACCGGTCTTGAGAATGATACACTTTATTCAAAATCTCATCACATCAGCTCATAGCTGCATAAATACCACCAGACGTTTCGGTTCCAGACTGGCACCTTTTTCAATGGGTAGTTTCAAAGTCTCCAAATGTTTCCCTGATATATATATATATATATATATATATATATATATTTATATATATATATATATATATATATATATGAGGGTGCAAGTAGAATGTGTCCACTCAGTATACTGAGTAGATACAAGCGTTACTCTATAGTAGGCGCTAGTCAGGAATGGGTAGGATATAAAGGCAGCTATATAAGACAGATACTGGATGAGGTGTGCACCCCAGGCAGTAGGAGTAAATGTGGGTACAAGAATTATAACAGCGCCTATATATCCACTAAAGCATAGAATATGTACAACAATGTGGATGGAAAATTAAAAAACGAGGTAGTTCAATATAAGTCCTTAAAATGTATTTAGTCCTTGGTATATCTCCAACATACAAATGATATGTAGTAATGGATGGTATATAATACCCTTACCAGATATTACCCCAATCTGATGAGGTAAGTATGCTGCACTGGGGGTATGTGTAGATAGTTAGATCTTCTCCTTGTATCCAGTGAGATGGCTGTTTCGGTTTTTGTTAGCCTCCTGAAGTATGCAGGGATGTGCCTCTGATGGTAGATGTATCTCTTGAGCTTCCTGTGGATTAGTGGTTGGCCTCTTGGAGTACTTTTTCTGTCTTGGTATAAAAGGTTTGGAGGGGGCTCCCAGAACAAACAAAGAAATCCTTAATGCAAGAGAAGCTATATATATATATATATATATATATATATATATATATATATATATATATATACAGTATATATAGAAATATCTATTTATAAATACTAAGAACCTATTCTGCTACGAGAAAAACATTTGAAAGTGAAATATTTATAGTAAATTCACACTATAACACTTTACTGAATATGACTATTGCATAAATATGCTTTTACATGTTTTCATGTACTTCTATACGTGTCCATATATGTGTACATATATATTTATGTGTTTATATGTGTATATATGTCTATAGATACATAAATATACATATAAATGCATATGTACATATATATATATATATATTTATATATATATATATATATATATATATATATATATATATATATATATATATATAAATTACAGCAAGAGATAGATGCCACGACTGGGATGTGATAAGCCCATTAATCAAAGCCAGGGAATTCAGCACTCTTTTTAAATGATACAAAAATAGTAAATATTTATTTGATATTCAAAAAGGTAACACACAGGTAAATAGATAGCGCAAATGTCATCACAGAATGAAAATGCCCCTATACAGCTACTGCATCAAATATACAGTGACAAAAACACCCAATTAAAAAATAATGATATATTAAAAAATGAAGCGGTAAGAAAATATATATAGCAAATCAAGCCGATGATAAGTAACTACACCTTAACACGGACTGAATACACCCTGCTGCACACAGAACATCCAAGCAGTATGGCTAATGGAGGCCAAACCTGGGCAGTTAGAGAAATGGGATCTATGTCATCCGTGCTAGGGAGAACTAGAGACAGTGATAGGCTGCAGAGGAATGTGAGATAACATGCTGATATTATTAAGCAATGGCAGTATACAGTTGTTCATACAGATACATCAACCATTATTCTGATGAATAAAATGATTAAAAGAAATAAAGAACATTTAGAGAAAACAAAGCTAGAGGTTGAAATATCATTACAACTGGTTAACTCCTTTGAAAAAGATTCCAATTTTTCTAAAATAAACAATAACATTAAAGATCAGATTGTTAATGGGTAGAAAACTGTTCAGGGATCAAGACAATTACCGTAAAAATAAAGTATATTCATATCAGACACTGAGGTGTGCCTATGACTCAGGGACAGATGGTTCAGATATTGAACAAGAAACTCAAATGTCAAAAAAATTAGCTAAAATGCAATTTAAACCCTTCAAGAGAAGGAGAGGAGGTAGGAAGAGACCAAGAAGGAGGGGTTACCAACTCCGGAGGGAGACGTTACCCATATCGAGAAACACATCAGGGGAACTACACCCAGAGATACTGGTTCAATCAGCCACAGCAATGGAGAGATGGAGGGGCTACTAACTGCCCAAGATCAGGGTCTGCAGGTTGTCAATTTGTCCACCTTTATATTGAATAATGCACATATGTGGGTCTTGAATAGAGGACTGTCGTTCTGTCCTTATAATGGCCTGGATACATTTTGTTTTATCAAAAATTTGCATTACTTTGCCATACAAATTATCCTCTTGCAAATGTTTAAATGTAGGGGATATATGGTAATACAAGATGAGAATAGAGATAAGGAGGACAATATGGCCCTTGCAGACCTTGAACAGCTATACTTTGAATCTAAGATGTCTCCACTCAGCAACAGTATGGTGAAACCATCAACCCACAAGTTAAAGTTACATCCCGCTTTAAATCAAAATCTTAATTCATGCCTCAGCTAGCAACTATTCCAGCAATCAATCTCTTTGTAAAATTGGTAGATAATGATATTCAGGAATTGCCCTTCACTGATCTAGTTGATGATAATCTATCCAGAACTGAGAGAAAAGCCATGCATGAACTTATGAATGCTAGGAATGTAGTGATTAAGCCGGCTGACAAGGGAGGAAATCTTGTCTGTGGGATGAGCAAACATATACCATTGAACTTAAGAAACAATATCAACGTTTAATGAGTAATCCAATCACAGATTTACAAAATAAATTGTTTAGACCTCTCCATGAGGCTGTTTAATAAAGCATCATAACACATGGTGAGCTTAATTATTTGTACCCAGAGTTCCCTGTCATGACGGTTTTCTACTGCATCCCTAAGATTAATAAAAACCTCCTTAACCCACAAGGATGCACCATAATATTGGGGATAGGGAGTTTAACTGAGAATTTAGGGAATTACATAGATCATCATCTTAGACCATTTCTTAATACGATGCCTTCCTATGTCCTAGTTATAGCAGATTTTCTTAGGACAATAGGAGAAATGGTATATACACACTCTAAACGTGTTGGATACATTTTTAAATATTTTTAATAAAGGTAAAAATTAGAGATTAAAATTTTCCATTTATACAATGACACTTATAAGGAACAATTATTAGAGACGTCTCTCTATTGTATTGGGGATCCAACCAGCATTATCACAAATCAGAAATAATATGCAATCATAAGAAAATTCGTATGATATAAGAAATGTATCAGATTTTGGCAGTTTATACAATGTTAAGAAATTAAAAATTGTAGCAGCCTTGTATATAAAAACAATGTTGAATGAACTCGGTTGTGGTCTTATATAGGAAAGTTCCTCTCCATTTGGTAAGATATAGTAGCTGGAGTTCTTTTACAGCGATGCTGTGAGAAACTAATTTATAAAGAACACTTTAGTGCCTCTGAGTCCAGAGAGTATTAGATTAAGGGTTTTTTATATAGTATTTGTTTATCTTCTTGTGGTAACGTACCTCTCTTTTCTGGTATCCAAAAGCCGTGAGGTGTGCTGTGTTTCTTCTGCGGCTGGTCTTTGCCTTGTGAAGCCGGCGTCTGACGTCACACCCGGTTATCCACAGGAGCCGCCCACAGGTGTCAATCACTAACAATCTAACAAAATAAATTAACTCTTATTAAATAAATTATTCCTATTTAAAGCTAAATACTTACCTGTAAAATAAACCCTAATATAGCTACAATATAAATTATATTTATATTATAGATATTTTAGGATTTATATTTATTTTACAGGTAACTTTGTATTTATTTTAACCAGGTACAATAGCTATGAAATTGTTAAGAACTATTTAAAAGCTAAAATAGTTAAAATAATTACAAAATTACCTGTAAAATAAATCCTAACCTAAGTTACAATTAAACCTAATACTACACTATCAATAAATTAATTAAATAAACTACCTACAATTATCTACTATTAAACCTAACACTACACTATCAATAAATTAATTAAATACAATACCTACAATTATCTACAATTAAACCTAACACTACACTATCAATAAATTAATTAAATACAATGCCTACAAATAAATACAATTAAATAAACTAACTAAAGTACAACAAATAAAAAAGAACTAAGTTACAAAAAATAAAAAAAATATTTACAAACATTAGAAAAATATTACAACAGTTGTAAACTAATTACACCTACTCTAAGCCCCCTAATAAAATAACAAAGCCCCCAAAATAAAAAAATGCCCTACCCTATTCTAAATGCATGCCCCAAAGAATTCAGCTTTTTTGCCTGTAAAAAAACACATACAATACCCCCCCCCCACATTACAACCCACCACCCACATACCCCTAATCTAACCCAAACCCCCCTTAAATAAACCTAACACTAAGCCCCTGAAGATCTTCCTACCTTATCTTCACCCTGCCAGGTTCACCGATCCGTCCTCGGAAGTCTTGATCCAAGCCTTGGAAGTGTTGATCCAAGCCCAAGCGGGGGGCTGAAGAGTGACGTCCATCCTCGGGCTGAAGTCTGGATCCAAGCGGCGACTGAAGAAATCCATCATCGGGCTGAAGTCGGAAGTCCATCATCGGGATAAAGTCTTCTATCAAGCCGCATCTTCAATCTTCCTTCTTCTGGAGCGGAGCAGAACATTCTTCTTCCAAGCCGACGCGGAACATCCTCTTCAACCGACGACTAGACGACGAATGATGGTTCCTTTAAATGACGTCATCCAAGATGGCGTCCCTCGAATTCCGATTGGCTGATAGGATTCTATCAGCCAATCGGAATTAAGGTAGGAATATTCTGATTGGCTGATGGAATCAGCCAATCAGAATCAAGTTCAATCTGATTGGCTGATCCAATCAGCCAATCAGATTGAGCTTGCATTCTATTGGCTGATCGGAACAGCCAATAGAATGTGAGCTCAATCTGATTGGCTGATCGGATCAGCCAATCGGATTGAACTTGATTCTGATTGGCTGATTCCATCAGCCAATCAGAATTTTCCTACCTTAATTCCAATTGGCTGATAGAATCCTATCAGCCAATCGGAATTCGAGGGACGCCATCTTGGATGAAGTCCCTTAAAGGAACCGTCATTCTTCAGTTGGACGTCGTCAGAAGAAGATGGGTCCGTGCTGGAGGTCTTCACGATGGAGCCGGTCCTCATCAGATGAAGATAGAAGATGCCGCTTGGAAGAAGATGGTTGCCGGTCCGAATCTACTCTTCTTTCCGGATAGGATGAAGACTTTGGACCCTCTTCTGGACTTCTTCAGCCGTCGGATGATGGATGTCTAGCCCCCGCTTGGGTTGGATTAAGATATCGGAGCCAGGACGGATCGGTGTGATACCCGGTGAGGTGAAGACAAGGTAGGAAGATCTTCAGGGGCTTAGTGTTAGGTTTATTTAAGGGGGGTTTTGGTTAGATTAGGGGTATGTGGGTGGTGGGTTGTAATGTTGGGGTGGTATTGTATGTGTTTTTTTACAGGAAAAAGAGCTGAATTTCTTGGGGCATGCCCCGCAAAGGGCCCTGTTCAGGGCTGGTAAGGTAAAAGAGCTTTGAACTTTGGTAATTTAGAATAGGGTAGGGCATTTTTTTTATTTTGGGGGGCTTTGTTATTTTATTAGGGGGCTTATAGTAGGTGTAATTAGTTTAAAATTGTTGTAATATTTTTCTAATGTTTGTAAATATTTTTTTATTTTTTGTAACTTAGTTCTTTTTTATTTTTTGTACTTTAGTTAGTTTATTTAATTGTATTTATTTGTAGATATTGTATTTAATTCATTTATTGATAGTGTAGTGTTAGGTTTAATTGTAACTTAGGTTAGGATTTATTTTACAGGTAATTTTGTAATTATTTTAACTATTATAGCTATTAAATAGTTCTTAACTATTTCATAGCTATTGTACCTGGTTAAAATAAATACAAAGTTACCTGTAAAATAAATATAAATCCTAAAATATAATAAGTATTTAGCTTTAAATAGGAATAATTTATTTAATAAGAGTTAATTAATTTCGTTAGATTTAAATTATATTTAACTTAGGGGGGTGTTAGTGTTAGGGTTAGACTTAGCTTTAGGGGTTAATACATTTATTAGAATAGTTGTGAGCTCCAGTCGGCAGATTAGGGGTTAATGTTTGAAGTTAGGTGTCGGCGATGTTAGGGAGGGCAGATTAGGGGTTAATACTATTTATTATAGGGTTAGTGAGACGGATTAGGGGTTAATAACTTTATTATAAAACCGGTGCGGTCCGCTCAGCAGATTAGGGGTTAATAAGTGTAGGCAGGTGGAGGCAACGTTGTGGGGGGCAATTAGGGGTTAATAAATATAATATAGGGGTCGGCGATGTTAGGGCAGCAGATTAGGGGTACATAGGGATAATGTAAGTAGCGGCGGTTTACGGAGCGGCATATTAGGGGTTAATAATAATAATATGCAGGGGTCAGCGATAGCGGGGGCGGCAGATTAGGGGTTAATAAGTGTAAGGTTAGGGGTGTTTAGACTCGGGGTACATGTTAGGGTGTTAGGTGCAGACGTAGGAAGTGTTTCCCCATAGCAAACAATGGGGCTGCGTTAGGAGCTGAACGCAGCTTTTTTGCAGGTGTTAGTTTTTTTTTCAGCTCAAACAGCCCCATTGTTTTCAATGGGGGAATCGTGCACGAGCACGTTTTTGAAGCTGGCCGCGTCCGTAAGCAACTCTGGTATCGAGAGTTGCAGTGGCGTTAAATATGCCTGTATGCTCCCTTTTTGGAGTCTAACGCAGCCATTCTGTGAACTCTCAATACCAGAGCTATTTAAAAGGTGCGGCCAGAAAAAAGCCAGCGTTAGCTACGCGGGTCGTTACCGACAAAACTCTAAATCTAGCCGTTAGAAATTAATTTCTTACACCCTATGCACCACTAATATTAATGCAATAATAGCAGTTTAACGAAAAACACTACCCCCTAAGATCTTCAGCTCCTAGCGCCCTTACTATCCCCTCTTTTTTAGTACATCATTGTTGCTTAGATTGAAGGATCCAAGCATACCTAGTAAGGTGTTTGATCTCCTCCCCTGACACTAGCGCACTATTTTCACTCACTTTTTAAATAGGAGTAATGGTATCAGATAATGCTATGTTAGTAACACTTGACATTGAAGGAATATACTCTTCAATCCCCCATGATATAGGAAAAAAAGCCTGTAAAGATTTCCTCAAAAGTAGGGGACAGATGTACAATACCCACACAGACTTTATAATAAACTTTTTTGATGGGAGAATATACATATACATTTGGGGGAAAGCAATGGGGGTTACATGTGCCCCAACCTATGCATGCCTCCACTTGGGAGCATGGGAGATGGATACAGTATATCAGAACCCCCTATTTGAAAAATGGATCAACTTATGGGAAAAATATGTAAACAATATCTTCCTACTGTGGGAAAAGTTTACAGAAATGCTCAATGAATTTGTGAATAATTGAAATCAAAATAAAAAAACAAGAGAGGAACAGCCACACAATAAGAGGCAACAGCCAAAAAAATAAAAAATGAGTTAAACAGTACAACTAAGTTCAATGCTAGACAAGAGTATGAAAATATGGTGTTATTAACAATGCATATTTTATCACAAACAAAAGAGATAATCCTTAGCTCTATTTAAGAAAAGTACCTAAATTTGGGCTAAATATTGTCAATTGAATTTCCAGATCTACTTCAGAAGAATATCAGAGGCATGAGTAAATGGTTATTGAAATGGAGTTAGCACCAAAATAAATAATGGTAATTCAAAGTGCATGTCAACCGTAGTAATGATGATGATAATAATTAATAAAGTCAGAGAATATTTAAATAACCCTGAAATAAAAATAATAATAATAGTTCTTGCTTCAATAGTAACTAATGTCTATCACCACCTCTGGCTGGAATGTTCACGTTAAATACACTGGTCATATGGACCGATCGTACTTGATCGGGTTGAATTCCAGTGATTCCTGTCTTTAGACCGCAGCTTCATAACTGCTGTTTCTGGTGAGCCTGCAGGCTCACCAGAGACACGAACATCAAGCTCCATTTGGAGCTTAATAGATAGGCCCCAGTAGTTGTATAGGGGCATTTTCATTCTGTGATGACATTCGCATGTTGCTCCTCACGCTACCTCTTAACCTGTGTGTTACCTTTTTTGAATATAAAATAATTATTTACTATGTCAAGGTATAAGTAAAGATATATATATATATATATATATATATATATATATATATATATATATATATATAAATTTCCAAATGAACTCTGCACTCACTCCACTTCACAACCGCCCAGGGTGCATCCAATGCCACAGCGTGCCTTTACAAATATCCAAAAATGAGAGCACACACCAGGACTTAACACATTAAAGCAATCACAGCTTTATTTTAACAAAGTGACGTTTCGAGGATTCCAACCTCGTCCTCAGACTTTACATTTGTGTACATACCTCAGTTCTTTTAAACCCTCCACGACTATCACCGCGATACCGGAAGTCACCCGGCGTCCTGTGCGCAAAACTGCGCATGTCCAGTGCGTCGGCATGGCAACCGGCCGCGGTGTACACTAAAACAAAAATGTGAATACAAATGGTTACAATATAGAGTTATTCAATTGTTACTTTATGGTTAATGCACTTAACATCCTAACTATGCATGCTAATACCTAATAATTTCAAAAGTTACCTAGCAATTTATAACTATAGAACTGTGAACTGGTATAGACTTAATTTCTAATTTTATATCAAACCTACCACATTGTATGGCTATATCAGCAATCAATTATAATAAAAATAAAAATAAAAATATACTATACACAGATTGGTACAAACTAGAACAAGATAATACTCCCTAATTTATTACTTATCGTTTCCAAATACTATTTTAAGTGCCACTATAGTATTATGGGTCTATTTCACAAGTAACAGTGCCAGTCCAGGTTGGTATTCAAACCATCTGGTACCAAAGTGCCCAGATTAAAGATCCACCTGGACTCGCACTGTAACAGGAGTCTATCTCTGTCACCTCCCCTAGTCGGGGGTGGAATGTGATCTATGATCACATATCTCAAATCCGCAACCGCATGGCCAGTCAACGCAAAATGTCGTGCCACGGCTTGGTCAGACCCCTTATTTTTTATGGCCAGTTGAATGGCTGCACGATGATTGGCCATACGGGTGCGTAAGTCATCAATAGTCTTTCCGACATAGAATAACCCACACGGACACTGTAATAGATACACTATATGTGTCGTCGTGCAGGTTACTCTATGTCGGATAGTATATCTACGATTGGTGGTAGGATGAACAAAGAATTTTGCATTAGACAAACCACTACATGTAGTGCATCCTGCACACTTATAGCATCCAGGTTTTTTAGTCTGCAGCCAGTTAGATTTTTCGTAACACTGTACAGGGTCAACCTTCACCAGAATGTCCCGTAGAGAACATGATCTTCTAAAGCCTACTTGTGGGTATCTAGAACCCTTAAATAGTAGATTTTTGTCACTTTCCACGATATTCCAGTTCTTCTTTACCAATCTTTGTAGATTTTGCTTGTCTGAAGTATAAGTGGTCGTAAGGATCATTCTTCTTTCCTTGTCCCCTTTTGTCACAGTTCGTAAAGCTGTATCTTGATCCATGGAGGCAAATTTCTGGAAGTGTTGGTTGATCTGTTTCTCTTGGTAACCCCTCTGTAAGAACCTTGTTTTCATCTCCATCAATTGTTGTTGGGCATTGCTTTGTTTGCTATTATTTTGCATGACCCTCTTAAATTGAGAGATGGGTAGAGCCTTCTTTAATGACGGAGGATGGCAACTAGTAGCCTCCAGCAATGAATTCCTGTCCGTCTCCTTTTTGTACAGAGTTGTACCCAACATACCATCTTCCATAAATATTCGTAGGTCAAGGAAATCTACTGATGTAGAACTTTTGGTCATCTTGAATTGTAGATTGGGATTAATGGTATTCAATGCCTTATACCAATCCTCTAATTCTTCCTCCGTACCTGACCATAGAATGATCAGATCATCTATGAAGCGTTTGAAATACTTTATGAAAGTGGAGTTTCCAAGGGTTCCTGCGTTTTATACACTGCCAAAGATCCATAAACACCCGACCCATCCACCAGGCAGACCAATTGTGTCCTCCATAGGCTCCCTTTTTTCAACCGATAGCAGTATTTCTAGATAGTATCCTCCAACCATGTGTCCGCAATATGCCTTCGTTTCTGTTGGACTCTATTAGTCTGATTAAAGAGATAAAATCGTTCCCCACAATCAATCAACCCATTATACTAGCAACATTGGATGTTGTTAGTTTATATACTTCCATCCCACACGATCAGGGGATGTTGGCAGTTCGCAAACAATTGAACCAATACCCATACGTGGGACCACGGGTAGAGCTAATTCTGGAATTATTGGAACTTTGCCTCAGTAGAAATTACTTCAAATTCGAGAAATCATTCTTTCTACAACTACAAGGGACGGCGATGGGGTCGAATATGGCCCCATCGTACGCCAATTTATTTATGGCGGAATTTGAAGAAAGAGATACTGATCTATTTGTACACCAACATATTAAATATTTCAAACGCTACATAGATGATCTGATCATTCTATGGTCAGGTACGGAGGAAGAATTAGAGGATTGGTATAAGGCATTGAATACCATTAATCCCAATCTACAATTCAAGATGACCAAAAGTTCTACATCAGTAGATTTCCTTGACCTACGAATATTTATGGAAGATGGTATGTTGGGTACAACTCTGTACAAAAAGGAGACGGACAGGAATTCATTGCTGGAGGCTACTAGTTGCCATCCTCCGTCATTAAAGAAGGCTCTACCCATCTCTCAATTTAAGAGGGTCATGCGAAATAATAGCAAACAAAGCAATGCCCAACAACAATTGATGGAGATGAAAACAAGGTCCTTACAGAGGGGTTACCAAGAGAAACAGATTAACCAACACTTCCAGAAATTTGCCTCCATGGATCAAGATACAGCTTTACAAACTGTGACAAAAGGGGACAAGGAAAGAAGGATGATCCTTACGACCACTTATACTTCAGACAAGCAAAATCTACAAAGATTGGTAAAGAAGAACTGGAATATCGTGGAAAGTGACAAAAATCTACCATTTAAGGGTTCTAGATACCCACAAGTAGGCTTTAGAAGATCACGTTCTCTACGGGACATTCTGGTGAAGGTTGACCCTGTACAGTGTTACGAAAAATCTAACTGGCTGCAGACTAAAAAACCTGGATGCTATAAGTGTGCAGGATGCACTACATGTAGTGGTTTGTCTAATGCAAAATTCTTTGTTCATCCTACCACCAATCGTAGATATACTATCCGACATAGAGTAACCTGCACGACGACACATATAATGTATCTATTACACTGTCCGTGTGGGTTATTCTATGTCGGAAAGACTATTGATGACTTACGCACCCGTATGGCCAATCATCGTGCAGCCATTCAACTGGCCATAAAAAATAAGGGGTCTGACCAACCCGTGGCACGACATTTTGCGTTGACTGGCCATGCGGTTGCGGATTTGAGATATGTGATCATAGATCACATTCCACCCCCGACTAGGGGAGGTGACAGAGATAGACTCCTGTTACAGTGCGAGTCCAGGTGGATCTTTAATCTGGGCACTTTGGTACCAGATGGTTTGAATACCAACCTGGACTGGCACTGTTACTTGTGAAATAGACCCATAATACTATAGTGGCACTTAAAATAGTATTTGGAAACGATAAGTAATAAATTAGGGAGTATTATCTTGTTCTAGTTTGTACCAATCTGTGTATAGTATATTTTTATTTTTATTATAATTGATTGCTGATATAGCCATACAATGTGGTAGGTTTGATATAAAATTAGGAATTAAGTCTATAACAGTTCAGAGTTCTATAGTTATAAATTACTAGGTAACTTTTGAAATAGGTATTAGCACGCATAGTTAGGATGTTAAGTGCATTAACCATAAAGTAACAATTGAATAACTCTATATTGTAACCATTTGTATTCACATTTTTGTTTTAGTGTACACCGCGGCCGGTTGCCATGCCGACGCACTGGACATGCGCAGTTTTGCGCACAGGACGCCGGGTGACTTCCGGTATCGCGGTGATAGTCAGTGGAGGGTTTAAAAGAACTGAGGTATGTACACAAATGTAAAGTCTGAGGACGAGGTTGGAATCCTCGAAAGGTCACTTTGTTAAAATAAAGCTGTGATTGCTTTAATGTGTTAAGTCCTGGTTAGTGCTCTCATTTTTGGATATTTATATATATATATATATATATATATATATATATATATATACATATATATATATATATATTTTAATCCTATATTTGGCTAGTCAGTAACAAATGATTCATTCATTCAGAAAAAAATACTTAACTCAATTCTCCCCATTCAGGATGCAAAAGTTAAAAGGGCCTACAAGTGAGAACAATAAACATTTGGTTTGTTTAACTTTAACAGCAATTTCAAGAGATCAGGATACTACTACCTGTGGTGAGAGGGACGCTGAGTCTGTAATCTGCAGTGGGAAGCTGGTCAAAATCATAGGGAAATGGTAATTAGCACAGGCTTGTTAATTGCCCCTAAACATCAAATACACGTCTGTATTGCTAGCTAAACATAAAATATGTTGTATTGTGACTTTTTACAACTACTCGTAAAATAATCCCTGCTGTTTATGAAGATAACATCCTGGGTTCATGAGCCAAAAGATGATAAATACAAGATACTGCATAGAAATTAATGTGTATATATATATATATATATATATATATATATATATATATATATATATATATATATATATATAAAAGATATGATATCCGCGCTGTATTAGTTCTACTGAGTGGCGTATAAATAAATACACTAAAAGTAATCACAAATATGGAAGTTTAAATACCATAAATCATAAATAATATAACATTGATTACATATAAATGAACATGCGTGATAGCAATAGTCCACAGATCTATTAAGATATGCAGAAAGGCAGCTGAAAAAAGGTGTGTGAAGACTCCCAGCTTGTCTCCACAAAAAGATATATATATATATATATATATATATATATATATATATATATATTTTTTTTTTGAAAGCATAAAATGTCTTAGCATCTGTATTTTTTTTAAGAATACTTATGGACCTAAAAAGAAATAATTAATAACACTTATTTTATTTCATATAGACCATAGAAGAATTCATGCATGCAGAACTTGTTGGAAATGTAGAACAGGCTGTATTTTTGTAAATGCATGTATAACAGATGTATAAATGCCATTAATTTCAGAATAATTAGCAGTATTAATTTGTTTTAATATAGTATAATGCTAAAGACACATGATGTTTCATATCAAAATGATCAGAGAGGTGATGTGATACTGCCCCATCTGCGATTGATATTGTGAACTTATAAATGTAAGGAAATTATGGCAGTTATTACACATTTTAAAGAAATATTTTAAATGCTAGAAATGTTAAGAATGAAGCTATGTTGTTTTGTCATACTGCGCCCAGTGTTATGATGCGAGAATTGCAATCAAGAAATGATTGGTTGTTGCAAGGATGCATCTCCTTGGCAACATACATTCACAGGGTAAACCAATGAGAAGGGACCAGCACGTGGGCGTAACCAAATGTAAGCTGTTCTGATCAGCCAATAGAATGCGAGCTCAATCTGATTGGCTGATTGGATCAGCCAATCGGATTGAACTTGAATCTGATTGGCTGATTCCATCAGCCAATCAGAATTTTCCTACCTTAATTCCGATTGGCTGATAGAATCCTATCAGCCAATCGGAAATCGAGGGACGCCATCTTGGATGACGTCATTTAAAGGAACCACGAGTAGGCGTCGGTAGAAGAGGATGGATCCGCGTCGGCTGGAAGAAGATGGCTCCGCTCCGGATGGATGAAGATTGAAGATGCCGCTTGATAGAAGACTTCAGCCCGATGATGGACCTCTTCAGCCCCCGCTTGGATCAAGACTTCAGCCCGATGATGGACCTCTTCAGCGCCCGCTTGGTTCAAGACTTCAGCCGGATGATGGACCTCTTCAGACCGATGATGGACTTCTTCAGCCCCCGCTTGGGCTTGGATGAAGACTTCGGAGGCTCCTCTGGACAGATCGGTGATACCCGGCGTGGTGAAGATAAGGTAGGGAGATCTTCAGGGGCTTAGTGTTAGGTTTATTTAAGGGGGGTTTGGGTTAGATTAGGGGTATGTGGGTGGTGGGTTGTAATGTTGGGGGGGTATTGTATGTTTTTTTTTACAGGCAAAAGAGCTGAATTCTTTGGGGCATGCCCCGCAAAAGGCCCTTTTAAGGGCTGGTAAGGTAAAAGAGCTTTTCTATTTGTATTTTAGAATAGGGTAGGGCATTTTTTTTGGGGGGGGCTTTGTAATTTTTTTAGGGGGCTTAGAGTAAGTGTAATTAGCTTAAAATTGTTGTAATCTTTTTCTAATGTTTGTAAATTATTTTTTTATTTTTTGTAACATAGTTCTTTTTTTATTTTTTGTACTTTAGTTAGTTTATTTAATTGTATTTATTTGTAGGTATTTTATCTAATTAATTTATTGATAGTGTAGTGTTAGGTTTAATTGTAGATATTTGTAGGTATTTTATTTAATTAATTTAATGATAGTGTAGTGTTAGGTTTAATTGTAACTTAGGTTAGGATTTATTTTACAGGTAATTTTGTAATTATTTTAACTAGGTAGCTGTTAAATATTTATTAACTATTTAATAGCTATTGTACCTGGTTAAAATAAATACAAAGTTGCCTGTAAAATAAATATTAATCCTAAAATAGCTGCAATATAATTATTATTTATATTATAGCTATATTAGGGTTTATTTTACAGGTAAGTATTTAGCTTTAAATAGGAATAATTTATTTAATGAGTTAATTTATTTCGTTAGATAAAAATTATATTTAACTTAGGGGGGTGTTAGTGTTAGGGTTAGACTTAGCTTTAGGTGTTAATACATTTAATAGAGTAGCGGTGAGGTCAGGTCGGCAGATTAGGGGTTTAATACTTGAAGTTAGGTGTCGGCGATGTTAGGGATTAGGGGTTAATACTATTTATTATAGGGTTATTGAGGCGGGAGTGAGGCGGATTAGGGGTTAATAACTTTATTATAGTAGCGGTGAGGTCCGGTCGGCAGATTAGGGGTTAATAAGTTTAGGTAGGTGGCGGCGACGTTGGGGGCAGCAGATTAGGGGTTAATAAATATAATATAGGGGTCAGCGGTGTTAGGGGCAGCAGATTAGGGGTACCTAGGGATAACGTAGGTTGCGGTGGTGTGCGGTCGGCAGCTTAGGGGTTACAAAATTTATTAGAGTGGCGGCGATGTGGGGGGACCTCGGTTTAGGGGTACATAGGTAGTTTATGGGTGTTAGTGTACTTTAGAGCACAGTAATTAAGAGCTGGATGAACCGGCGTTAGCCCAGAAAGCTCTTAACTCCTGGCTTTTTGCTGCGGCTGGAGTCTTGTCGTTAGATTTCTAACGCTCACTTCAGCCAAGACTCTAAATACCAGTGTTACAAAGATCCCATTGAAAAGATAGGATACGCAAATGGCATAGTGGGATCTGCGGTATGGAAAAGTCGCGGCTGGAAAGTGAACGTTAGACCCTTTTCCTGACTGACTCTAAATACCAGCGGGCGGCCAAAACCAGCGTTAGGAGCCCCTAACGCTGGTTTTTACGGCTAACGCCAAACTCTAAATTTAGGCACTAGTATTTCATAGCCTGTGTATTGTTAAACTAATCCTAAATTTTAAATTGTTTAGCTGTGCAAATATATAGTTATTGGCACAAATAATATTTACAATGTCTGATGTTTTAATAGAAGTGTATATTGTACTATTGTTTAAATTAGGATTGTAATTGTATTGCTAAATATTAGTAGCTGCCATCTAAAGTCTCATTGCGATATTTTAAATGAAATTCTAAATGAAAGGCTATTGTGAATAAGTACACTATATGAACTCTGCATAGTATATATAAGGCTAGTTTTAAAGGTAAACGTGTATATATATCATTATTTTTATAATTGGGTGTTTTTGTCACTGTATATTTGATGCAGTAGCTGTATTTACCTGTGTGTTACCTTTTTTGAAAATCAAATAAATATTTACTATTTTTGTATCATTTAAAAATATTGCTGAATTCCCTGGCTTTGACAAATGGGCTTATCACATCCCATTTGTGGCATCTATCTCTTGCTGCAATATATTACGCATCAGCTGCTTCATAAATGGAGCACCAAGTCTTAAGTTGCGCTACTCTATCACAGTTTTGTTTTTTGTTATAATGCAATCTATAACTTTCAACTTGTAATACTAGTGCAAGTTAGCATAGTTGCAATATTCATTGAAAGCATAGTCTGTGCTCAAGCAAAGTTAGCCATGCTAACCCTTCTCTAGTTAACACACTTTTCCATCACGTGCTAATGGTAGCGTGGTGCAGCAATATTACTTATCACAGCCATGCTTGTAATCTGGCCTACAGTTTTTCTTTTTCTGTTGGTTTACATTTTGTCCTTTTCAATTATTATATGTTACATTGATTTGTTGCATTTCTCATTGCTTAAAAAAATTGCAGTTACAACTTGAAACCGTGCTTTTGCGGGATTTAAAAAAATATCCAACACATCTATTTTGAACTTCTTTTTAATGAACATAAAATGTCCCTTAAAATAAAGAATAAAAACACATTACAACAACAACAAAAATAAATAAAAAAATATGAACTATCATGGCAGCATGCTATTGGTTCCTTCAAAACATTGTGATATAAAATATGTATAACACATTACTCAATAGACCATAGCTAAAGTAGCTTGATATAAAAGCAGTGTGCTGTGGTCTGGAACAGGTGCAGGTAATCACATTTTTTTGGTCTTTCATGTACATGCTGTACATGTGCATAATTAGGTTTCTGGCAGGCAGTTGATGCTTGTAGTTGAAGTTTAAGAAGGCTCAAAATGACAGTATTTCAATGTGGCATGACAGAAGGAAACAGAGGGAGGTAGATCAACTTCAATAATCTCTGTTAAAGAATGAAAAACTAGCAGGTTGTGTAGTGTTCTTTTATGTTTAATTCTATTAAAGTATGGCATAATAATGCACAAAACATGCTGTGTGTGTTTAATCTGCGACTTGCATTAGTAATGTGCGTATTAGTAACAAAGTCGTGTATCAAGCTTAACGTGATACTATTAACTCCTAAATTGTCAGATAGTGAATATAAATATGCTTTCTTCAAATTAAAGAACTGTGCCATTTTAATTAAACAGATCAATTTGCCATATACAATTATTCAGCATTCTGGGTCCATATTTTCAAGATAGCATAAGTCTAACTGCATTTATAGCCTTGAAAAATACACGGAACTTGATTAGTTGAACATAATATGATTAAGCAATAAAAAATAGGGGCCAGATTACGAGTGGTGCGCAAACTGTTGCGTGCAAATGATATCTGGTTTATTGCAGCTGTTTGCATGCTTCGGAAGTATTACGCGTATTACAAGCGCAATTTAATTTAATATGTGGCATAAACTCAGAGCTTTGGTTAACTGTTTTGCTTGAATAAAAAATGACACAAAACACATAAAAAATACACTTAAAAGTACAGTTACACTCATAATAACACTCTTGAATATATATTTTTTTATTGCATTATAAAGTTACAAGTGCTCAAAAATATGATGACTCAGGAGTTAGAAGGATATATATATATGTATATATATATATATATATATATATATATATATATATATATATATAAATAAATATATATATATATATATATATATATATATATATATATAAATATATATATATATATCTGAGTGTCTATATGTTTATATGTGTATATATGTATTTACAGACATATATACACATATAAACACACAAATACATGGAGGAAGGGACGTGTTAAGTCCCGAAACGTCACATTCAATAAATTTAGTTGTCACATTTGAAGTCTGAAGTCCAGTGAGTGCTTTTCCCGCTACATTTTATATATATATATATATATATATATATCTGTATCTATCTATCTATCTATCTATCTATCTATCTATCTATCTATCTATCTATCTATCTACAGTTGTATGCAAAAGTTTAGCCATCCCAGTCTCCAGACCTAAATATCATTAAAAATCTGTGGGGTGATTTGAAGTGGGGTGTCCATGCTCGGCAACCCTCAACCCTAACTGAACTGGAGATATTTTGCAAGGAGGAATGGTCCAAAATATTCATCCAGAATCCACACACTCATTACAGGCTATAGAAAGCTTCTAGAGGATATTATTTCTGCTAAAGGAGGCTCTACTAAATATTGATGCAATATTTATGTTGGGGTGCCACATTTATGCACATGTCTAATTTTGTATTGATGCATATTGCACATTTTCTGTTAATCCAATAAACCTCATTTCACTACTGAGATATTACTGTGTCCTTCAGTTATTTGATAGATCAAAATAAAATTGCTGATCCAAACACCCAATTCTTTATAAATGAAAGTCATGTAAATTGTCAGGGGTGCCTAAACTTGCTTCCCGGATGAAGACTTATTGCCGGCTGGATGGATCCTTCAAGCGGAACTTCAAAAACTATAAATGGATCGTCGGGGGTTAGTGTTAGGTTTATTTAAGGGTTTTTTGGGTGGGTTTTATTTTTAGAGTAGGGTCTGGGCATGCAAAAGTGCTAAATGCCCTTTTAAGGGCAATGTCCATACAAATGCCCTTTTCAGGGCAATGGGGAGCTTAGGTTTTTTAGATAGGGTTTTTATTTGGGGGGGTTGGTTGGTTGGGTGGTGGGTTTTACTGTTGGGGGGTGTTTGTATTTTTTTTTACAGGTAAAATAGCCGATTTCTTTGGGACAATGCCCCGCAAAAGGCCATTTTAAGGGCCATTGGTAGTTTATTGTAGTCTAGGTTTTTTTTTTATTTTGTGGGGCTTTTTTATTTTGATAGGGCTATTAGATTAGGTGTCATTTGTTTTTAATTTTGATACTGTGACTTGTTTGTTTTGTAACTTAGTGTTTGTTGTTTTTTGTAACTTAGTGTTTGTTTTTGTAATTTAGTAATTTTTAATAGTAGATTTAAATAATTTGAGTAGGGTTAGGGTTTTTAATATGTAATATAGTTAATTTAATTGGTAGTTTAATGTAATTTTAGTATAATAGTAAGGGTAGGTTAATTAATAGTTTAATATAGTTTAATTTAATTATACAGGTAAGTTTTAATGTATTATAAGATAGGGCTGTTGTAATTTTAATGTAAAGTTAGCGGGTTGTTAGGTTTAGGGGTTAATAGCTTAATTTAGTTTATGGCGATCCTATGTTACGTCACAGATTTCAACTTTTGCCGGTCTGTAGGCTTTGATAACTAGGTTGAATCAAGTTCGCCACAATTACGCTGCAAAATTCTAGCGTATTTGCGTTTGATGGCTTGATGGATATCCCCCATTGGGTCAAGTGATTTTAATTTGTAAAAGAATTCAATTTTAAGAGTCATGGATCTCTTATTTTTTTATTTGTTAATATTACTTTATGTGTATTCTGAGAATTTTGGAAATACTTTATTGCAATTGTTTGTACTGCATCTAATAAATGTATTTTTCATATATCTAATATCCCTTTGCAGTGTGATAATTTTAAGAAAAGCTGAGTGTTACATGTAGGTACTTTCATTTATAAATACTGATTACTCTATTTTACTCTGTACACTGGTTTGATAGCCACACATTTAAAAAGTATGTGAGTAGAGTTGAATGTAAATTATTTTGTCACTTTTATTGAACATTCAAATTTCAAATGAACTCTCAAATTACTAGGATCAAAATATTTTAAAAAAAAAAATAGTAATTTGCTAGTCTAATATAACTTTGAAGTGCAACTTGTTTTGAAGTAAAAATATATTTGTTGCATTTGAATAAATTCACTAAAACAATCTAAAATCTCACATCCCACTACTAATATTCCATGCTCCATTTAACAGAGAAAGGAGCTCCAAACTGTCCTTTTAAATCTAAAACATGTTCTTTTTTGTTATGTGCATAATGGAATGGAGAAGGAAAAATATATAGTAGATTAACAGTGATTTTTGCTTTCTTCACTAAAACCTTAAATGAAATACACAAAATGGTTTACATTAGCTACTTTTAATGACTCTGCTACCCCACATACAACTTTTCTAAATTCTTAAAGGGAAGTTGTACTTGATAATATGTTATATGAAAGAACAGCAACTAAATATGAACTTTAGCAAGAAGTAGCTATGAACCAATAGACATTAACAGGAAGTAGCTATGAGACGTCCAGCAATCATAGGAACTCAAAAGTTTTTACCACCTAATGAACAGGAGAGAGAATTCAGCAGCAGAAGTGTGATCCGGAGTTCCAAATACAGAAGTCAGTGTGGAAATAAATGAGTCTACATCACTTAATAGCTGAGAGTTCTGCTCCATTAAAGGTGACACCCAGGCTAAAGCTTTGTCTTTAAGCAAGGAAATGATAAAAGTGACCTTTGCCTGGGAAGATAAAAAGGTATGAGGGTCATTCAGGAAATGCAGCCTGCATTGGTTGAGAAAGCCCCTGCAATCAGTGGTACCATCATACTTATCAGGGGTACAGTTATAAATGCAGAGGAGGAAGGCTGTAAAGGTTCAATGTACAATGTAACTAGGATAAGCAATAAACCTGATACTACAGCTATATTACAAATTTAAATTAGTTAGTGTAACAAATGAAGAAGTCTGCTTGCTAGCAAGGAAGCATAAACTTCTTAACTTGTAATAATGTTGCCTAAAGAATCTTCCCACTAACACCAGGAATATTAATGGTATGTTCAGAGACAAAACTATAGCAATGTAGTTCTGAGGTAATGAATAGCACAAACTGAGATTAAACTTAATTCAGCACACAGCAGTAAATATAATAAGTCATTGGTAATTTCTGTAACATGAATGTGTAACTTTTGGCAGCACATATAACATGCAATTAGAAAAGAGTCTGATATATACTTGCAAAGCAGATGTGGTTAGCAATATGCAGGCAGACAGTGTAACAAGCAGACTGACAGGAATGATACGCTCACAAACTGAGAGACTCAGAACGAGTTGCAAGTAGCAAAGAGGTGTGAGGCTAGTATAGTGTTTGTTTAGCTTCAATGGATACAAGTAACAAGCTGGAGAGGTGTGGTTTACACTTCAATAATCCAGCAATGAGTGTCTGGGGGTTGTGAGCTTTATAGGAGGTAATATGAGTTGTTAAGGTGGTATGAATGATTATGGCTACATGCCTTAAGGTGGAAAAGGAATTAGGTTCATGACATATTCCCCCTCACAAGAAAACATCAAAGAGGTTTCAGGGAGCAGGACGATCCGGGTGTCTGCAATGAAACAAAGAGACCAACCTGTCTGCAGTCAAATTAGCAGCGGGCTCCCAAGAATCTTCTGAGGAATCATACCCAGACCAGTGTACAAGATACTGCAGTTTGCCTCGCCAATGTCTGGAGTCCAGTATGGACTGGACTTCAAACTCCGGGTCCGAGGTAGGAGACCCCGGTAAGAGTGACGGTAAGGACGAAATGGCATTGCAAGGTTTGATGAGAGACACATGGAAGGTTGGGTGGATGCGGTATGAGGACAGAAGCTGCAGGGTGACTGTAACTGGGTTTGGAAGAGCAGTAGTAAGGAAGGGACCAACAAAAAGCCTGTTAAATTTCCTGCAAGGAGTTGGGATCCTTAAATTCTTTGTAGATAACCATACATTCTGACTGACAGAATAGTTAGGATGTGGACAATGTCGAGGATCATAAGATCACTTCTGAGAGGCTTGTGCATGCTTAATGTTTTCCTGAATTACCACGTAGGTCTGTTTAATGGAGTTAAAGGTAGAGGATGGAAATGAGGATGGAATCCTGAATTAACGTAGAAGGGGGAGTATCTCGTAGAGGAACTAGTGGTATAATTATATGCGAATACAGCATGGGGCAGATATGTTGCCCAAGATTCCTGTTTGTTGGAATAGAAACACTGTAGGAACTGCTCCAACCACTGATTGGTTCTCTCACACTGCCCATTGGTCTAGGGGTGGTAGGAGGTGGTCAATTGTTGATGGATTCCAAGTGAGGAGCAGAGGTGTTTCCAGAACTTAGGGGTGAATTGCGAACCCCTGTCGCTGAGTACAGTGGTGTGGAGTCCATGTAACCGGATTACTTCTCTAAGGAATAGTTGAGCTGTCTTTTGTGCAGTGGGGAGAGTAGTGGTAGGAATGAAATGGGACATTTTAGACATAAGGTCCACAACAACAAAGACGACAGTGTACCCATCAGATTTTGGCAATTCAACGATAAAGTCCATGGAGACACATGTCCAAGGAAGAGCAGGTAAGGAAGTTTCTGTAATAGGCCTGTAGGTGGTTGGTGGGAAGGTTTACAAGTCTCGCAAATAGTACAGGACTTGATGTATTCCTTAACCGATTGTCTCATAGTAGGCCACCAAAAATACCTCTGTAAGAGGTCAAGCGTCTTGTGGACTCCCATATGACCTGCTAGAAGCGAGTTATGGGCTATGGATAACACCTGATTGTGCAAGGAAGTTGGTACATACATCCTAGAATCTTTACAGAGGATTCCGGAATTATCAGGGCTAAGTGTATATGAGCTCTTGGTGGTGTCCTGTTGTTGGTGGGTTCTGATATCTGCAATATCGTCAGATAAGAGGCCAATAAAATAAGTTTTTGGAATAATTGTTGATGAGGTAGGGATAGCCTTGGGTCATATATCTCTTTGTGAGAGTGCATCAGCCTTCCCATTCCATGTGCCAGGTCAGTATGTGATGTGAAAGGTGAACCGGGAGAAGTATAAGCTCCAGTGGAGCTGTCTGGCAGACAAGTTTCTGTTCGTCTGGAGGTACTGCAGGTTCTTGTGGTCAATGTAAATCACGATGGGCTGTTCGGTACCCTCTAATAAATGTCTCCACTGATCGAAAGATGATTTAATGGCTAGTAGCTCCTTCTCGCCGACTGGGTAGTTCAACTCAGCCGGTGTAAGGAGCCTGGAGAAGTATGACACTGGGTGTAATGAGTCTTTAGGAGTGGACCTTTGGGAGAGAACGGAACCAATGGCATATTCTGAAGCATCAACCTCGAGAACAAACTGACATTTAGTGTTTGGTAAATGGAGGATTGGAGAAGTGACGAACAAAGTTTTGAGGTGGTCGAAAGCAGACTGGGCTGAGGTTGTCTAGAGAAATGGGGTCTTATTCCTGGTGAGGTTTGTGAGAGGCTTGGTTATGGCAACAAAGTTCTGGATAAAGCGTCTATAAAAATTGGCGAAGCCCAGAAAGCGTTGTATATCTTTCACCGAAGAGGGCCTTGGCCATGAGGAGATAGCTGATATTTTGTTATCCTCCATCCTTATCTGACCATCGCTAATGCAATAACCCAAAAAGGAGACCTCCCTGACATGAAACAAGCATTTTTCTAACTTGACATAGAGGCTATGTGTTTGTAATCTGGATAAGACAAGTCTGACATGTTTTACATGTTCCTTGAGAGAGGTTGAGTAGATCAGAATATCGTCAAGATACACTACAAGGAAAGCTTAGAAAATTATTCACCTAAGGTTACTAGTAATTTAACCTACAAGGAAGGTGTCAAGAATGTCCCGGAAAATGTTGTTTATAAAGTTTTGGAATGTTGCCGGGGCATTGCATAAACTGAATGGCATGACCGTATACTCGTAAAGACCATACCTAGTCCTAAATGTTGTTAGCCACTCGTCACCGGCCCTTATTCTAACAAGGTTATAGGCACCCGTGAGATCTAATTTAGTGAATACAGAGGCGCCACGTAACCTCTCAATCAATTCTGGGATGAGAGGAAGTGGGTATCTGTTCTTTATGGTTCGCTTGTTAAGCTCACGATAATCTATTATCGGGCGTAAAGACCTATCCTTGTTTTTTACAAAAAACATAGTCGCACCAGCTGGTGAGGTCGAGGGGTGGATAAATCCCTTTTTAAGGTTCTCAGAAATATAAGTTTTAGATGTAGTAATTCGGGTCTAGATAGGGGGTATATGTGACCATAAGGTATTGTTGCTCCAGCGAGCAGGTCTATGGGACAATCATAACTCCTATGGGGAGGCAATGTCTCAGCCTCCTTTTTGTTAAATACCAATGACAAATCTGAATACTCAGGATGTATAGTAGGAGAAGCAGTGATTAATATGTGTTTATTAGGAAAACAAGTAGAGGTGCAGTAGGAAGATGGAAATGATAGAGTTAGGGAGTCCCAGTGTAATACAGGTTGATGGAGATGAAGCCAAGTGATTCCCAGTACAACAGGGTAGATGGGTGAAGATATGATGTCAACTGTGATTGTTTCTGTGTGACCATGAGAAGATGTGACTAACAATGGGACTGTCTGTTGTGAGACTGGACCAGATGCTAAATGTGAACCATCAATGACTTTCAGAGGCAGTGGAGTGCTTTTTAATAATGGCATCACTGCTGATCCGGTGTTGATCCCACTGTAAGTGTAAAGGTAAGGTGAGGAAAGGACATGAGGTTGACTTAGCGTAGAGACATTTGTGTTCAGTACTTACCTAACTTCTGTTTTAAGAGCTGTGGACATTCCTTCACCACATAGTCAGTACCAGCGCAAAACATGCAAAAGTTGAGATTTCGGCATCTAGACTTCTCCTGTCTATTGAGAGGACCCCTCACAAAGCTTATGTCCATAGGCTGATCAGGAGAAGAGGTAGCCGCGGGAGGTGTTGGTAGCAACCTGCGTGCTGGGTGACCAGAGCTGCCTCTTTCTTGCCTTCTCTCCCTGAGTCTTCGATCTATAGTAGTGTCCAAGGAATAGAAATCCTCCAAACAATCGGGTATTCCAGTCCTGGAAAGTTCATCTTTAATCTCCTCTGAGAGGCCCAGGCGGTATTGATTTTTAAGCGAGATCTCGTTCCAGAACAAATCTCTGGCCCAAATCTTGAAACGGGTTATGTACTCCTCTACAGGAGATTTTGACTGTCTGGGGTTTCTAAGTTTACCCTCAGCAGTGATCTGGCGGTAGGGATCATCATAGAGATTAGATAAAGCCTTAAGGAAGGCATCTAGAGGAATTAAGTATTGGGTCCTGGGACTCATAGAAAGAGTCAGCCCAGGCCCGGGGTTCGCCACGGAGGTAGGAGAGGATAGTAAGCACTTTTCATCTGTCTGTAGCATAGGTTTTTGGTCTTAAATCAAATAGTAAAAGACATGCGTTTCTGAACTGCCTGAAAGTGGAGCGATCACCAGAGAATTTCTCTGGGTAAGAGACCTGAGGTTCAGCCCGGTGGTCTTTTCCAGCATTCTTATTAGATGGGACCTCTCTTAGACAGGCTTTAAGACTCTGGTTTTCCACCTGTAGGTCTCTGAAAGCCTGGGATAAATTATCTAAGCGCTGGTTTAAGATGTGTAGCTGAGTGTGTCACATATGATGGCTCCATAGTTTTGTATGGCTGGATTATTATGTAAAGGTTCAATGTACAATGTAACTAGGATAAGCAATCAACCTGATACTACAACTATATTACGAATTTTAAATTAGTTAGTGTGACAAATGAAGAAGTCTGCTTGCTAGCAAGGAAGCATAAACTTCTTAACTTGTAATAATGTTGCCTAAATAATCTTCCCACTAACACCAGGAATATTAATGGTATGTTCAGAGGCAAAACTATAGCAATGTAGTTCTGAGGTAATGAATACTGTAGAGAATACCACAAACTGAGATTAAATTTAATTGAGCACACAGCAGTAAATATAATAAGTCATTGGTAATTTCTGTAACATGAATGTGTAACTTTTGGCAGCACATATAACATGCAATTAGCAAAGAGTCTGAGATATACTTGGAAAGCAGGTGTGGTTAGCAATATGCAGGCAGACAGTGTAACAAGCAGACTGACAGTAATGATACGCTCACAAACTGAGAGACAACAGCTTAGCACAGAATATTATTTGGCACATACGGACCCTGAATCCAGCTGACAAGCTGAAGGATCTTGTGACCTTAGGCAGAAGGTAATTACCCGGACTTAAATAACCCTGTGCGGCTATGCAAAGAAGAAAACTTCAGAGCGGTAGTTTGCTGAAATGCGTCCAGAATCACTGCAGCGTGTAGAAGAGCAGCATGCCGGGTGTGACGTCAGATGAGCCGGAACAGCTGTTAGACTCAGAGCGAGTTGCAAGTAGCAAAGAGGTGTGCTGCTAGTATAGCGTTTCTTTAGCTTCAATGGATACAAGTAACAAGCTGGAGAGGTGTGGTTTGCACTTCAATAATCCAGCAATGAGTGTCTGGGGGTTGTGAGCTTTATAGGAGGTAATATGAGTTTTTAAGGTGGTATGAATGATTATGGCTACATGCCTTAAGGTGGAACAGGAATTAGGTTCATGACAAAGGCGTAGCAACTGTGGCAGTAGGTGGTTCAGTAGTAAAAGAATCAGAGTAAACAGGTTTGCTTGCAACAAGTGAGGATAGCATAGCAGTAATAGTCTATAATTTGGAGTCCAGACTTTGAAGATGTGTGGCATGGGCTTCCAGCATTTGACTCTGAAGGGAGATGGCTCTTGTTATCTCATTCGGTTCCATGGCCCATATATAATGTAATGTTCATGGGATATTTCCTTTTTAGACCAATCCTAGCCAGTAGTCTTCTTATCCCAGCATCAAGTGGAAACATAAGGAAAAATTCCAGAACTAAGGTTAACAGATTGAAGAAATTAGATAGGACAGGAGCAGCAAACACTATAAGCAGCAAGGGGTCAATAAGGAGCCAGACAGGGAGTCAAGTAGGGCTGAGAATTAAGCAAGCCGTTCTAACTCTCTGAGAAACACAGACCAATCCTGTCCAGTAGTCTTCTTATCCCAGCATCAAGTGGAAATATAAGGAAAAATCCAATAACTAAGGCTAACCAATTGAAGGAATGAGATAGGACAGGAACAGCAAACACTATAAGCAGTAGAAGGTTAATAAGGAGCAGGATACAGAGTCGAATAGGGCTGAGAATTAAGCAAGCAGTTCTATGCCCCTGAGGAACACAAGATATAAAGCAAAAGGAGTGCTCACCAATGTAATGTTCGTGGGATTTTCCTTCTCAGACCAATCCTGGCCAGTAGTCTTTTTATCACAGCATCAAGTGGTAAGATAAGGAAAAATCCCAGAACAAAGTTTAACGGATTGAAGGAATGAGATAGGACAGGAACAGCAGACACTATACGCAGCAGAGGGTTAAGAAGAAGCAGGAGTCAAGTAGGGCTTGAGAAGTAAGCAAGCAGTTATATTTTCCTGAGAAACAAAAGGAGTAAAACAAAAGTAATGCTCACCAGGCAGTGCAGGGTTCAGTAGGAGGAGGCAGTCCAACCTTTCTGAGAATCCAAGGGTAAAGCAAACGAATGGTAACAAGGCAATGTAGGGTTCAGTAACAAGCAAGCAGTCCAATCTTTCGCAGTATCAAAAGGGTTAAGCAAGGGAATAGTCACAAAGAAATGCAGGTCTCAGTAACACGCAGGCAATCCAATATAGAGCACAGCAAATAGCAATAATAGCACCCAGGAGTACACAAAGGTAAACCTATACTTGGGCAGTGAAGAAATGAAAAGGAGGTACTTACATAGGCGCAGGTGCGCACCAAGGAGGGCACAAAGCGGCATTAGCTGTACTCATGGCGGGCGCAGATGACGTCAATACCACGTGTCAACGACAACCCCATGTAGCCATGGCAATGGCCGGAGGAGCAGAGTTTGCTTGACAATTGTAGTTATTTTTTAACTAAGTTGTCTTTATGCTATATATCACATTTATTAAAAATTTACTTTGTTCTATACAGACTGTTAATACCCAGAAGCATCTTGGGAAAGATTGACAGTCTACTATGATGGACTACTATAGAAGTAACATTTGTAAAGTCCTATGTATTTTGCTCATTTTTACATATGTAATTAAAAAAAAATGTTTTGTTTACTGCTTTTTGCACATTCAATAAAAAAATAATTTAAAAAAAGCTCTATTGAGTAGGTAAAATTCCTTATCCAGATTGAAACTGAAATAAGGCACCTTACAAAAAAAGAAGACAATTCCCAAACTCCTCTGGCAGAAGAAGTTGTTAAAAGAAACAATACCTTCCAAGACAGAAGATAAATGTCTAAATTATGCATAGGTTTAAAATGATGAGCTTTCAAAACACTTAAAACCAAATTAAAATTCCAAGGAGGAGAGATTGGTTTTACTACTGGGGTCAATTTATCATGCTCCGTACGGAGCTTGATGCCCTGTGTTTCCAGCGAGCCTTCTAAAGACCTCTGCTCCATAACCTGTCTGCCTGCTCTGAGGCAGCGAACAGAAATCAATCTGATCGAATCTGATCGGGTTGATTGACTCCCCCTGCTAGAGACCTGAGATTCTAATGAAAGAGTTGTGATGCAGAGGAAGAGTCCAAGTAGAAATACTGGACATCTGAACTAAATCTGCATACCAAGTTCTGTGGTGCCAAGATGGAACAATCAGTTGGAGGGAAAAGGTATGCTAGATGGAAAGACCAATGAGCTGCTATAGCATCTACAAATTCTGCTTTTGGTAACCTGGATCTGGCACAATATCTGGGAAGTTTGTGATATAATCAAGAGGCCATAAATTCTATCTCTGGAAGACCCCACCTCTTCACAATCTGGTCAAAGACCTCCTGATAAAGGGACCACTTCCTAGAATGAATAGATTTTCTGATGAGTTAATTTGCTTCCAGTTATTCACTCATGGGGCCTATCTATCAAGCTCCATATGGAGCTTGAGTGCCCATATTTCTGGTGAGCCAGCCATCACCGCAATTCAACACTATTGAATACGATCTGGTTGATTGCCATCCCGCTGCTATCGGCCGATTGACCGCGGATCGGCAGGGGGCGGCATTGCTGATACAATGCTGAATGCGGAGAGTGTATTGCTCTCTGCATTCAGCGATGTCTGTTGGACATGATCCGCTGATCAGATCATGTCGGACAGACACATAATAAATAGACCCCATGGTATGTGAATTGCAGAAATTGTACAGTGATTATGTTTTGTCCAAGATAATAGTAAAAACAAACATTGCTAAGGAACCTCAAGTTCCTATTTGATGGTTGAAATACTCCCCAGCCGTGATGTTATCTCACTGAAAGCAAAGATAAGTCTCTCTTTTGAGAGCAGGCCAACTCTAGAGGACCCTGAAAATTGTGGGGAGTTCTAGAATATTAATTGGTAGCTTTGCCTCCTGGGGAGACCAAACCCCTGCACTCTTTGGGACCCACATGCAGCACCTGAACCCAAGAGACTGGCATCTGTGGTAATTATTGTCCAAGAGGGGAGAATAAAGGACACTCCAAGAGAAATTGATTGATGATTTAATCCACCAACATAAAGACAACTTTACTTTGGAATTTAAGCAAATCCTCTGAGATAACTGCTTGAAATTTTTGCACCATTGTTGTAGCATGCAAAGTTACAGAGAGCACATTTGAAAAAGTGAAAAGGGAATGGTATCTGATTCTGAAATAATTAGACCCAATTCTTCTATATATTGAGTTACCGGTCGAAGTTACATGGACTGAAGGTTTCTGCAAGAATGTTGTACCTTGAATTGTGTTGCTATGTGAGAGAAAGATGCATGGTTAAAAAATCAATAAACACTACCAGAAAAGTAACTCTGGTTTGTAGTGACAGGGAACTCTTTGAAATATTGATTTTCCAACCATAACTGCAAAGACACCACAGTAGTTTATTGGTATGAGAATTAATATAGCTAAAGATTGAACCTGAAGCAAAATACTGCCCAGGTAAGGAGAGACTGAAATACCCTGGGCTCTTATTACTGGATCCCAAAACCTTTTTAAAAAGTATGGGAGCTGTGTCAAGACCAAAAGGAGGGAAAATATATCAACAGAATTCCTCAAGCTCAAAAATACATTTTAGTTTGAAAAAAATGTAATAACATTGAGATTGGTTTATTTAAAAATGTATATTTGTAGAACTATTGTTAGAAGAATATTATTTATGTAATCAACTTAGAGAATTTTTAAGTGTAATACAAGCTAAAACTTAGAAACATTAGATTTTAGGGATAATTTATTAACACTTTCATTCAGAGGCAACAGTAAGTAACATTAGCTAAATAAACAATGGGCACCATTCTGTAAATGCCAGGTGGACAAGATTCACTGGCAGGAACCAGTTTGTTCAGCATAATGGAAAGCAGCCAGCATCTGCTTCCTTCAGTTATCATTGCACAAGCATATGCTTTTGTACCATGCCCCTGTTCTTGCACAACCAATCTCATGAGAGCAGGGTTTATCAATCATCCTGGTTGGACATGACGGTGATAATGTAACTTCATCACTTCAAGGTGGTTCTATGTAGCTACTAAGTGCTGCTAAATAGACATGCACAGACTATTTTTTTCCCATTTTTAATGTATCTATTATAACAAAAAAAATATAGCATATTATGTGACTACCATAGTGAGAAAGTCAAATGCAAGCTGTTGCTGTTGCCGGGTTGGGTGAGATGTATTCACGTGATTTATGGATTTAAGGTTGTTAATGTTATAAATAGCTTACTTTTAATATAATATCTAGATTTTTTAAAATTTTCAGATATTAGGAATGTAGAGATGTTTTACATGAAAATATGATACAATGCAACATATTTTTGCTTATGAAAGGTATATGATTTATAATTGAACCAATAACCTTCTTCATGGATTCATTATGGTACAAAAGCTTGATGTATGATCAAATGTTCTAGGATAACAGAGAGAAAAAATAGTTCAATAGCAAAAGGAGATATTGTAACCAGTGGCGTATTTAGGTTTTGTGCTGCCCTTGTGCCCACCCCTAGGTTTTAGGCTGTTTTTCTGCCATAATATTTTTGTGTCAGGGTATAATGTGACTTTTTTAGGAATGCATGTGTGTATGTATATAGGGTCATCATGTGACATAGCATTTTTAATCCTCACTCTAATCTTGGTAGAATATCCATTGATATAATTAATAATATAAAGCCATTGGTAGATAATGTAGGGTTCTCCTTGGGATTGGGTTATATTGAGAAAGCTTATAAGATTATTCACCTAAGGTTACTAGTATTGCATGAGAGAGTGGTAACTACTAAACTTTATACATGGATGGTCTATACACACCAATATTATTAAAGTATGTTTGCTACCAGCACTTGTTTATTTGTTCAACTTCAATTAATTAACAACTGTTTTAGTTACCTCATATAGGGCTTATTAATTTAACAAACAGGTAGTCCCCCAGTCCCAAGCACAACCATTAGAAAAAAAAAAACATTACAGAATACAGATGATGAGTCTAGCAAAGATCTTAAGCAAAAACATTTATTTATAGCCTGAATGCATGTTATAGAGCTGTGGGATGAAGGCAGTTGTTTGGGGTGTATTAAATATGCTGGGATTTTCTTTGCATTTGCAGCGTGTTAAGACCCCTGTATCAGTATACAATACTGAGATATATAGCTGTTATAGGCTAATTATAAGTGTCTGCAAATTTTCTAGGGGTATATTGGTTACAGGCATGGTCTCATATGGACCGTTGCGTATATTACTTAATTGCGGCCGCCATTTTGGATTTAATGTGGCCCCAGATGTTGTGCTCAATTGCGGCGTTACCTGGCTGCGGATCCCAGCAGAAGGATCTTGTCAATTTTGGGGAATGAGTGTTCACCCCATAACGCTTTCTTTGCGATCTCGCTAAAAGTATGTAATACAGGTATACCTCTCTCATACATCATGTACAAACCCCATTATAGTGAAACAATGCGATTTTAGCTTTCTTTTCACTTGCCAGTGTGTTTAAAAACTTGGAAAACATGTTTGAACTAACATATATTAGGTGTGCAAATAATGCTAGCACAGTAAAGTACATACAGTATTCAATTAGTGTTCAATAAAAACTGTACAGTACCTGTAAAAAAGTGACAAGCTAAAGCTATAGTAAGATTTGCAGACTATGACACTGAGATATAGGACTCAGTTTATGAAGCAGCGGATACAGGTTCGGTGTCCCATCATTTCAAAAGACCGCTGCTTCTTAACCGGTCCGTCACCTGTTTGATTGGGATGATTGATCAGGTGGCTGCCAGTAAGCAGGGCGCAGCATTGCACAAGCATTTCACTAGAATACACATCTCTGTCAGCATTTAGTGATGTCAAGCAGACATGATTCGCTGTAGCCAATCATGTCTGCTCAATATTACCCCATAGAGTGCACTGCAATGCTGTAAACCGACCAAACAGTGCATAACAAAAGGTGCCAGTTGCCTTTCTCACAATCTTACGATGAGTACAGTATGGTTTTAAAATGATTGGAGGTTGAACTTCAGCTCTATATGAGTGCTGTATTAGTGCAGCACTGTGAATGTAAGCGCTGTAAAGCGAGGTATACCTGTAATTTATTTAATATATAAATTATGTCAGACAACAGTTGATTGAAACATTATCATGTAACAAGATTGTGTATTTTACATTCATATCTCTCTCTTTCTTTTTAGAAACCAATTTTAATAATTGACAACATTACTAAGATCAGTACTTTGCTACATTTTAAGTTATAATACAGCAACTTCTTTGTGATCTGTATGTCATGTTGTTTCAGCATGAATAAGAAGATATTTGTGCATTAACAATTCAAAAGGCATATTTAACTAAGGTACATTTCTTTTATTCCTCAGTAGTTGACTGCATGTGAAAATTAATTTTAAATGAACAAGGTTAAAATAATTATATCTTCTTCTGTCTGGTAAATGTTCAGTATTTGACTAATCGTTTAGTAAAATGTTCTATGTTGTCATTTTTAGTTTTACATTTTGGTTCACCAAGATTATTATATGTACTTGCCATTCTGTAAGAGAACTGCTTATTATTCTGCATAGTACTGCAAGATAGTTTATAATTTTTGAAAGCACTAGTTAAAGGGACACTAAAGTCAAACTTAAAGGGACAGACTATTTAAAGATTTGTGTTGTCTAAAAAAGATAGCTAAACCCTTTATAATGCATTTCCCAATTTTGCATAGCCAAAACTGTTGTATGAATACACTTTTTACCTCTGTGATTACCTTGCATCTAACCCTCTGCACACTGCCCCCTTATCTTAGTTTGTTTGACAGGCTTGCATCAGTGCTGACTCATAAATAACTCCATTGGAGTGAGCACAATGGTATCTGTATAACATGCATTAACTAGTGCTGTCTAGCTGTGAAAAATTGTAAGAGGGGGGCCTTTAATGGTTCAGAAATCAGTCTACCTAAGTTAGCTTTTAACAAAGAATACCAAGAGAACAAAGAAAATTTGATTAAAAAGTATTAGGCGATACTCTCCCCCCTATTTGTAAGGTGTATTATAGATTGTTTTCTACACTTTGCATAATTGTTATTGTTAAAATGATGTTCATGACTTTGTATTATGCCTTTTCTAATTTTTCAGTTTATAATTTTTGTCCTTTTCACTTAAACTTTCCTTCCTCCCTCCCCCTCTGTCCAGCCTCGGGAGCTACACACACATTCCAGGTGGGCGGCACTATACATTCGCATACATTGGCGTCTCCCACTAAATTCCCTGTCAATGAATAACTTAACTTCTAAAATTAAATTTCTCTCCCATAATACCAAAGGCCTCAATAGCCCACATAAACGGTCTATGGCTCTAAGAGACTATAAGAGACACAAAGGAGACATTCTCTTTATACAAGAGACTCATTTTAAAAGGGGAAACGAACCTAAAGCTAGTTTTATGAAATTCGGACAGAGTTTCTTCTCTTCTAATACCACGAAACATAATGGGGTTGGAATCCTGATACACAGAGGCCTTCCCTTTGTTGCTTCCTCCATTTATAAAGATAGGGAGGGAAGATACTTGATCCTAGTGGGACATCTCCACCATAAACCTCTGACATTGGTTAATATCTATGCCCCCAATGTGAACCCAGCTCCCTTTTTTCGCCAACTTAGTAATAAAATTCTAGAAGTAGCTAGGGGTAGCCTCATACTGGGGGGCGACTTTAACTTAGCTTTTGACCCAACACTTGACTGCTCTTCCGGCACATCTTCTATACCACATAAAACTTTAAGGCAAATTAAACACTCCCTCACATGTTTAGCTGTACATGACACTTGGCGCCTCCACCACCCAACTGATAGACTTTACCTTTTTTTCTAACCCCCATCAACTGTACACAAGAATAGATTACATCTTTGCTGATGTCTCCAGCCTATCTTCTATTGCCCAGACTCATATAAACCCCATAACTTGGTCAGACCACGCCATCATCAGCTGCCAACTTCACTGGCACCCCATTGACCCGTCCAACTCTCGATGGAGACTTGATGATTCCCTACTTAGAGACCCCCAGATATATATACAGTTACAAAAAGCACTGATCGACTATTTCCAAACAAATGACACCCCTGAAGTTCACATACACAACATATGGAACGCTCATAAATGCGTTATGCGAGGAGAATTAATCGCCCTTAAGGCAGCGAAACGGAAACAGAACGAGTACCTTAATTCTCTTTTAGCTGACATACATAAATTACAGGACTTACATAAATTACATCCCACAAGTACCTCTTTGATGGATAGTATCACCCACAAAAGAGACCAGCTTCGTATATTTCTAGGCACAGAGGCCAAGAACAAGGCCTTATATCTCAGAAAAGTTTATTATGAAGGAGCAAACAAGCAAGGCAGGATGCTGGCCCGGCAGCTCCGGAAACGCACAAATAAGCAATATATTATGGGATTACGCGACCCTGGAGGTGTTAGACTATCCACTTCCAAAGACATTATTCAGGCCTTTAGGGATTACTATGACGCCCTTTATAATATCCGCAGAGGTTCCTCTGATCCTCTCCCGGCAGCAATAACAGATTACTTAAGCGACATTAACCTCCCCAAACTGACTGAGGAACAAAGGGACGAACTAGACGCCCCATTCTCGGAGGAAGAGCTATTACATGCTATTACCTCTTTCCCTTCTGGGAAGGCTCCCGGCCCCGACGGTTTTGGAAACTCATATTATACTCTATTTAAGGAAATACTATCCCCACACTTATTAAAATACTTCCACAGCATAGACGAGGTAGGTGCTTTCTCGCCACTTTCACTTCAAGCCCATATCACTGTAATCCCCAAACCTAACAAATCCCCGGACTTAATAACTAATTACCGCCCTATCTCACTTATTAACACTGACCTTAAGATTTTCGCTAAATTAATCACAACCCGTCTTAATAGACTTCTCAATTCCCTCATACATAACGATCAAGTAGGATTTGTCCCTGGGCGAGAGGCTAGGGACAACACGACACGAAATATACACCTAATCTGGCATGTCTCAAATAAAAACATCCCGACCACTTTCATATCCACTGATGCTGAGAAAGCATTTGACCGGGTTAACTGGTCATATTTAAGAGCTACCCTACATGCTTTCGGCCTTGGCCCAAAAACCCTTCAACGTATATTTGCCCTATATTCCTCGCCCAGTGCTCGTATTCTAGTAAACGGCTCCCTATCCTCGCCGATTGAAATAACAAATGGAACACGACAGGGCTGCCCCCTCTCCCCCTTATTATTTGCCCTATTTATAGAAACCTTTGCACTGAAGATTAGGAATACACCTGAAATTCAAGGTGTCACAGTGGAGAACGATGAATTTAAGATCACGCTATTTGCTGACGACATCCTATTCTCTTTGACCGAGCCCGAAACCTCCATCCCCCCGCTCCTATCTGAATTATCCCTCTTTAACAAGCTCACAGATTTCCTAATCAATCCGAACAAATCTGAAATATTGGCCTTCGGTCTACCCGACCATTCTATAAACACGATTAAAAATAACTGCCCCTTAAAGTGGTGTTCTAAAGCTCTCAAATACCTAGGAATCTACCTCCCCCGGTCAGTCGACAACCTATTTCATACTAACTACATACCTATCAAAACAGCAATAATGCGGGATCTTTCTTCATGGGGTTCAAAAAAGCTCTCCTGGTGGGGTAGAATCAATACCATAAAAATGAATATCTTCCCAAGATTACTCTACATCATGAGTGCAGTGCTGGTGCCTCTACCTCCTAAGTACCTCACCCAAATACAAAACTTAATCAACTCTTTCGTGTGGAAGAAAAAACCCCCTAGAATAAATAAAAAGACCATGCTGCTACCGCGGGAACATGGTGGGTTGGGTCTACCCGACCTAGAAAAATACAGAATGTCCATTTACCTGCAGCGAATTCTAGACTGGAGAGTAGGCAATGATCAGAGGAGGTGGGTCCGACTTGAGAGACAACTAAATTCCGACTTATCACTAGCTTCTACGTGTTGGAGCCCTAACTTCCGTGAGAAAACTAAAACACTACTTAATCCCATCACAAAAGAGACCTTCATACAGTGGAACAGGGCTTCTTACCACCACCCTTGTCTATCCTCTAATCCTGGTCCTCTAACTTCTCTTAGAAATAACCCTGACTTCTCCATAAATCTCCTACAAACATCATTACCTAACACCTCATATGAGGATGATATTCTACTACATAACGTCACTACCGACGATTCCATAAACACTCAAACACAGCTGATAGATAAAGGTTACGAATGGGCACGCAACTGGTTTTCCTATAGAAGACTCCATAACTATATAACCACACATAAACATAAAAATAACATGACTCGCCCTCCAACTAATATTGAGAAACTCTATCTCCTAACCTCACCAGTTAAACACTCTCTGTCTGCTATATATAAAATTCTAACCCAACCCACTCCAGGTAATCTTCCTTACTCTATAGAAATGTGGGAAAGGGAGCTGGGCATAATTATTCTACCTCAAATAGCCACTAACATATTTATTAATACCAAAAAGTCCTCCACCTCAGCATCTATTTTAGAAACCAATTATAAAATATTACACTGTTGGTATCTAACTCCAAGGAAATTACACCGGCTATATCACAATACCAGTAATAAATGCTGGAGATGTGGCCACGTGGGGAGTGGCATGGGCCACATGTGGTGGTGGTGCTCCCAGCTAAACCACTTTTGGTACAAGATAATGGATGAAGTCGGCAATATATTACATACGACCCTACCTGCTGACCCACTCATTTGGCTACTAAATAAGTCTGTCAAGCTCCCTTTTAAATCTCTTCTCCCTTTGTTTCGAATACTCACTAACAGTGTGAAAATCCTGATTGCCAGTCACTGGAAAGCAAAAGATGTTCCCACTTTGGGAATGTGGAGGGCTAAAGTGACCGAGCTACTAGAGCTTGAAGAGTATTCCCTCTATAAGAAAGGTAGTACAGACAACTTTATATCTATACAAGCAATATGGGATGAATACGTTAGAACAATGAGACCCGAATAAGTTATTAGAGTCCCACTTCGAAAAAGCAGAATGCCGCTTATCAACATGACCCCGAGGCTGGACAGACTCCCCCCTTCCCCTCTTTCCCCTCACCTAAATTAACGGCCATACCAAGTTTTTTTTCCCCCCTTCTTTCTTCTCTCCTCATATTACAAAATGTTTGGATCTGTGCCTTCCTTTAACATCTTTAATACCGTAATGTAAACTATGCTGTACATGTATGATGTTGGATGTGTATCGATTCACTTCAATAAAAGAATTTGACTAAAAAGTAAATTGGAAAGTTGTTTAAAATGCATGCCCTATCTGAATCATGAAAGTTTATTTTTGACTTGACTGTCCCTATAAACTTTCATTATCTAATTATATCATGCTGTTTTAAGAGACCTTCAAACTGACTTTCGTTATGAAATTGTGCACAGTCTTTTTATATGCACACTTTTTTTATGTTTAAGTAATTTTTATTAGGTTGAACAATAATAAAAGAATACAGCATAGCTGCTCAGGGTAACTTGAGTATAGATTACAGGTCTCAAGGCAGCTTTAACAAGATGAACATAGTATACAACCAAGGTTTTAACAAGTTTAAGAAAGGAAAAAAAAGAAAAAAGAAAAAGAAGAGGTGGGGGTCTCAATGTCTCCAAGATATAGCCTCCATAAGGGCATGAGATCTCAAATGAATAGGAAGGATATAGATAGAAGAAGAGGGGATAAAGATTGGGGAAAAAAAAAAAAAAAAAAGGGAGTAGGGAGGAAAGAGGAAGAGAAGAGGGAATGGGGAGGGGATGAGGTTGCTGGGGTGTGGTGCTTAAATTATAAAATATATGGTATAAGATGTATAACAGTTTCTTATTATCATTTAGTGCAGCATCTAGCTCGAGGTCTCTCTACGGTTTTTCAAGTCAGTTAACTCTATTATGTGCATGCGTGCCTTATCCTGTTAGCTGTTTTTCATGGCTCAGTGTTCTAGGATTAATATATCATGCCTCATCGTTATGGGTCCCTTGTTCCCAAATGTATATATCAGCTATCATATCTCGCTTGCCTATATAGCAATAGTGCATTTTCTCAAATGCTAGGATATGGTTGACCTCTGCGGTCCATTGGGCTATTGTAGGTATTTCTTGTGTCTTCCACAACCTGGGGATCAATCTCCTAGCGCAGGTCAACATTATGAGTAATAGTTTCTTACCATAGATGCAGGTGAGGCATGGAATGTGGTTGAGGAGGATGGTGTGTGGACCTAAAGAGATGTTTGTACCTAGTATTTTGTTTATGGTGTTTTCCGCCTGTGTCCAAAATTCAGTCAGTAGAGGGCAGGACCACCAAATATGGGTCATTGTGCCTTCTCCTCTGCATCTCCTCCAGCAGTTAGGAGAGGCTGTGGGGTATATACTCCGGAGTTGCTGTGGTGTTAGATACCATCTTGCGATGATTTTGTAATTAGTCTCAGATAGCGTAAGCGAGGTGGAGGAGGAGTGGGTGAGACGGAAACATCTCCTCCAATCCTCTTCTGTTAAGTCAGTTCCTAATTCCTCTGCCCATTTCCTCAAATATGAGGGACGGTGCTCCGGGAAGTAGCCCCTGAGGATTTTATATATCATGGTTGTGTGCTTTTGCAACATGAGGGTTAACACATAGCTGTTCGAATGGAGTTAATGGGCAGATCAATGCACTCTTATGGGGGCTGTTATGTATGGATTGCCGAATTTGTAGGTATGTGAACCAACTATGAAAGGGGTGCCTTAGCTCATCGTTGAGCACAGTCCTATCTTTAACTCCGTAGGTATCTGTAATCAGGTATATTGGGAGATTTTGTAAGAGCTTATTTGTATTAGCATGGGTAAAGGAACTGTGTTTTAAGATTAAGTGGTTATGAAGTAATGGAGTCATAGGAGATATGGCGGTGGACACACCCTTTTGTGTGAATGACTACATCATCCCATTCCTAAAGTGTAACTTTAACATATGTATTGTGTTGGAGCATGTGGGGCCTAGAATTCTTAGGAAGCCAAGGTATGTCTCTCAGGTTTTTAACTTGGGTCAGATGACTTTCCATCTGTATCCATATTTTTGAGGGGGGTGAATGGTTCCACAGGACTATTCTAGTCAAGTGCACTGCTCTATAGTAATTAGCTATGTTAGGAAGATTGAGGCCTCCATCATCTTTGCTAAGGTATAAGGTTTGTTGGGCAATCCGTGGACGTTTGTACGACCATATAAAAGAATTAATTAGTTTTTGTTGTGTTTTAAGGTAGGATTTAGGTAGTGCAATCGGTAAAGTCTGGAAAAGGTATATATATTTGGGGATGACCTTTCGGACCATGTGAGATGTCCCTGTTTGTGCCATTGGTCTAATAGGGTCATAATTTTCATCTGGAGAAGTATATAATTATCGGAAAATAGTTTGGAAATGTCTTTGGGGATTATAAGACCTAGGTATTTAAGCTTATTTGTGATAGTGTATTGCATATGTTGTATTAAATTTTCTGTGTCTTGGGATGTCAAGTTAATCAGCATGAATCCGGATTTCTCCTCATTGATTGAGAAGTTGGACACCTGTTTGTAATTTTCCAGTGTCTCAGTCAATGTGGGGAGTGTGGTTGTTGGAGAGCTTACAGTAAATATTATGTCATCAGCAAATAATAGGCATTTCTGAGTGAGCGCTCCGTACTCTAAACCTTGAATGTTCGGATTCTGCATGATTTGTATCAACAGGATTTCCACTGTGAGAGTGAATAGTAATGGTGAGAGTGGGCACCCTTGGCGCGTACCATTAGAAATGGGGAAGGACTGGGATATCACCCTGTTTACTTTAATCTTTGCACTGGGTTTATTGTAGAGGGCCTGAATTCTGGTAATGAATTTGTCAGAGAAGCCAAATTTTGACAGGGCTATCCACATAAATCGCCAGTTCGCCCTGTCAAAAGCCTTCTCCGCATCGGTAGAAAGCAAAGCTATAGGAGTGTGATTATCATAAGCATGATGTAGGGAGTGTAACAATCTTAAAGTATTGTCCTTGGCCTCTCGGTCTTTAATAAAGCCCACCTGGTCCGGATGGATAACTGTAGGCAAGATTGTGGTCATGCGATTCGCGAGAATTTTTGTATATATTTTTATATCTACATTTATAAGCGATATCGGTCTATAATTGCCTACTAGGTCCTTGGCTTTCCCGGGTTTTGGAATAACTGTGATTAACGCATCTAAGAGGGATGCTGGGAGAGTGTTGCCTTGGTCAATGTCAATGAAAAGAGAGTGGAAGTGGGGACTGATCTGCTCTTGAAATAACTGATAAAATTTTGCTGTAAGTCCATCCGGACCAGGTGACTTACCAGTAGGTAGTGTCTTGATTACTGAGATAATATCTTGTAAAGTTATTGGAGAGTCCAAAAATTGCTTGTCTTCCTCTGTGATTACAGGAGTTTCAACAGTTGTTAGGTATGATGCTATTTTGTCTGATTGTTCGGGTGATGTTACACTTTTTATATTATATAGCTTTGTGTAGTAAGATATAAATGAGTCAGTGATCTCATCATTTTTGGAAGTGGCCTTACCTGAGGGTTGAGTGATAGATCTGATATATGTGGAGTATCTTTGTTTTTTAAGTGACCTGGCTAGGAGACGGCCCACTTTGTTGCCTTCCACAAAAAATTTGGTTTTAGTAGTTAAGGCTCTCATATGAGCCTTTTGGACTAAAAAATTGTTTAGATTTTCCCTTGCTGCTGTGAGATTGGAAAGCTTGGTCACAGAAGTAGGATCTGCTTTGTGTAAGGCCTCCTGGGCAGCCAGGTCACCTGTTAACAAATTGAAATGGTTTGTGTGTAATTTTCGTTTGTTTATGTTTTATCAGTACTCCCCGGATATAACACTTATAAGTCTCCCAATTGTTCGCGAGTGTCGTGTCTTCTGGTTTATTTAGGGAAAAGAATTCTGTTGTGTGTGTCTTAATTTCCTCTACTGTAGTTTGGTTAGTTAGAATAGTGTCATTGAGTCTCCAGTGAAATGTGTTACTGGGTTTGCTAAGCCAATTGAACATAGTAGACACAATCCTGTGGTCAGACCAAGAAGTGTGGGATATTTTGCTTTGTAAGAGTTGTGATAGAAGTATCTGACTGCACAGGACGTAGTCCAATCTGGAGTAGGAGTGTTGTGGGTAGGAAAAGAAGGTAAAATCCTTCTTGTTGCCGTTTGCTATTCGCCAGGTGTCAAAGAGATTCACAGATTGAAGAGCTGCGCAATTGTTTTTCAGGGCGTTATTGCGCATATATGATTTCCCGGAGGAGGTATCTAATACTGGAGTCATAGGGAAGTTGAGATCGCCCCCTAGGACTATAGGGCCCTTAGCGATGTCTAATAATGTGTTAACTAGGGTTTTAAAAAAAGAAGGGGTGGGTCTATTTGGAGCATAAACGCTGGCCAATGTAATCGGGCTGCCATAGTATAATCCAACTAGTATTATAATTTTACCATCCTTATCTGTGTGCTTGTGTAATAGTTCAAAGGAGTTATTGCGTCTAAAGGAGATGCTTACTCCATTTTTCCGATGTGGACCTGAGCTACAAAAATGAGTATCGTAGTATCTTTTAGAAAGTGTAGGTTCGCTGTGCTTTCTAAAGTGGGTTTCCTGTATCATGATAATGTCTATTTTCTTTTTATAGAAGTCGTGATAAGCAATAGAGTGTTTTTCTGCTGAGAGGAAGCCTTTGACATTTTGAGTTGCTATGTGAAGTGTGCCTGCTGTTTGGGATGATGTGAGAACCATTGCCAAGTAGAGAGTTTATCTAGGCTATGTAGCGAAACCAGAGAGAGGCGAGTAGAGTGCTAGGTTAAGCAACCGTGGGGGAATAATATGGAGAGAAAGAAAAAACAAGGGGGAATGGGTGTATATATATATATATATATATATAAATAAAAGAGAGAGAAAAAAAGGGTATATAAAAAAATAAAAAATAAAAATTATAGAAAAACAATATGAGTCAGATATAATTAGTAGAGAGGTAAATAAAAAATATCTGCTCAAAACTTTCCAGTTCAGGTGTTTCGTTGGTTCAACAACCGCACGAACCTGAGCTGGGTACTAAAGAAAGACTTAGGAGCTTTCATACAAGCTGGGCAATTAGGTGGGTACAGTCTATATGACAAAAGTCTATATCATAGGAGAGTCTCAGCCTCTAAGATAAAAAGGTAGTACTAAGGTGCTTGAGTTACTATTATGAATACTTTTCGTAACTAATTCTATATAAATCTGTTGGATTAGATTTAACAGGAAAAAGGGGAGGAGAAGAATAATAAAAAAGGAAGAGCCATGGGGTACAGTAATTATTTCATGCAATTAGCAATATCAATATAACTTTCAACATTTTGTTATCATTAGGCATTCTTTATGTTCCATATTGCTGTTGTACATGGTGTTTTAGGTCCAGGGTAAGCAAGTACATTCAAGTAACGGATGTCAGCCTATAGTATATAAGCCCTGGATCCTTCATATAAGTTATCCTCATTGTGTAAAGGGAGGTTAGGGTCCAATGTCAAATAAGTGAGGTTAGTTGTGTACATAAGAAATTACATAGGTGGTGAGTAAAAGAGCGATTCGCTTTAGTGTCTTCACCCCTAGATAGATAGCGTCTAAGATGAGCATGTCGGTAGCAGTAGTGTCGGTAGAATAAAGTCTGGGGTGATTGGTAGTGTAGAACTGAGGCTGTGTGTGGGTTGATAATGCGGGCTGCCTATGTTAGGTATTGTACTATATGTTAGTGCTGTTGGGATTAGATCCGGATTGACTAGTCATGGTCAATTAAAGCTTTTGTGGGATTTGTAATGTAGACCTTCCGAACAAGTGGCTATGCTATGTACTATAACTAGCGTTCTATTTTTGTCCAGTTAAGTCATTGTCTTAAGCAGAATTAGGAAATATCTAAATAGTGTATAGGTCATCAACAGTCTATGCGAAAAAAATTAAAATAAAAACAATTAACCTTTGAGAACACATTGGAATATAAGGCTTAATAAATCTTAATAACTACTGGATAAGTTGAAAAAAATTTTAAATCTCATAACATTGCAAAAAGATAGTCTCTGCTTCATATCCGTCCATAGGTCAACCAGCAGGTTGACATCTAGCAGTGGGTGGTATTCCTTAGTTACCAAAAAAACACAACCTGTAAACAAACAGCATAGTAAAAAGTAAAGGTAAACTGTATATTCATAGTTACTCATCCAGGGGATTCAGCGTCCGTTCTGTCCATAAGTGGATGAGGGGCTGGTCTGCGTTTCTTTTGCTTGGATTAATCATCTGGTCCTGATCTTCTCTGTGGTTTAGGGTTGGTCTGGTCATTTTGCTGCTTATGGAAGCGATCAGAGTCTCCCTTGTCAGGTTGTGGAATGTTCATCATGTTACAGAACTTATCCATATCTGACAAAGAAGTGCACTCCATCCTCTTGCCATTCTTCATGGTTATCACCGATGTGGGGAACCCCCATCTATAAGGGATACGTAGTGAGCGAAGGTGTGAAGTGAGAATTTGAAAGTCTCTTCTTTGCTGCAAGGTTCTTAAGGAGAGATCTTGGTAGACCTGGATTTTGTGCCCTTGGAAGTTTATTGCCTGTCTTTTTCTAGTTATATTATAAATCTCCTCTTTTTGCCTATAATTTTGAAAATGAACTATAATGTCCCTCGGCGGGGCATCATCTGCAGGCTTTGGTCGGAGAGCTCTATGTGCTCTATCAAGTGGAATTATATTGTTGTCTTCTGCGTTTTCTTCCAGAATCTCAGCGAACAGAGCTTGTAGGTATTCTTGTATTTTGCTAGTCATGACTGTTTCCGGTTTTCCCCTAAAGCGAAGATTTCCTCGTCTGGAGCGGTTCTCCAAGTCGTCTATTTTGTCCTCCAGCTCTGCTATACGTTGATTTTGCCGAGTTTGGTTAGTTGAGAAGGTCGCTATTTTTTGCGATACCACATATTCATGCTCTTCTAATGTGTCTACCCTATGGCCAAGGTCAATAATCTCCTTCTTTAGGTCTGCACATTCGTCCTTTATGCAGGATTTGACCTGTTCAATTAATGCTTCCATAGCTTTATATGTAATTGGGGTGTCTTCTTTGTGTATCTGAGCTAGAGGAGATGGGCATCTGGTGTTATTAGGCATGTCCACTTGTTCCTCTTCGAATTGAACATGTGAGGGTTCAGTGTCATTTTTGTTAGGTATTTGGTCTGTTGGTTTGAAGAAAGCGTGCACTGCTCCCTGATTGGTTTGGAATATTTTCTGTGATTTGTCCAGACGTGGGTTTTTCCTCTGTGACATTGTGGATGGGTATATAGGCTATTGTATATGTAGTAGGGATTATAGGCAATATAGTGGTTCTGCTGAGGTTTGCAGAGTTCAGCTCACTAATACTGTGCCCCCCGGGGAGTTTGCCCTCACAGGGCGATCACGGGCAGGGGCAAATGGGATATGACCCTTCACCTTTTAAAGTGACGGGAAAAGGAGAGGGGGCACAGAGGTATTGACAGCAGAGATTTGTCACAAAAGCAGTCAAAGTTAGCTTTGGGATATTCTTCAGTATGCCTGTCAGGTGTTATAGTTGTGCTTACTGGGTCTGTTTGTTCACTGCTATTAAGCCTGCAAAAGTCTGTGAGAAATCCTTAGCTTTTGAAGTAAAAAAAAAAAAGGATCAGCTAATTCCCCTTTTTGTGTTAGGAGTAGGATTTTTTGCTGGGTGAGCTATATAAATAATGCAGGGGCGCCATTTTACTGGAAACAAGCCAAAAAAATAAATAAATAAATAAAGTGTGTCACATTTAAATACAACAGTTGATGCCTTTGTTCTGCCTCCCTTCTGGTGGTTATGGAGGACAAGTTCAATGCTGGTAGGTAAGGTTCAGATAGATTTAGCCCTATAGAACATGTGTCAGTAATATAGGCTGCGTGGAAACTGACAAAAGGGCTGAGTATTATGGCTGTGCTTTCTGTGTGCCTAGCGTTTGTTGCTGCAGGGGAGGGAGCGTATAGCTGTTGCATCCGCACCGAAGGAGTGCTCAGCGCTCGAAATATTAGCAGTGGTAGCAGATAATTGGTGAATGTCTCAGGCCCCCTTCAAGTGTGTTGGGAGTACCTATGTCTCAGACCTGTAGTGGTGTGCGGCAAGGTCCCTTATAGGCCGCGGCGTGATCGCCTCTTCACCTAAAGCGCTGGTCTGATCTCAGGATAGGATCGGCACTTTGTAGTCCATAATTTCAGAGGTTGGGCGCTGGTTTCATATGACTGTGCTCAGTATGGGCTTTTGAAATGCCCGGCTTGTTCACAGAGCTTTAGAAAAGTGCGGCCATTACAGTCAGCCGCTCGCTCCGCCCCCCTATATGCACACTTTTTAAAGCACAAGCTCCTACTGAGCATGTGCCAGAGTTCACAGTATATACAAATATGAGTCTATGGTTGGCTGATGGCTATTTTATAGTAATATTTTTGGTTTTACTGTAAAGTTAACCAAATAAGTTCAGATTTTTTTTTTTTTTATTCAAATCAGGCTTAAAATGTTATTTTCACATATGGAGTTAAAACGAGAATTTATCAGGATTGCAGGGTTAAAGATACATGACAGACAAATTTAAACTTATGATTCCAAAAGAGCACGTCACTTTAAGGTTCTCATGGTTGCCTTTATTGATAAACATATGTACATATCTTCAGCAGCAGCAATGCACTGCTAGAAGATTCATAGCTACACAAATTTGTCTCTTGTCAATGGATCACCAGATATACTTATTTAGTGTCCATTAGTTTATTGCTGCTCTGAAATTGCTCTGAAATTGTTAAAGAATATTATTTTTTTGTAATTTTCCTTGTTTGGGCCTTGCACCCAGGACTGACTGGGGTTAACTGCCTGTGACTCTGGTGACAGTGTAGCTTCCTGAGAGTGCTGGTTTGTACCCAGGGCTGTGCATGTTGCAGGGTCATAGGATGTGGACCCGGTCCGGCCTGAGAGTGCTGACCCTACCCATGTTTTGTATATTTTTGGGAAATTACATAAGCCTGTGCACCCTCCATTTTTTCACAGTTGCTTTTTTTTCACAGTTGTTTGATTGTGAGCCTGCATTGTGTGGCTGTTTAGGGACCCAGATTTATTTGGAAGAAACCTTGACGAGGTACCTGGGCTTTTCCCATTTGGCCAGATGCGGAAACTAATTCTTCCATTGCTGCTTTTTATCTTAGTTGAGAGCTTGTGAGTGAGTGCTGGACTTTTTCTGTGTGTTTATATTAAAAAAAATATTATTTTTTTGTAATTTTCCTTGTTTGGGCCTTGCACCCAGGCCTGACTGGGGTTAACTGCCTGTGACTCTGGTGACAGTGCAGCTTCCTGAGAGTGCTGGTTTGCACCCAGGGCTGTGCATGTTGCAGGGTCATAGGATGTGGACACGGTCCGGCCTGAGAGTGCTGACCCTACCCATGTTTTGTATATTTTTTGGGAAATTACATAAGCCTGTGCACCCTCCATTTTTTCACAGTTGCTTTTTTTTCACAGTTGTTTGATTGTGAGCCTGCATGGTGTGGCTGTTTAGGGACCCAGATTTATTTGGAAGAAACCTTGACGAGGTACCTGGGCTTTTCCCATTTGACCAGATGCGGAAACTAATTCTTCCATTGCTGCTTTTTATCTTAGTTGAGAGCTTGTGAGTGAGTGCTGGACTTTTTCTGTGTTTTTATATTAAAAAATATTATTTTTTTGTAATTTTCCTTGTTTGGGCCTTGCACCCAGGCCTGACTGGGGTTAACTGCCTGTGACTCTGGTGACAGTGCAGCTTCCTGAGAGTGCTGGTATGCACCCAGGGCCGTGCATGTTGTGTACCTGGTCCGGCCTGAGAGTGCTGACCCCACCCATGTTTTGTATATTTTTGGGAAATTACATAAGCCTGTGCACCCTCCATTTTTTCACAGTTGCTTTTTTTTCACAGTTGTTTGATTGTGAGCCTGCATTGTATGGCTGTTTAGGGACCCAGGTTTATTTGGAAGAAACATTGACGAGGTACCTGGGCTTTTCCCATTTGGCCAGATGCGGTAACTAATTCTTCCATTGCTGCTTTTTATCTTAGTTGAGAGCGTGTGAGTGAGTGCTGGACTTTTTCTGTGTTTTTATATTAAAAAATATTATTTTTTTGTAATTTTCCTTGTTTGGGCCTTGCACCCAGGCCTGACTGGGGTTAACTGCCTGTGACTCTGGTGACAGTGCAGCTTCCTGAGAGTGCTGGTATGCACCCAGGGCCGTGCATGTTGTGTACCTGGTCCAGCCTGAGGGTGCTGACCCCACCCATTTTTTGTATATGTTTGGGAAATTACATAAGCCTTTGCACCCTCCATTTTTTCACAGTTGCTTTTCTCTTGTTAAGTGTATCCAGTCCACGGATCATCCATTACTTGTGGGATATTCTCCTTCCCAACAGGAAGTTGCAATAGGATCACCCACAGCAGAGCTGCTATATAGCTCCTCTCCTCACTGCCATATCCAGTCATTCTCTTGCAACTCTCAACAAAGACGGAGGTAGTAAGAGGAGAGTGGTGTATTATAGTTAGTTTTTTAACTTCAATCAAAAGTTTGTTATTTTTAAATGGTACCGGAGTGTACTGTTTTATCACAGACAGCATTAGAAGAAGAATCTGCCTGTGATTTCTATGATCTTAGCAGAAGTAACAAAGATCCACTGCCGTTCTCACATATTCTGAGGAGTGAGGTAACTTCAGAGGGGGAATGGCGTGCAGGTTTTCCTGCAATAAGGTATGTGCAGTTAACATATTTCTAGGGATGGAATTTGCTAGAAAAATGCTGCTGATACCGGATTAATGTAAGTTAAGCCTAAATGCAGTGATTTAATAGCGACTGGTATCAGGCTTATTAACAGAGATACATAAGCTTATAAAAGTGTAATATAAAATGTTTGCTGGCATGTTAATCGTTTTTATATATGTTTGGTGACAAAACTTATTGGGGCCTAGTTTTTTTCCACATGGCTGGCTTGATTTTTTGCCTAGAAACAGTTTCCTGAGGCTTTCCACTGTTGTAATATGAGTGGGAGGGGTCTAGCACAGCTAAAATTACAGACAGAGACATTCAGCTTCCTTCTGCATGATACAGGACATCTCTGAAGGGCTCAAAAGGCTTCAAAAGTCGTGTTTGAGGAGGGTAACAACCACAGTAGACCTGTGGCAGTTGTTGTGACTGTGTTTAAAAACGTTTTTGTCATTTATTATTCCGTTTTTGGTATTAAGGGGTTAATCATCCATTTGCAAGTGGGTGCAATGCTCTGCTAACTTGTTACATACACTGTAAAAATTTCGTTAGTGTAACTGCCTTTTTTCACTGTTATTTCAAATTTTGTCAAAATTTGTTTCTCTTAAAGGCACAGTGACGTTTTTTATATTGCTTGTTAACTTGGTTTAAAGTGTTTTCCAAGCTTGCTAGTCTCATTGCTAGTCTGTATAAACATGTCTGACACAGAGGAAACTACTTGTTCATTATGTTTAAAAGCCATGGTGGAGCCCCATAGGAGAATGTGTACTAAATGTATTGATTTCACCTTAAACAGTAAAGATCAGTCTTTATCTATAAAAGAATTGTCACCAGAGGGGTCTGTCGAGGGGGAAGTTATGCCGACTAACTCTCCCCACGTGTCGGACCCTTCACCTCCCGGTCAAGGGACGCTCACTAATATGGCGCCAAGTACATCAGGGACGCCCATAGCGATTACTTTGCAGGACATGGCTGCAATCATGAATAATACCCTGTCAGAGGTATTATCCAGAATGCCTGAATTGAGAGGCAAGTGCGATAGCTCTGGTGTTAGATGAGATACAGAGCGCGTAACTGCTGTAAGAGCCATGTCTGATACTGCGTCACGATATGCAGAACCTGAGGACGGAGAGCTTCAGTCTGTGGGTGATGTCTCTGAATCAGGGAGACCTGATTCAGAGATTTATAATTTTAAATTTAAGCTTGAGAACCTCCGTGTATTGCTTGGGGAGGTATTAGCTGCTCTGAATGACTGTGACACAATTGCAGTGCCAGAGAAATTGTGTAGGCTGGATAAATACTATGCAGTGCCGGTGAGTACTGATGTTTTTCCAATACCTAAAAGGCTTACAGAAATTATTAGTAAGGAGTGGGATAGACCCAGTGTGCTCTTTTCCCCACCTCCTATATTTAGAAAAATGTTTCCAATAGATGCCACTACACGGGACTTATGGCAGACAGTCCCTAAGGTGGAGGGAGCAGTTTCTACTTTAGCAAAGCGTACCACTATCCCGGTTGAGGACAGTTGTGCTTTTTCAGATCCAATGGATAAAAAATTATAGGGTTACCTTAAGAAAATGTTTATTCAACAAGGTTTTATTTTACAGCCCCTTGCATGCATTGCGCCTGTCACTGCTGCGGCGGCGTTCTGGTTTGAGGCCCTGAAAGAGGCTATCCATACAGCTCCATTGACTGAAATTATTGACAAGCTTAGAACTCTTAAGCTAGCTAACTCATTTGTTTATGATGCCATTGTTCATTTGACTAAACTAACGGCTAAGAATTCCGGATTCGCGTAGGGCGCTATGGCTCAAATCCTGGTCAGCTGATGTGACTTCAAAGTCTAAATTACTCAACATTCCTTTCAAGGGGCAGACCTTATTCGGGCCTGGTTTGAAAGAAATTATTGCTGACATTACTGGAGGTAAGGGTCATACCCTTCCTCAGGACAGGGCCACATCAAGGGCCAAACAGTCTAATTTTCGGCCCTTTCGAAATTTCAAGGCAGGTGCAGCATCAACTTCCTCTGCTTCAAAACAAGAGGGAACTTTTGCTCAATCCAAGCAGGCCTGGAAACCTAACCAGTCCTGGAACAAGGGCAAGCAGGCCAGAAAGCCTGCTGCTGCCTCTAAGACAGCATGAAGGAGCGGCCCCCTATCCGACAACGGATCTAGTAGGGGGCAGAATCTCTCTCTTTGCCCAGGCGTGGGCAAGAGATGTTCAGGATCCCTGGGCATTGGAGATCATATCTCAGGGATATCTTCTGGACTTCAAAGCTTCTCCTCCACAAGGGAGATTTCACCTTTCAAGATTACCTGAAAACCAGATAAAGAAAGAGGCATTCCTAAGCTGCGAACAAGACCTCCTTGTAATGGGAGTGATCCATCCAGTTCCGCGGACGGAACAAGGACAGGGGTTTTATTCAAATCTGTTTGTGGTTCCCAAAAAAGAGGGAACCTTCAGACCAATTTTGGATCTAAAGATCCTAAACAAATTCCTCAGAGTTCCGTCATTCAAGATGGAAACTATTTGAACCATTTCACCCATGATCCAAGAGGGTCAGTACATGACCACAGTGGACTTAAAGGATGCCTACCTTCACATTCCGATTCACAAGAATCATCATCGGTTACTGAGGTTTGCCTTTCTAGACAGGCATTACCAATTTGTAGCTCTTCCATTCGGGTTGGCTACAGCCCCAAGAATTTTTACAAAGGTTCTAGGCTCACTCCTGGCGGTCCTAAGGCCGCGAGGCATATCGGTGGCTCCTTACCTAGACGACTACCTGATACAGGCGTCAAGCTTTCAAATTGCCAAATCTCATACAGAGATAGTTCTGGCATTCCTGAGGTCGCATGGGTGGAAAGTGAACGAAGAAAAGAGTTCTCAATCTCCTCTCACAAGGGTTTCCTTCCTAGGGACTCTAATAGATTCTATAGAAATGAAAATTTACCTGATGGAGTCCAGGTTATCAAAACTTCTAAATGTTTGCCGTGTTCTTCACTCCATTCCACGCCCCACGGTGGCACAGTGCATGGAAGTAATCGGCTTAATGGTAGCAGCGCTGGACACAGTGCCATTTGCGCGCCTGCATCTCAGACCGCTGCAATTATGCATGCTCAGTCAGTGGAATGGGGATTACACAGATTTGTCCCCTCTACTAAATCTGGATCAGGAAACCAGAGATTCTCTTCTCTGGTGGTTATCTCCGGTCCATCTGTCCAAGGGTATGACCTTTCGAAGACCAGATCGGACAATTGTAACAACAGATGCCAGCCTTCTAGGCTGGGGTGCAGTCTGGAACTCCCTGAAAGCTCAGGGTTCATGGACTCAGGAGGAGAAACTCCTCCCAATAAATATTCTGGAGTTCAGAGCAATATTCAATGCTCTTCTAGCTTGGCCTCAGTTAGCAACACTGAGGTTCATCAGATTTCAGTCGGACAACATCACGACTGTGGCTTACATCAACCATCAAGGGGGAACCAGGAGTTCCCTAGCGATGTCAGAAGTCTCCAAGATAATTAGTTGGGCAGAGACTCACTCTTGCCACCTGTCAGCGATACATATCCCAGGTGTAGAGAACTGGGAGGCGGATTTTCTAAGTCATCAGACTTTTCATCCGGGGGAGTGGGAACTCCATCCGGAGGTGTTTGCTCAATCGGTTCTCCATTGGGGCAAACCAGAATTGAATCTCATGGCATCTCGCCAGAACGCCAAGCTTCCTTGTTACGGATCCAGGTCCAGGGACCCAGAAGCGGCACTGATAGATGCTCTAGCAGTGCCTTGGTTCTTCAACCTGGCTTATGTGTTTCCACCATTTCCTCTGCTCCCTCGTCTGATTGCCAAAATCAAACAGGAGAGAGCATCTGTGATATTGATAACGCCTGCGTGGCCACGCAGGACCTGGTATGCAGAACTAGTGGACATGTCATACTTTCCACCATGGACTCTGCCTCTGAAAGGACCTTGTATTAGAAGGTCTTGTCTCAATCATCCGAATCTACTTTCTCTGAGACTGACTGCATGGAGATTGAACGCTTGATCCTATCAAAGCGTGGCTTCTCCGAGTCAGTAATTGATACCTTAATACAGGCACGAAAGCCTGTCACCAGGAAAATTTACCACAAGATATGGCGTAAATATCTTCATTGGTGTGAATCCAAGATTTACTCATGGAGTAGGGTTAGGATTCCTACGATATTGTCCTTCCTCCAAGAGGGTTTGGACAAAGGATTATCAGCTAGTTCTTTAAAGGGACAGATTTCTGCTCAGTCTATTCTTTTACACAAACGTCTGGCAGAAGTTCCAGACGTTCAGGCATTTTGTCAGGCTTTAGTTAGAATTAAGCCTGTGTTTAAACCTGTTGCTCCTCCATGGAGCTTAAACTTGGTTCTTAAAGTTCTTCAAGGGGTTCTGTTTGAACGCCTTCATTCTATTGATATCAAACTTCTATCATGGAAAGTTCTTTTTCTGATGGCTATTTCCTCGGCTCGAAGAATCTCGGAGTTATCTGCGTTACATTGTGATTCTCCTTATCTGATTTTTCATTCATATGAAGTTGTTCTGCGTACAAAACCTGGGTTTTTACCTAAGGTGGTTTCTAACAAGAATATCAATCAAGAGATTGTTGTTCCATCATTATGTCCTAATCCTTCTTCAAAGAAGGAACGCCTTTTGCATAATCTAGATGTAGCCCATGCCTTGAAGTTTTACTTACAGGCTACTAAAGATTTTCGCCAAACATCTAACCTGTTTGTCTTTTACTCTGGACAGAGGAGAGGTCAAAAGGCCTCGGCTACCTCTCTTTCTTTTTGGCTTCGGAGTATAATCCGTTTAGCTTATGAGACTGCTGGACAGCAGCCTCCTGAAAGGATTACAGCTCATTCCACTAGAGCTGTGGCATCCACCTGGGCCTTTAAAAATGAGGCCTCTGTTGAACAGATTTGCAAGGCTGCGACTTGGTCTTCGCTTCATACTTTTTCCAAATTTTACAAATTTGATACTTTTGCTTCTTCAGAGGCTGTTTTTGGGAGAAAGGTTCTACAGGCAGTGGTTCCTTCCGTTTATGTTCCTGCCTTGTCCCTCCCATCATCCGTGTACTTTAGCTTTGGTTTTGGTATCCCACAAGTAATGGATGATCCGTGGACTGGATACACTTAACAAGAGAAAACATAATTTATGCTTACCTGATAAATGTATTTCTCTTGTAGTGTATCCAGTCCACGGCCCACCCTGTCCTTTTAAGGCAGGTCTAAATTTAATTAAACTTCAGTCACCACTGCACCCTATGGTTTCTCCTTTCTCGGCTTGTTTCGGTCGAATGACTGGATATGGCAGTGAGGGGATTTGCTATATAGCAGCTCTGCTGTGGGTGATCCTATTGCAACTTCCTGTTGGGAAGGAGAATATCCGACAAGTAATGGATGATCCGTGGACTGGATACACTACAAGAGAAATACATTTATCAGGTAAGCATAAATTATGTTTTTTTTTCACAGGTGTTTGATTGTGAGCCTGCATTGTGTGGCTGTTTAGGGACCCAGGTTTATTTGGAAGAAACTTTGACGAGCTACCTGGGCTTTTCCCATTTGGCCAGATGAGGTAACTAATTCTTCCATTGCTGCTTTTTATCTTAGATGAGAGCTTGTAAGTGAGTGCTGGACTTTTTCTGTATGTTTATATTAAAAAAAAAAAATATTATTTTTTTGTAATTTTCCTTGTTTGGGCCTTGCACCCAGGCCTGACTGGGGTTAACTGCCTGTGACTCTGGTGACAGTGCAACTTCCTGAGAGTGCTGGTTTGCACCCAGGGCTGTGCATGTTGCAGGGCAGGGGCGAAACTACAGGGGGTGCAGAGGTTGCAATTGCGACTGGGCCCCCAAGTGTGGGGGCCCAGCTTAAAAAATTAAAAAAAAAAAATAATATTTTTTTTTACAATAAAAAACGTTGACCTGCACTGATATCATGTGAGTGTGACATGATGCTTCACTAGTGTCTCTGACTACAGGGGTTAGTGTTTCTGTTTTACCCATTGGTGTTTATGTGTGTGTATGTGTGTATGTATGTATGTGACTGTGTGTGCATTTATGCAGGTATGTGTGTGTGTATGTTTGTGGAACCAGCAAATTACAGACCTTGTTACTACAGCATGGGGGGGGGGCGGGGGGGGGGTAACAGTGTCACTATACACTGTGTGCAGAATTATTAGGCAAATGAGTATTTTTACCACATCATCCTCTTTATGCATGTTGTCTTACTCCAAGCTGTATAGGCTTGAAAGCCTGCTACCAATTAAGCATATTAGGTGATGTGCATCTCTGTAATGAGAAGGGGTGTGGTCTAATGACATCTACACCCTATATCAGGTGTGCATAATTATTAGGCAACTTCCTTTCCTTTGGCAAAATGGGTCAAAAGAAGGACTTGACAGGCTCAGAAAAGTCCAAAATAGTGAGATATCTTGCAGAGGGATGCAGCACTCTTAAAATTGCAAAGCTTCTGAAGCGTGATCATCGAACAATCAAGCGTTTCATTCAAAATAGTCAACAGGGTCGCAAGAAGCGTGTGGAAAAACCAAGGCGCAAAATAACTGCCCATGAACTGAGAAAAGTCAAGCGTGCAGCTGCCAAGATGCCACTTGCCACCAGTTTGGCCATATTTCAGAGCTGCAACATCACTGGAGTGCCCAAAAGCACAAGGTGTGCAATACTCAGAGATATGGCCAAGGTACAAAAGGCTGAAAGACGACCACCACTGAACAAGACACACAAGCTGAAACGTCAAGACTGGGCCAAGAAATATCTCAAGACTGATTTTTCTAAGGTTTTATGGACTGATGAAATGAGAGTGAGTCTTGATGGGCCAGATGGATGGGTCCGTGGCTGGATTGGTAAAGGGCAGAGAGCTCCAGTCCGACTCAGACGCCAGCAAGGTGGAGGTGGAGTACTGGTTTGGGCTGGTATCATCAAAGATGAGCTTGTGGGGCCTTTTCGGGTTGAGGATGGAGTCAAGCTCAACTCCCAGTCCTACTGCCAGTTTCTGGAAGACACCTTCTTCAAGCAGTGGTACAGGAAGAAGTCTGCATCCTTCAAGAAAAACATGATTTTCATGCAGGACAATGCTCTATCACACGCGTCCAAGTACTCCACAGCGTGGCTGGCAAGAAAGGGTATAAAAGAAGAAAATCTAATGACATGGCCTCCTTGTTCACCTGATCTGAACCCCATTGAGAACCTGTGGTCCATCATCAAATGTGAGATTTACAAGGAGGGAAAACAGTACACCTCTCTGAACAGTGTCTGGGAGGCTGTGGTTGCTGCTGCACGCAATGTTGATGGGGAACAGATCAAAACACTGACAGAATCCATGGATGGCAGGCTTTTGAGTGTCCTTGCAAAGAAAGGTGGCTATATTGTCACTGATTTGTTTTTGTTTTGTTTTTGAATGTCAGAAATGTATATTGAGATGTTATATTGGTTTCACTGGTAAAAATAAATAATTGAAATGGGTATATATTTGTTTTTTGTTAAGTTGCCTAATAATTATGCACAGTAATAGTCACCTGCACACACAGATATCCCCCTAAAATAGCTATAACTAAAAACAAACTAAAAACTACTTCCAAAACTATTCAGCTTTGATATTAGTTTTTTGGGTTCATTGAGAACATGGTTGTTGTTCAATAATAAAATTAATCCTCAAAAATACAACTTGCCTAATAATTCTGAACTCCCTGTACAGTACCACTATATACAGTACAGGGGGGCTGGACTATGTCACAGACTACTGTGGTCACTTTATAAAGTATTGGGGCAGGTAGGGTCAGGCCAGACATCTCACCTGCAGATTACAGACTGTGTCACTGACTCACTATATACAGTACTGGTGTATTAAACAGTGTCACTATATACAGTAATAGGGGGTCAGACCATCTCACAGACTGTGATTCACATTTTTTTCCCTGTGTTAAATCTAAAAAAAAAAATATGATATGTATCAAATTCACTTTTTTTGGGGTGTGGGGGGGGCCTTCTTAGTTTCTTGCACCTGGGCCCTGTGGTTTCTAGTTACGCCTCTGTTGCAGGGTCATAGGATGTGTACCCGGTCCGGCCTGAGAGTGCTGACCCCACCCATGTTTTGTATGTGTATATATATATATATATATATATATATATATATATATATATATATATATATATATATATATATATATATATATATATATATATATATATATATATATATAATCCAATGATGCAGGCACTCCGTGGTCCTTTATAAAATATTAATTTATTAAGTCCATTTAAAAAGCATGACGTTTCGGTGCATTCCTTCACCTTTTTCAAATGCCAAAAAAGTACATATACAAAAAAATATTATAAAACTCCTAACAAATTTACTTCTAATGTGCCCTTATATATTCTCTTTATTCAGTGTTCAGCTTGTAGATTGCCGCCAACGAGATTGGGCGTCTGATGTCATCATAGCGCAAATAAAATAAAAATTTGTACCAACATTTTAAGCCTCATAGAATTGAAAATAATCTAACATTAATGGCTTATTAAATCACTTGATAGTCCAGGGTGTTCATCAAAACTCTAGAAGAATCAACTTCTTTACACTCTATAGTTCCACATTCCACCCCTATTCTTAGGCCAGTATATCTTCCAGCATCCACTCAAATATAATACTTACGCAACTCCAGATAAATTATATTAATCTCTTGGTCAACTATAATGGAAGCCTCTAATAGCACAAGTAGACCCAACATATACTATTCCTAGATATCTATAACTGATCTAGATCAATTAGAGCAAGACTTTTAACAAATCTTTAATGAAGAGAGTATCACTAGGCCCTTAAGTAATCAATTCCAATCAATGGAATCATTAATGAAAAAAGAAACAAGACTTAAGTGGGATAAGTGGACCCTGGAACGATATATTCGTCTGATAATAGTACCCAGAGGCCTTAGAATTAGGAAGTATCCAACATTTGCAATAGACGAAAAAACATTAATTGAAAATTGGAATAACAATCTGTCAGAATGTTCTTTTAATTTGATGCAAATGATCATAGCATATAAAGATGCTCAACTTCTGAGTGTCAGGGAAGAGATAGAGAGACTACAGGTAGAATATACACACCCTAGAGGAAAAATACAGGGAGTATGACGGTATACTCAAAGAAACAATAGCTAAACTGAAAAAGGAGCTTATAGAGACCAAACAAGAGAAACATTTATGTGATAAACTAGACTATTCCCAGGGTAAATATAATAGGAAAAATAAAGGGTGACTCCTAGTGCAGATCAATTTGACTTTATAAGTCCCGGTAATGACCAAAGTATCCCAGGGTACTCACATTTATTAACGCACTAAATGGTGCATAAAGCGCCTACTGGACTATTAAAGTGGCCCAGGGATGGTAGATATATAAAGACTCACAAAGTAGTGCTAATGTTAAAAGATTATATTTATAAAAAAAGATAATAAAAGTATACAATATATAGTATATAAAGCTACTATATTGCTACTTGTTTCTCGGCGTCCTCTGCACCGTTTCCTCAGGCATATAGTACTCACAGCATTTTGAGTCTCAAATATACAAGCATCCTACCAATCACTAACAACTAACCTCCCCCCATATGCAGGTGTCTAATTAGCACAAAAATCATATAACAAAAAATAAAATGATCTATACAATCCATAAAAAACGGTATTACATACTCAGTGAATATAATACATTTTAAAATGCATCGCCTATTGCGGAGTCCGACATAAGCTCATAAATTGATACAATATATAAAATATAAATGAACATATATACAATTTGAACATATTATCACAGGGCCACAATCTCAAAAGAACCACTTATGGCAAAATGCCAAATCAATCTAGCAGATTAAAAGTAGGCACATATAAGTGTAAACACAGTCGCTGCCATATGTGTCAATATATAACGGATGGATCAATATCCATCACATCACATAGTACAGGTGAAACATTCCAGCTGTCCCAGAGGATTACCTGCAATTCTACCTATGTGGTGTACTGCATTTCTTGTATTTGCGGATTGCAATACATAGGTCGTACTTGCAGAAAGGTACGCCAGAGATGGTCTGAACATCTTAGAAATATAGAAAGAGGTACTAATAAATATAGCACCTCAAGACACCATACCCAAGTACATGGGGTTGGACTGTGTCAAATGAAAATAACATCATTAGAAATTTTTTTGAATAATAACTTTCAAAATAGAATGTCTAGACTTCGACAGCGAGAGACATACTGGATATATAGATTTGCTTCTTTATATCCAGATGGCCTCAATGAAGTCATTGACACTGGGGCATTTTTAAAAAGTTATCAAGTATTATTTGACATTGTTGATTGTAGACGGCTATCTTATAGAACACTGTCCTTGGCATTATGAAGGAATATATAGTTGTAGGTAGACACTATAACATTAGTATCCACACTAGAGTTTATTATTTATACTTTTTGCATTATTATTTTTATCATATCACATTATTTATACACTTTTAGGTTTATAAATATGTATTATATTTATTCACTTCTCATCATTCATGATGAATTAGATATTTTTTATTGACATCATAGTTAGTATTTAGAGTAAGTGGGGGATTAGAAGGAGTTAGAGAATGACAGATACTATACCTGTATATAAATCACAACAAGTATTTATTATACCATTGCTATATGTTAATGTTTGTGATACGTATCTGTTTGTGGATTCTAGGTGAGCAGAACTAAACAACTAGAAATACTAATTGTACAAAGAGATACATTTAGGATTGATAGAAAAGAATTCCACAAAAGTAATATTACATATGAACTCCAAATAATGTGGATATAAGATTACTCTATGTATTAAAATGTTCCATATCATTCATACTTTAAATCTTTATTCTTGCAACTAGGAACAACCATTCACGCGGTAGTAGCCAAAAAGAGTTAAAAACACTTAAACCCAGTCACCTAGGATTGGATTAATCAAATAAGTACCGTTGTATATACTTTTGCCTAATGCCCACAGGAGAAATAATCTAGAATAAGCTAAGCCCTTACAATCCGAGGGCTGAATTACTTTTAAGTATTAATTCTTGGTTATAAATAGTGGGCACCAGGTATCAACATAAATTTATAAAGATTAAAATTGTTATTAGAACATGGGTAAACAGTTAAAAGAGACAGACAGGAGAGACGAAGCTACTCCTGCTGGACCCCTGACGCGCGTTTCACAGAACGCTTCCTCAGAGGGGGTGCGGGCTGCTGCTACTCAGCGTTATTTGTGAGATTGTTTGTCCCACTTCATGGCCCTGATTTGTTGTCTCACAGTTGTCGTCGATCCGATTTGCTAATGAATCTGTCTGTTATTAGGAAAAGCTCTGACGTTCAGAGCTCTGCTGCGTAATGAGGGAGTGTCGATTGAGAGGCGTGTATGATTCAACCTCTTAACCAGTCACTGCATAATAAACTGGGGATGTGTGTTTTGTGTGATAACGATTGGATGATCACTGTGTAATGTACACAAAGTCTCAGATGTTATGTGCTGCTTTGTATTGAGGGATTAGAGTGATCCACATAAATCACCATTCGATCTTGAGAGAACTAGGATCTTAATGTTCTGAGCAGAATGTTAAATTGTTCAACATTTGGGACATTGATAAATATAGCGTATGATCTAATAGTTATGGATTGACATATTGCAGCATGAAATCTGATGATATGTTATCATGACGTACTGTGATATTAATATGCCTGTATGCTATTTGTTAAGAGTCTATCAAATATTAAAACAGATCCTGATGTGCAGTATTAATTTTCTTGTCCATCAAAAATGTGTACTAAGGGGCGTGATGAAATCTAGCTCTTGACCAATCACTGATATTTTGAGCTGTAAGTGTATATGATGCATGATAAAAGTTAAGTAATGAGCTAGATGGAACGGTGACAATGTTGATAATTGTCTATCTATTATGCTATATAAGATTCCTTATGTAATAGCAACTTTTATTAAAAAATGCAGTACTCTGTCATATTACAGACAGTGTGCGATCAATATGCTCACTAATAAGTCAGGGAAGCATTCCGTATTTGAACTGCATATATCGGTAAGTTTGGGTGTGAACAAACTTAATATTACCATATTTCATAAGATCTGTTATAACCTGTATTCTTATATAATTATAAGATGTCACATATGATACCTAGGTACATTGTAAATAATTCTAAATCCTCCCATATAGATCTAATCTGCTTCCAGTGAGCCTCAAAGGTATGCAAGTATAAAAATTATAATAGTGTATTCTAAGAATGAAATTGAAGGATATACAATATTTTATAGAAATTATTAGAAAAAGTGGGAGAGGATATTATGGAAAACAACCGACCATAGGAAAAAATGAAAATGTGAACCAAAAATAACACTCTATACTAGAATTATGCCAGATAAGTGTTAAAGTGTTATGTCTGGCTATTTTGCAACAGTGATGGTAGAGTATATAATAACCTCTACATACTAAAATTGAAACAATTTGCAACCTGTGATAAAAAATAAAATTAAAATAAGAAATAAGCGTGTGAGCTAATACTAATCGTGAGGATTAATAGTGTAAATATTGGGTGAAACAAATTAAATCTTGGATATAGTGGGGCCTATTTTTAGCCCTGTGATAAAAAGGAATTTCTTTAAAGAATAAAATTCATCAATAGGGTCCTATAACAAATTGACACCAGTACTTGTTGTTGGGTATATATTACGTGAGTTATAAGAGAAAATAATGTGTACAGTAGGAGTGCATTTGTCATGTTCTGTCTCAGGATATCATGTGAGAGCCTCATTGTCTGAAACAGTTGCTTTAAAGAAAGATTAGTAGAAGCCATACTGATTGAAAATGATAACAAATTTATTTAAACAACAAAATACTTTGATTAAGCAAATACTTTCAGAATCTTTAAATATGCTACTAAGGTATGTTAAGACCACATACGGCAGGAGTGAAAATAAACAAACAAAGTAAGCAGAGATGCAGATTCAAAAAGCAAAGTCTTTATCCTGGTAATAACTGAAATGTAAGATTTGCACAAGGCAGAAAACAACTTGTAAACTGGTAACAGGTTTAAAGGTAAAGTCTTTCTCCTGGTTATAGCTGAGTGCAGGAATTGCACAAGGCAGGATACAAACTTGTGAACTTGTAACAGGTTTAAAGGTAAAGGCTTTCTCCTGGTAATACCTTGTAAACAGGTGCAAAGGTGAAGTCTTTCTCCTGGCAATAGCTGAGTGCAGGAATTGCATAAAGTAGGAAACAAACTTGTAGATTGGTAACAGGTTTAAAGGTAAAGGCTTTCTCCTGGTAATACCTTGTAAACAGGTGCAAAGGTGAAATCTTTCTCCAAAGAAGTACAGGAAACAGGTTCTGACTTGACAAAACAGATCCAATGTGAAGACACTAATGCAGACTAAAAGCCATCCTTAAATAGGGAGGTTTTGCACAGGGTTGGTTCTGATTATTTCCAGAATTGAGAACACCTGTGTGTTGCACAAGTGTAATAACAAGTAAGGCAAATAGTTATTTATCAGATCTTTTAAGTTCCTTGCTATTACTAGAACTGGCTGTGGCTCAACACACAAGCAAACCGACTTGCAAGCAAACAGGAACAGCAACCAGAGAGCCATAGGTTCAAATCCCCACACAGCCCTTCTTAGCAGAATGCCTCCCAGACCATTTCTTTTTCTTTTTAATCTGGAGGCTTGGTTCATGACAGATGCCCCCTCCAAAGAGCGCACACCGGGCGCTCAAAGCCTGTTCAAACATCTGAAGGTGGGATTTACGAACAAGTGTTCCATTTGAAGCCCTAATACAATCAGATGGAATTGATTCTTCGCATGGAACAGCTGCCTGAGATTGGGGACCCTTAGAAGAATCCAATGTAGACATAACAAGAGTTGAAAAACAAAGATCGGTTTGATTTGGAGGTTCCTGTATATGCCTAGTAAATGCAATGGAATGCCTGATGGGTAGAGTACCTCCGGGTAAGGTATGACCTCTCCTTCAGAGTCAAGGAATTCATTTTCTGTGTCATGTATATCCAATTCAACCATCTCATCCAATTCTTTTTCAGTCAATGAGTAGCTGGGTGAAGGTGGTGCAAGGAGGTGTGGATCTTTAGAATTGGCAGAGTCTGATTCAGCTGGAAGATTTGTCACTTTTATGTCTGATGAGTGACTTTTGTTAGTTGGATCTCCAGCCAGGGCAGAAACAAGGTTATGTGCAGGATTTCCAGGAAGTATTTTTGCAGAGCTCCCCAATGTGGTAGATGCAGAAACAGAGGCAGTGGCATGGGTAGTGGATGTAGTTGAAGTTGTACTGCCAACGACCATCTGTTTCATATCAGGTACCATTTCTTGAAGTGTGTTAGAAATGGTTGTTTGGAGACTAGATGTATTCTCAGTAGCTGGATCCTCTCCAGGAGTATTTTTAAGTTTGCTAGTGGAAGAATAATTTGTTCCCTTAACATCAGAGTCCATTTTAAACTTGGCTGTATCTCGACTTGATCCTCTAAGGGGTCTTACTGGACACCCTGTGATGCGGTGACCAGTTCCCCCACAATAGAAACAGAGGTTAAGCTGTCTTTGCAGAGTCTTTTCCTCTTCTGTTAAGGGTTCTTTAAAACCTTTCCTTGTTTGGAAGGTAACTTCAGACAAGGTTTTGGTTGGGAGAGATAACATTTCCACCAGCTCCATGAAGTTAATCAGTATGTCCTTAATAAACTTTAACACTGATTCCAATACAGCAAAAATCCCAGAGGGCTCTCTTTTAAGGTCTTCACAGCATTAGAGTTGCTTGGAGATAAAAAAGACAGTATTAAGACAGTATTTTAGATTTAAATATGCATTCACATAAATGAATTTAGCATTTAGGATAACATCAGTTTGATATATTATATTTTATATCTTATTTAATAATTTTTCAGACATTGGTGGAGCTGAGGTTCTATTATTTCTGATCGCAATATACATTTAAGTATAAATTTATTTTCGCGATCAAACTGTCGAACACGATATTGTATTTCACATTTTAAAGTTTATAGGTATTATTGTATTAACTATACTCTTTATGCACTATATTTATTTTGCATAGTGGATAAGTCTTGAAAATTCATTATTTCTTCTGTATTACATCTAGCGTAATTTCATTGTATACGGTTGTTTTATGTGGCTCTTACATATGGGTCTTTGTTCATCGTAAGTAAGAGATACTATTGGTCTATTATTAGCTCTGTCCCGATGGTTTTTTCCTGAGACAATGTCATCAACCCGGATGGGCGAGCTTCATAGACTTGCCTTTTTCGCTACTAATAGATTTGTAACAAACATTTCAATATGGGTTGGTAATCACAATGTATCTATCTAACATGCCATTGTATTTGTAAACTATGGGATTGAGTTGTTATTATAGATAATATGTTCCAATTCTATATATGTTAATTTATATTTTATATATCGTATCAATTTATGAGTTTATGTCGGACTCCGCAATAGGCTATGCTTTTTGTATTATATTCACTATGTATGTAATACCGTTTTTTGTATGATAGCCTGATGAAACAGCCCTGAGTAGGCTGAGAAACTATTTGCTGTGTTAATAAAGACTTTTTATACTTTTATACACTTGCCATTGTGTGTACTTTTTTCACCTCCTGTGATAAATTATATCGTTGATCCTGGTTCCTGTTGAGGATTGCTGTTTTAAGTCTACTGGGCGACGTTTTGGCTCCAGTTTGCTGAGAGTGCACCTGCAGGTGCCCACCATCTTGTAAGTGCAAGCAATTGGTATTATTTTCCCCTTGTCTTGATGATATTGGGCCATGTTGTGTTGCTTTTTCCTTTATCCATAGGCACATATACATTGGAGTGTCAGAGGATTCCTGACTGTCTCTGCGCTTTGGATACAGTGTGCTGAACCACTGAGAAGTGTCAGTCTGCTCTACTAGCACCAGTGGGGTGCTTTATGTTTGTGAGTATTCACATTCTCATATTGCTGCTCATTTTACCTGTACTGGCGATATTAGGCCATGGTGGCGCCTCTGTTTTTTATTCTTTTTTAGGCATTACCTTTGCCTTTTTATATTGTGAGTACCCACTATACATTTGTTTTATCTGATTCAAGTTGTTTATGCTGGCTACACTAGGGGGCACCCTTTTTCTATTTTTCTATAATTCCCAGGGTAAAGTGTATATATGGCAGAGACAACCTAGGAATAGATCAAGGGACAGATACAACAGGAGGAGGAACCAGGGAAGGGGTGGCAAACAAGGCAATGCTAATTTAGAAATAGCCGCGGTATGTACTGACTCAGGTGAGACCAGCAACTCAGATCATGATAACACTGACTATGAATGTGAAGAAAGACAGAGTTACAATTTACCAAAACCATATTGAAACCAGTAAGGGAGCAAACACAGAAAACTGTAAACTTTTCTGACAATGCTACTAATGTTGCATCAGATCCAGGGAATACTACACATATTCCAGGTTTGAACAATAGGGGCAGCATGGAGACTAGGTCTGATATTAGAGATTATAACATCCCGGAACAGGTTTTTCATACTTCCCTGGTGAATCCCCCCCAAAGAGGAGGAAAAGGAGGGGGTAGCGAAGAGGTACAACAAGAGGAGGAAGGGTAAGCCAACCATGGTATCACCTGCGAAAGAGCAGGAGGTAAACAAAATACCAGTAGAAAGTTTAGCTACCAACAGTATGATAAATCTAACAGACTATCCTTTAGACAAAAACAAATTGAAAGTACTAGAATATGGATTAGGATTTGTGCCAACAAGTAGGTTCAATTTATTTAAAAAATTGGTAGATATCAATAGACTCATTAGAAGTTTTACTCTAAAAAAGCACTATAAAAAATCTAAATATTGACACTGAGAATGTTGCTGTTACACAGGAATACGGTAATGCTTTGAATAGCAACATTCTCTTGGATTTCTCTGAACTGTGCGATGTGCACAATTAAACCAGTTAAGAGAGAGAAAGGGATCAATTACCATTGGATATAAACTCACATGTAGGCTTTAGACCTAAATCAGTGTTTTATCTGGTCCAGTCCAGAGGGGATACCCTTTTGAGTTTCCAAAAAAGGATAGACACAGATCTAATTGAACTAGCAAGACAACCAACGAAAGAACATCCAAATTTAACAAAACAAGAGAGAAGCGCTATTGAGTCATTTAAAAAGAATGACCAATTAATAATAAAAATGGCGGACAAGGGAGGTAGTGTATTGGTTTGGAGCAAGGAATCCTATAAACACGAGATCCTGAGACAGTGTCACACTCTGTCTCTGAAACCTGACTTGTCTGTATGATTGGATCTCAACTGCAGATGTACAACTAAAGATATAATTGGTGGGTGAGAAAAAGGTCTCTAAATAGTCAATGAAATTATATACAGGTTTAGCTTGAGGAGAAAGAGTTAAACACTCCTGTGTAAGTTCAGGATTATTTGGTTACAGGAGAGAGTCCGGTTCTATTTACTGCTTGTACTCTGGTGGTATACTTTAGTTTGTGCTGTTAACTAATACTGAGGCATCTGGAGGAATGAATCTCTATTATTGAGGTAACCAGAATATAAGTCCTTTAGTTCATACCCAGTTAAGTAACAGTCTTGAGGTAGTGAGTAAGTTGCAGTAGAGGGAGAGGTGTGCAGCTGCAGGCTCTGTGCTGCGAGAGCAGAGGGTGTGTGCGGAAGCACCAATCAGGAGGCAGGAATCACTGACAGGCTGATGCAGCGTAGCCGGTATCGCTATGAGGAATTTTGTTTGCAGGGAGACCCGCGCTGCTGCAGAGGAGAGCGGGGAAACTTGTTTGCTCACCGGAGTGTGGAGAGGAAGCTGGAAAGTATAACTTAGAGTCACCGGAGTTGTAATGGTAAGTGAGGATCCGCTCCTGCTGTTGGTTACCCCAGGAACACAAGGAGATCCTCTGAGGGGGCTGCACTCGATATACAGTTCAGTATATTTTAATAGCTGGATGTCACAGAAGGTTAGATAGCTTCTGCAAGTGTAAGTTATAATCCTTTCAGCAGTGGTTTTAATTGTTTCAAATGGTATAGAGCCTAGATTAGAGTTGTGGTATCGTCTCTGCTAGAGAAAGAGTTCACAACTAAAATTAAATGGCAGGTGAGAGGGGGAGGAGCAGTCTTAAATAAGGTTGGAATTAAAGGCATACACCCCATACCTGACAGGTCCCCCCATCAAAGGTGCTGCACCGCAGCAGGAGGAGCAGGTTTGTCCGGGTTAGCCGCGTGGAACCGGGTAATCAGTCGGGTGGCATTTATGTTAGTTGACTGCTCCCAAGAATCTTCATCGGGGGAAAACCCCTTCCAACGGATGAGGTACTGCAGAACACCCCTGTAAATTCTGGAGTCTAAAATGGAGGACACTTCGTATATGTCATCATCGACAAGTATGGGTGGTGTTGCAGACACAGAGGACTGTTGTCTAGTCGGGGTATAAGGTTTTAGCAGCGAGACATGAAAAGTAGGGTGCACCGGAATCTCATGTGGGAGATTCAAGGTTACTGCATTGTCGTTCACAAGTTTAGTGATTTCATAAGGTCCAAGGAAAAGATGAGAGAATTTCCGACTAGGCGTCTTTAATTTAAGATGTCGAGTGGAGAGCCAAACCCGATCACCAACCTTGTAGGTAGGAGGGATCCTTCTCTTGGAGTCGTAGTAACGCTTCTGTCTGTCTTGTGCTGCGGTTATATTCTCTTTAAGGAATGTGAAGATCTTGGACATAGTGTTGGATGTCTCATCCACAAGAGGAGAGGTGGTGTTTAGATGTGGGAAGAGATGAAAAGTAGGGTGATACCCATAGTTGTCAAAGAACGGTGTACTCTTAGTGGAGGCATTCAGGGTATTGTTATATGCATATTCAGCTAAGGGTAAGTAGAGTTTCCATTGATCCTGTTGGTTGGAACAGTAGCACCTAATGTACTGTTCTATCCACTGGTTAACCCGCTCAGTTTGCCCATTAGTCTGGGGGTGGTAAGTGGTACTGTATCGATGATCGATCTTAAGTACTGAACAGAGCTGCCTCCAGAATCTGGAGGTGAACTGCGAACCCCTGTCAGATATGATGATAGAGGGTAGTCCATGAATGCGTACCACATGGGATAGAAAAGGGCTGCAGTCTCAGAGGCTGTGGGTAGTTTTTTATATGGAATGAAGTGAGCCATCTTTGAGAGGTAATCCACAACTACCATTATGATGGTCGACTGGTTTGAACATGGCAAGTCTACGATGAAATCCATCCCAACTGTATGCCAAGGTCTTACTGGTACGGGGAGAGATTTCAAAGTACCATAGGGTTTGGAATGTTCATGTTTTGAAACAGCACATACTTGACAAGACCTTACGTATTCGTCTACCGTTCTGTGTAGATTGGGCCACCAGTAATTCCTTTTGATGAGTTCAGTTGCTCCTTGTATCCCAGGGTGACCAGCTAGTGGAGATTCATGGTGAACTTGGAGAACATGATTTCTTAACGTAGGTGGGATGTATATCTTCCCCTGTACGTAGCTTATTCCATTGGAATCTTTTTCTTGCAGATCCTTTGGGTAGGTAGTGTCCTTTTCCTGGTGGGACCGTAAGGTCCGATATTTATCGGTAAGAACACCAAGAAAATGTTCCGGGGATAGTATAGGCTGGGCAGGTAACTGTTGAGAAGGACGTGGTATATGTCTGGAGAGAGCATCGGCTTTGCCATTTTTAGACCCTGGGCGGTAGGTAATGTGGAAATGGAATCTGGTGAAGAAGAGACTCCAACGGAGTTGCCGAGCCGACAGGGTTTTACTTGACTGATGGTATTCCAGATTGCGATGGTCGGTGTAAATGAGTATTGGATAAGTAGTACCTTCTAATAAGTGTCTCCAGTGTTCTAAAGTGACCTTGATCACAAGAAGCTCCTTTTCACCTATGGGATAGTTCTGTTCAGGTGAAGTCATTAATCGTGAATAGTATGCCACCGGGTGAATGGGATCAGAGGGAGATTTTCGTTGGGAGAGTATAGCTCCTAGAGCGTAATCCGATGCATCTACCTCAAGAATGAACTGGAGTTTGGTATCCGGGAACTGGAGAATAGGTGCTGTGACGAATGATTTCTTGAGGTAATCAAATGCTTGTTGAGCCTCTGAATTCCAGAGGAAAGGTGTGTGTGATCCAGTGAGTTTACAGAGGGGTCTGGATAAGTTGGAGAACCCCTTGATGAACTTCCTGTAGAAGTTGACAAAACCGAGGAACCGTTGGACGTCTTTTCGGGATGTAGGAATAGGCCAGCTTTGGATGGCTTGAATCTTTCCATCTTCCATCTTTACACCAGACGATGAGATGTTATAACCTAGGAAGGTTATTTTGTAAGTGTGAAAAGAACACTTTTCCGGTTTGGCATACAGCTGATGGGTTCTTAGTCGATTGAGAACCCAGCATACATGTTTCTTGTGATCCTCTAAGTTGTCAGAGTAGATCAGGATGTCATCCAGATATATCACTAAGCACACTTCCAATAGATCTCTGAATATATCATTAATGAAATATTGGAAAGTGGCAGGGGCATTACAAAGCCCGAACTGCATGACCGTATATTCATAAAGCCCATAGCAGCGGGTCCGGAAGGCAGTAAGCCACTCATCTCCCTCTCTGATCCTGACCAAGTTGTAAGCTCCTCTGAGGTCCAGTTTGGTATAGATGGTAGCCTTGCTAAGTCGTTCCACCAATTTGGGAATGAGGGGTAACGGATATCTGTTCTTCTTAGTTCTTTTGTTCAATTCCCAATAATCAATAATTGGACGTAGAGACTTGTCCTTGTTCCGTACGAAGAAGATTCCAGCGCCGGCCGGGGAAGTAGAAGGTCTAATGAACCCTTTTTTGAGGTTTTCATCAAGATAATTCTTGAGATGTTCCAACTCAGGTTGTGAGAGCGGATAGATATGCCCATAGGGTATAGTAGAACCTGGTAAGAGTTCTATGGGCCAATCGTAAATACGATGAGGAGGTAGGGTTTCTGCTTGTTTTTTATCGAAGACATCCAGGAAATCGTGATATTCATGAGGAACGACTTCTTCAGAGAGTTGTAACATGTGTTGCTGAGGAAAACAGGATTTTTTACAATATGGAGAATCTAAGTTGACCTGGAGATTTTGCCAAGATATGGAAGGTTGATGTTGTTGAAGCCAGGAAAGCCCTAGCACTATGGGATATATAGGAGAGGGTATGACATCAAAAGTAATGTATTCGGTATGACTCTTACCCATGGTGACCTTAAGAGGCACCGCGTGGTGTGTTATAGGACCGGATTGGACATAGGTACCATCAATAACACGAATTGAGACAGGAACTGCTTTGATAAGTGTAGGTATTTTATTCTTTTTTACAAGGATTAAATCCAGAAAATTTGAGTAGGCACCCAAGTCTATGATGGCTTCAGTTTGGAGGGTCCTCGGTTTCATTTGAAAAAGCAGGATACAGGCATTTCTGAACTGTCTGAACAGTTTTCTGTCTCCTGAGAATCTTTCAGGTAAACACACCTGGGGTTCAGGAGTGTTATCTCTTATGGCTGCTCTGAGGCTGTCATTTTGCAGTTGTAAATCTCTTAATCCATGTGACAACTGGTCCACCCTTTGTGTGAGATTGTACACAACTGTGGGTAAATCTGCTGGATCCATTGCTTGGCCGTTTAATATGTCACACTCTGTCTCTGAAACCTGACTTGTCTGTATGATTGGATCTCAACTGCAGATGTACAACTAAAGATATAATTGGTGGGTGAGAATAAGGTCTCTAAATAGTCAATGAAATTATATACAGGTTTAGCTTGAGGAGAAAGAGTTAAACACTCCTGTGTAAGTTCAGGATTATTTGGTTACAGGAGAGAGTCCGGTTCTATTTACTGCTTGTACTCTGGTGGTATACTTTAGTTTGTGCTGTTAACTAATACTGAGGCATCTGGAGGAATGAATCTCTATTATTGAGGTAACCAGAATATAAGTCATTTAGTTCATACCCAGTTAAGTAGCAGTCTTGAGGTAGTGAGTAAGTTGCAGTAGAGGGAGAGGTGTGCAGCTGCAGGCTCTGTGCTGCGAGAGCAGAGGGTGTGTGCGGAAGCACCAATCAGGAGGCAGGAATCACTGACAGGCTGATGCAGCGTAGCCGGTATCGCTATGAGGAATTTTGTTTGCGGGGAGACCCACGCTGCTGCGGAGGAGAGCGGGGAAACTTGTTTGCTCACCGGAGTGTGGAGAGGAAGCTGGAAAGTATAACTTAGAGTCACCGGAGTTGTAATGGTAAGTGAGGATCCGCTCCTGCTGTTGGTTACCCCAGGAACACAAGGAGATCCTCTGTAGTGTTCAGTTCAGTATATTTTAATAGTTGGATGTCACAGTAGGTTAGATAGCTTCTGCAAGTGTAAGTTATAATCCTTTCAGCAGTGGTTTTAATTGTTTCAAATGGTATAGAGCCTAGATTAGAGTTGTGGTAGCGTCTCTGCTAGAGAAAGAGTTCACAACTAAAAGGTGAGAGGGGGAGGAGCAGTCTTAAATAAGGTTGGAATTAAAGGCATACACCCCATACCTGACAGACAGACCATGAAGATTATAGCTCTCTCCCTGGTGATCCTACCTCAGGTTTTTTAAGAGAACTAAAGTCTATCGTAGATGACAGGGACACATAGATTGGGATACACATGACTACTTGATTGCCCAGGAACCTATTATTCAGATTTTCCACATTCTACCAAAGTCCACAAGTCCCTCTCTGAAGTTAAGGGGCTTCCTATTATTTCCGGTATTGGTTTGATGTGCGACAGTTTACTACAACTATTGGTCTTTAAATTTAGTAGCTATTTGAAGGATACAAAACACATCTAACAAATTGTGGATAATTGTGTATGGGAACCACACTACAGGTGGCTATCTGTGGATGTGGTTTCCTTACATTCTTCAATAACACACGAAATGGGAAATAACGCAATTAAATTCTTCCTGGAAAGAGATACCACCTACACATCTAGCTTTATCAATTATATACTGGAAGTAACACGCTTTTTATTGAAGCATAATTACTTCAGATTTGACAGCAACTTCTTTCTCCAAATAAGGGGCATACCCATGGGGGCAAAGTTTGCCACCTCATTTGCGAAACTGACCATGGGCTGGTGGGAGCTTACAACTATATATGGAGAAGGAAATAAGTTTGACGGTCATATAAAGTCATACTACAGGTTTATAGAAGATTTGCTATTTGTGTGGATGGGAAAGGAAGAAGATGTGGAGGAGTTTGTTCACTTCTGGAATCAAAATATATGGGGTCTCAAGTTTACTTTTGAAACTAATCAAATTTCTACTTGCTATCTAGATCTAAAATTGACGTCTAAAATTGAGTCAGGTAGAATACAAACCTCCATATATAGAAAACCCATCTCAGGAAATACTCTTTTGTATGGAAACAGTAACCATCCAAGCATAGTCCGAAATTCATTAGCAAAAGGAGAATTCATATGAACAAAAATAAATTGCTAAGTTGATTTGGACTGTAAGGTGCATAGTGAAGAACTTACTAAAAGACTTTACAAAAGAGGATATAAAAAACATACCATAAGAAAGGTAAAGAAAGAGGTTGACAAATTAGACAGCAATACTTTACTCAAAGATAGATCAAAAGTAGCGAAAACTAAATATGACAGAGAGTGTGTAACATTTGTAACACAGTATTCATCTGACTAAGATATGCAAGAGATATGCAAAGTGATTAAAAAACATCTACCCATGCTCAGTGCAGATGATGGATTAACAGAGGTGGCCAGAAGGGGTTGCAGATTTTCCTATAGGAAAGGGGTTACACTTGGTAACATTCTTTCACCTAGTGACCTACCTCAAGACCCAGCAACATTCTCTTGGCTTACCACAAAAGCAATGTATAGATGTGGCCATGGCCCATGTATTCCTTGTAGCTTTATTCAAAGAGGAGAAAAGTTTAGGTCATACACTACTGGTAAGAAATATCAGATTGAGAGTTGTGTAAACTGTATATCCAAATTTGTAATCTACATGGCGTGGTGCACCTGTTCTGGAAAACAATATATAGGATGCACCTCTAGGGAAGCCAGAGAAAGGATTCAACAACATCTCTCAGACATAAAGATATCTAATGCAAAATTGGAACTAGTGAAACATTTCATTGATGTACATGCTAGCTCCAGTCGGACCTTCAAATGGACAGTAATAGAAAGACTTAGGAAACCAAAAAGAGGAGGTGATCTGAACAAGTTGTTATATAAATGGGAGGCCTTTTGGATTTTTTCCTTGGCCACCAGAATTCAAAATGGTTACAATTCCATTTATGACATTATACATTTTTGGGAAAAGGATCATAACTTATTCTATTTTTGTTCCAAATATTACTTTTGTTCTTGGTTAGAAATGAACTAAACTTTAATAAATTTGTACTAGGTACCTTGTCACAATTAATAAGAATAGTCAAAGACTATAGTAGTTCCTTGTATATTAAATTACATCACAAAGGTTTACCTATCCACCTATCTAAGAGAAATGTATCAAATATTTTGTACTTAGACAATTAAATGGATGTATAGTATCTGCACAAATATCATTGTTAGATTATTAGTATGACTAAGTATAGCTTTTCATTATATGGTTAAAAGTAAATAATTGGTATGCTAATAGCTGCTGTTCATTGTACACTATCAGATAAGGTATAATCTAATTTTGTTGAAGGTTTAATTTACTTTTTATAATAGTATTACTCCATTTGAAAACACATAGGGGGATATCTATTAAGCCGCCGCCAACTTTGTTGCATTCGCCGGCACCAATACATTTGCCTAACATTGTGGTCGCATATTTCAATATGCTCTCCATATTTATAAAAAAAGCCAGCAAAAAGAGGCGCACCAAGTACGGGGCGATGAGCATCAGACTGTTGTTAACTAACAGTCATTGCGCGGCTATTTCTCTTTTTTACCAACTTTATTTATACCCTGTCACTAAATGCTGCCACTATACTAAAATGTTTAACTCCTATCCCACTGCTTCCTGACCCCGCCGCAACCTAAATAAAGTTATTAACCCCTATCGCCCCGCTTCCTGACCCTGCCGCAAGCTAAATAAAGTTATTAACCCCTATCCCGCCGCTCCCCAACCCCGCTGCAACCTAAATAAAGTTATTAACCCTTATCCTGCCGCTCCCCGACCCCGCCGCAACATAAATAAAGTTATTAACCCCTATCCCGCCACTCCCCGACGCAACAGAAATAAAGTTATTATCCCCTAAACCGCCATCCCCCCACATTGCCATAAACTAAATTAAGCTATTAACCCCTAAACCTAACAACCCACTAACTTTAAATTAAAATTACCTCATCTCTATCTTAAAATAAATGTATACTTACATGTAGACTTAAAATAAACTATTTTTAAACTATTAATTAACCTACCCTAACTATTATCCTACAATTAAATTAAACTAGCAATTAAATAAACTAAATTATATATTAAAAAAACCTAAGCTTACTAAAATTATTAAAATCTACTATTAAACCATATTACAAATTACTAAATTACAAAAAAATAAACTCTAAGTTACAAAAAATAAAAAAACACTAAATTATGAAAAACAGACACACCACATTATCAAAAATAAAAAAGAATTACACCTAATCTAATAGCCCTATCAAAATAAAAAAGCCCCCCCCCAAAAAAAAAACATAGCCTACAATAAACTACCAATGCCCCTTAAAAGGGCCTTTTGTGGGGTATTACCTCAAATAAATCAGCTCTTTTACCTGTAAAATAAAATACAAACACCCCCAACAGTAAAACCAACCCCCCCAAATAAAAAACCTATCTAAAATAACCTAAGCTCATCATTGCCCTGAAAAGGGCACTTGTATGGGCATTGCCCTTTAAAGGGCATTTAGCTCTTTTACATGCCCAGACCCTAATCTAAAAATAAAACCCACCTAAAAAAACATTAAAAAAACCTAACACTAACCCCCAACGATCCACTTACAGTTCTTGAAGTCCCGCTTGAAGAATCCATTCAGCTGGCGAAGTCATCATCCAGGTGGCAAGAAGTCATCATAAAGGTGGGAAGAAGTCTTCTTCCGGGGGCGGCCTCTTCCATCCTCATTCAGCCAGAGAAGTCTTAATTCAGACGGCATCTTCTATCTTAATCCATCCGGTGCGGAGCGGGTCCATCCTGAAGACATCCGGCGTGGAGCAACGTCTTCATATGGTTGCCGCCGTACACTGGAACTTTAATGCTAGTGACATCCTCAAAGATGGCGTCCCTTGCATTCCTATTGGCTTGAAGATTTCAATCAGCCAATAGGATTAGAGCTGCTAAAATCCTATTGGATTTGAGCAGCTCTCATTCTATTGGCTGCTCCAATCAGCCTATAGGATGAGAGCTTAATCCTATTGGCTGATTGGAACAGCCAATAGGATGAGAGTTGCTCAAATCCTATTGGCTGATATAAATATAAATTTAAAAAATATTTTGAACATATTCCCATTACAACATTGGAATATCAAATATTTACAATAAATTACATAGTATAGGACTTTTTAAAATATGAATAGTGCATAAATATGTTTTTCAATGTTTTCATTTACTAACTGCAAAGAGCTTCAATGCACTTATATATGTGTCTATATATGTATATGAATTAATTTAAGCGTTTATATGTGTATATATGTCTGTAAATACATACATACACATATAAATACATATGTACACACACAAACACACACACACACACACACACACACACACACACATATATATATATATATATATATATATATATATACAGTATATCCTTAATGACCGCAATGTACCCTATGTCGCTGTTATTAAATAGGTTCTCTCTGACAATTTTGTCCACACGCAGAACAATAAATCTCGCCTCATATGTGGAACTCAATTGTTCTGGTTCATGCTTTTTGAATCTTAATGGTCCTTTATATGTTTAGTTTGTAAATCCAACAATATTACAACACAGAGACAACAAATTGGTTCTACAGTAGCAGTTCATGGATACATTCCTCTTAATTTATTTATAGCATGAAAACAATTAAAAGTATTCCTCTTGCAAGAGGCAAAGGAGTAGACTGACGCATTTTGTATCAAACTTTTATCATAGACCTATCATTCCCCATTTCAACAGTTAAACCCTGATTTGTAGAATCTTACATTATTGCCCTCCCTAATAAACTCTTCCTGTCTTTCTATCTTCTGGGTATAAGGTCTCATTATATAATATAAATAGGTCATACCATTGTGAAAAGAACTGTAAAAAAACACACATATACATCTAGCTTAATACATCAAATGAGGCAATGACAAAAAGCATATATGTTCAGTCACCAATCAGCAGCTAGCTCCCTGTAATGAATTGCTGTTCCTGAGCCGACCAAGGTATGCTTTCCAACAAATGATACAGAAAAGAATGAAGCAAATTAGATAAAAGTAAATTGGAAAGTTGTTTTAAAATCACATATATCTGAATCATTACCTTATTTTCCAATTAAGTTTTGATCTAATAGTTATTATTATTATTATCATTATTATTATTATTATTATTAGTAGTAGTAGAAGTGCTATTTATAAACCATCACCATATGCCATAGTGCTGAGTACATGAGCATAGATTACTTAAAGGGACAATCTACTCCAGAACTTTTATTGCTTAAAAATATAGATGATCCCTTTATTACCCAACCCCCAGTTTTGCATAATCAACATAGTTATATTAATGTACTTTTTACCTCTGTAATTATATTGTTTCTAAGCCTCTGCAAACTGCCCCCTTATTTCAGTTCTTTTGACAGACTTGCATTTTAACCAATCAGTGCTGACTCATGAATAACCATGGATGTATGCACAATGTTATTTATATGGCACACATGAACTAACAATGTCTAGCTGTGAAAAACTTTAAAAAATCATTGAGATAAGAGGTGGCCTTCAAGGGCTTAGAAATTAGCATATGAGCCAACCTAGGTTTAGCTTTCAAGAAAGAATACCAACAGAACAAAGCAAATTTGATGAGAAAATTAAAATGTAAAGTTGTTTAAAATTGCTTGCCCTATCTGAATCATGAAAGTAATTTTGACTAGATATTATTCATAGGAAAACAATACATATAAAATACAATACGATATTATCAGGGTCCTAGTTATACCAGTAAAATACTCATTGCAAATGGGTAGTAAATTTGTTCTCAAATAGGCATACAATCTAGAGTTTTAGATTAATAGTTATTGAGGTTTCAAGAAAGTTATTTTGGTAGTGTATAGTGTAGTGAAGGGAAGAGGTGTGAACTTAATAACCAACAACACGGCTGATTTTTGTTTGAAAGATATGTATGTTAAAATGTAGTTTAATTAGTTTCATGTCAGTAGGAATAACCTATTTTAAAAATGTTTTCTTAAAGAAACAATCTATTTGAATTATTTTATTATTTAAAAAGAAAGTTAATCCCTTTATTACCCATTACCCAGTTTGTATAACCCGCAATATACTTTTTACCTATGTGATTATTTTTTATCTTAGCCTCTGCAGAGTGCCCCTTATCTCAATGTGTTTCACAAACTTGCATTTTAGCCAATTTGTGCTGGTTCCTGCATAACTCCACTAGAGTGAGCACAATGCTATCTATGAAGCTACACATTAACTAAATGAATTATACTTATTTTTTTTTTTTTTAAAGGAACAGTCTACTTGCTCTTTATTTAAGATAGATAAAATATCTTCCTGTTTCTAAGCTCCTGCAGGCCGTATCTTATCTCAGTGCATTTTATTAGCTTTTCACTGCCAGACAGTGCTAGTTGATGTGTGCCATCATCAACTAGCACTGTCTGGCTGTGAAAAGCTAATAAAATGCACCAAGATAAGAGATGGCCTGCAGGAGCTTAGAAACAGGAAGATATTGTATCTATCTTAAAAAAGAGCAAGTAGACTGTTCCTTTAAAAAAAAAATGTATAATTCATTTAGTTAATGTGTAGCTTCACTCCCACCAAATGAGTTAAAATCATAAAACATTGGTTCATCTTCAAGGTTGTTATTCATTTAATATGAAAAAATAAAAATAAAACTACATTGAATAATTTCTTCTTCAGCACAGGTTTGGTTCTTAATATTTATATTCCCTTAATGCCTGCTGATACTGATAAATAACACTACATGCTAATAAATTACACTCATTTTAAAGGGATGTAAAATACTTTATAATCAGGTTTAAGCTTCAGAACTAAACCTCTATCCCTACTGCCTTATTAAAATAAAGAGACAGATGTATGAAAGGAAAATCTTTAATTAGAAGGTGTTAGAGCATTTATTCTAAAGTGGAATCTATATTGAGCAATTTGGGAATTTGAGTAGCACCTTAAATACACATTAAATATGCATTAGCAACACTTTACAGAATTGCACAGAAACAAACCAACTTAGCCATGAAGCCCCTTTTTTACAGTTTGTAAATAGCTTCTAAATGCAATACATGTAACCTATGTTAAAAGACATGTAATGTATCAATTACTAAATATTTAAAGTTATTAATTTCAAACTGAAATTCAATTCAAAATACTTTTTACTTTCAAGACAATTAAGTTGTCTTTAATCTGTTTAAATTTGATTTTATAATATCACTTTAATTACTTGATATAATCAGCAGATAATTAAGATGTGACAATCATTATAGCACATATTAAATAAAATGTTTCAGATACTTAATGCAGGGAAATTACTGTGTTGTTTATAACTGCCCCATGTGGGAGCTAATCCAAAATTCCTGTGATATAAAGATAACAATATATACAATTTGCAATGAACGTTACAGAATTTGGTTTGATGCTGGGATTTATCACTAAAATGTTATGTTACAAACAAAGGGCTCCATTTAGGAAGCTGTGAATTCAGCTTTGGACAGTCATCATTCTACTTCTTCTTAACCTATGTGTAATTGGCCGCATGTAACAAGGGGGCGGCAATGCACAATCGGCTTGTGCAATGAAAAATGCTGGAAGTGTATTGTTGTTAGGAGATGTTCGGGATTGTCCACCCCGCCGGCATTTGATAAGTAGACCCCATAATTTCTTGCCAGAACTTTCTGTAACTGAAGGGAGTATGGTTGTTTTGTTTGATTTTTTTCAATCTACTAAAAGGTGTTACAACAGCTGCTAGAAGATTTATTAAATCTTGAGGTAGAACGTCAAATCAATTAATGAGTATAAGTCCATATACCGATATCCCATGTAGAATCGGAAGTCTCTATCACTGCCAACACAGTGTGAATCTTGATTTATCCTCAGCCTATTTATCTGATATGTTTTATCATCCAGGTTACTTTCCTAATCCTTGGAATTCCAAATAGAAATGATGTCTATATGTAATATGTAAATTGCCTTTGTTTTAAAAAAATTATATTTTCATTGGTAACATACTTGAATAGTATTTAAGAAAGACAAATTATTTTAAAAAATAAGTTTGTGACACAGCTTAGAAAAATATGAATTGTGCTAAGTAGCTCTTTCTGAATGCTGTCTTTCAAATTAATATAATTTGTATTTTGTAGCTCCCTAAGCTAAATGTATACTTGCATATGTAAATGTCTTATTTTGCCAAATAAGAGCAGCTCTTGGCCACAAATGTAACCCTCTGTTGTGGTATAAAATATTTAAAATTGCAATTTTATTGTCATTTATAAGAAAATATGATCACTAAAAATATTTATTCATTCAATAGTGGAGGTGATGAATTATTATGTTGGGTGATTATCAACAAGAAATCAACAGTATAAGCTGTATACTTATATTTAAAGTTTTTCCTATTTAAATCCCATGTATAGCATGTCAAATTAGGTGTTCTAATGCAGTAATGAAAGAATAGATAATAATGGATATCCCTGCCTGTTTTGATTGTAAGTATTGAAAGAAGATATAGACAGTTATATTTTAAGATTTGTTCTATTCATGAGTAAATGTAAGTGTATTACTTTATCCCATGTTCAACACATGATCTTGTTTCAGTTCATCAATTCACCTAATATGCTGCTAATACAGACAGCCAATGTCTTGATATTTTAATATCAACATCTACTAATGGTATGAGATAAAAAAAAGTGTAATCTTCTGTATTTCAATAGGTATCTTTACAATATGAACATCAGGAATATTAGTTAACATAATTACAGAGTAAAAAAAACTATAACACTTCCTATACTGGCATAAGAATTTCTTAATAAGAATCAACATTTGATGTTTTATTAATACCATATTGTAAAATTCTAAAAGTCATTAGCAATAGCCTTACTATTAACATTTGTATGACCAACTGAACTGACCCTATAATAATTTTACATATAGGATTTATTGGGGTTTTTTAAGCATGCTGGTGAGCAGCTTGCCAACTTTATTATCTTGTTTTTAAAAATAATGTACTTTTAATAAAAAGTATAAATTTTAACTTCTTTAGGAAGAGTTTTACGTTTTCCTTGTTTTCTCATAATTAATCCAGAATGATTATGGTTTATTGTTATTAGTTTTTCTCTATATATGGCTGCTCTAGTTTAGTGATATCTGAGTCTAAATCAGTTTTTTTTTCTTCATTTATAACTAAGTTCAACTCACCAGTCAGTGGTGTCACTAGGGGGGGCGGGCCACACCCGGGTGACACCCTCCAGGGGGTGACACCAAAAAAAATTTTTTTATTTTTTTTATTTTATTGAAATTCAAAGAAATACAATGTTGAGATGAATAGATTTTTTTTATTAGAGGGGCTGGCATTTGTGAACATTGGTGGGACTGGGGAAGTTGTAGACACACAATTTTTTTGCCCCTTGAGCCAATGCTGCAATTTCAACAAATAGGTTTCCCGGCTGCTTTTGCTTGTTTGTACTTTGCTTCTCCCCTGCCCAATTTCGCTATGAATGTTGTGGGCATGCCGTGGGGCTTGCAAAGTTGCGCTGCTAGCCTAAACCTGCCTGCCTATCTGTGCTCACTGCTCAGTGACATGTGGAGCAGTGGTGTCACTCACTGCTGTGCTGTCTCTCTAAACGGGAACTGGCAAATCATGAGGGGATGCCTGGCACCTGACCACATGACTGTTTGACACTGTCTTTAAAGTGAAGGAGCCATGTATGATGCCCACCAGACCATTACGGTTACGGTACACTAAGTGCACACTGAACAGGTAGGAGGGCGGGCGGGGGTCTGGGGGTGGGCAGAGTGCAGAGGTGATTGGCCATAAGAAGCGGTCAGAGAGCAGAATTTTCATAGTTTGCGCCTAAACCTTTTCTTTAGTGATTTATTTTTAGAGTGCTCTGTTTATCTTTCATTTGATGCTCTGCTGAGCCAGGGAGCAGCTCTAGGCATGCGCTTTATAATTAATGCAGTGCAGTTTACATATTTTGTAAGTGTGTGTCTGAGTTTTTGTGTGTGTGTGTGTCTCAGTGTTTTTGTGTGTGTGTTTTTGTGTGTGTGTCTGAGTGTGTTTCCGAGTGTTTGTGTGTGCATCTGAGTATGTTTTTAAGTGTGTCTGAGTGTTTGTATGTGTGTTTGCCTGTGTTTTTGTGTGTGTCTGCTTTCTGGGGGGGGGGGGTGACACCATAACTTACCGCACCGGGTGACACCAACCCTAGTGACGCCACTGTCACCAGTGTAACTGCTCTGTGGGTTGTTACCATTTGGCTCTTCTTCCTATTTTCATCTGCATAGTGAAATAAAAAATAAAAAAATCAGCTTTCAGCAGTGCTAACATTTCAAGTTTAAAGTAAGCAAAAAGTTTGTTACTCAGGCACTACTAAAGTGTCAATGCAGGAATTTAGTTTCTATAAGATTAATCCGCTAATTTAATATGCTGAGATCAAAAAATGAAAGACAGAGGTGCTGTGTACTGGAATTATCACTAAAAAGAATCAGTAATCAGGGTTTCACCCAGTACATATGCTGATATGATACTAACGTTGATTTTAAATGTGTGTCTTTCTGTAAATATATTGTTTTAATATTTCTATTAAAAGTTATATTTTAATTCAATTGCCTTACACTCCATCCGACAGTCTGAAACAATCTATCTCATTAATTTAACTAGCAGGAATGTGAGTGCTATCCAGGTGTACTTCAACATAAGTTTTTTACAAGTTCAAAGTAAACCTCTTTGAATTGAGGGGTAACGAAAGCAACATTTCCAGATTGTGTTTTTTCTGTATAGAGATGTTAAAGAAACATGATTTAAGTAGAACATACAATTAAACAACTTTCCGGTTTACTTTTATTATCATATTTGCTTCATTCTCTTGGTATCATTTGTTGAAGGACATAAATACACTACTGGTTTCTAACTGAACACATGGGTGAGCCAATGACAATCAGTATATATATATATGCAGCCACCAATCAGCAGCTAGAACCTAGGTTTTTTGCTGCTCCTGAGCTTACCTAGATAAACCTTTCAGTAAATTAGATAGTTGTTTATAATTGCATGCGCTGTATAAATCTTGAATGTCTAATTATGATTTTACTGTCCCTTTAATATATTTTCTTGCCAGCTTTAAAAAATATGCCACTTTAAATTGCATCAATAATTTGCATTAAGAAACTCAATGGTAGTATTCTAATCCATCATCCATAATACTCATATGCTTAATCACTTGAAAATGATGCAGCATAACTGTAAAAAGCTGAAAAGAAAATATCACCTGAGCATCCCTATGTAAAAAAGAAAGATATTTTATCTCAAAATTTCTTTAGCTCACCAGAGTAATTGCTGTGTAAACAGTTATACTTTTTTTGCTGTCTAGCAGCAAGCTGAAAAACAAAACAAAAAACAATAGCCAATCAGAATCAGCAGTACTGAGGTAATGTTTTGCCTTTGCTGTGATTTCCTGAGATTTCTTAGAACTTACTTTAATTGAATAGTAAACTAGCATGACTGTACCTGAACATGCCAGATGAACACTCCCTATGTTGTCCTGAGACAAGCAATCTGACTGGCTGCTTAAAGTGAAGGTAAACTTGAACCTAATAAACGTTTTCCCCTGCAAATACTATTAAAATAAATGGGAGTTTAAGTCATCAAAAATTTAGAATCAATATATTTCAAGCTTTCTTACCGTTTCTTGATCCGATTCTGAACAAATGTAAAACATTCCGTTTTTTTTTTGTTTTTTTTTCATAAGGCCGCTCACGTTTTTAGACTATCCAATGGAAACACTGTTCGATATGCGCATGCGTGGCCGTCACTTCCTTTACTTTCTTGACAACGCTCGTTCCAGTTTAGCGCATGCGCTTTTTTGTATTTATAAGGCAACGTCCTGTGTATCTGTTTGTTTCTGTCACGCAGGCGCAAATCAAATCCTTGGTGGATGCTGCGCATGCGCAAGTGAGCCGTCATTCGTGAACGCGCTTTTGAAGTACGTACAGAGTGGGTGGCACCACTCTGTACGTAATATAGTCAAAACTCCGGAAATGAAAGGAGGGAGGAGCGAAGAACGGCAGAGAGGGTAAATATAAAGTTAATAAACTAATAGAATATATATACTTTTTGGGGAAAAAAACTTAGCGATCAGGTTATATACTAGATGTATAATAGAATAGAGGATAGAAAGTCGCAAAACTTGACCTTCACTTTAAAGTCTATTTTCAGTGGGGTGTGAATACTTAGGAAATTTGAGGTAAAATATCTTGCTTTTTTACATAGAGATGTTTAGGTGATATTTTCTAGTCATCTTTTTACAGCTATGGTTCATAAGTTTCAAGTGTTTAATGTTTATGTATAATGTCCCTTCAAAGTGAATGTAAAGTTTCATCAAGTAGTGCCCAGTTTTTAAAAATGCTATTAAAACAGGGGCACTTTACACTGCACCATATTTGTAGATATACTTACTATGGTGTCTGTTGTGCTATTATAATATATAATGCTTGACCCCTCTACTAGGTACTTCCTGCAATAAAAACACAACACGTAATGTGGGATACAAAGGCCGCAGCTTTTTATTTAACAATTAAATATAACCATAAATAACTGAACATTAAATAACTGAATATTAAATACACCCCAACCAGTGCTTGCCCCTCCCATAGCATCCCCACATACCAGATAACATTTTCTCTACTCCTCTCCACAAATCCGGAGGTACCCATACAAATGCTATTCCACACAGCAAGCACTCCGCCACCGCTGCAACAAAGCTCTCCAACAACAGGGAGGGAGGGTGGGAGCTTTCTTCCACACTTACCCTCTGCTCCAAAAGTTTGGCGCTCTTTTCAGGACCGCCCCTGACTTTTAACTATCGCCTCCAGCCCCTCCTATCGGCCCTCTAACCACCCCCAGCTTCTGCGTCACCTATACAGGGGTCAAATGCCCTTCCCCTGCATAGGTGCTGTCCAGGGCTTGCTTGACCCCTCTACTAGGTACTTCCTGCAATAAAAACACAACACGTAATGTGGGATACAAAGGCCGCAGCTTTTTATTTAACAATTAAATATAACCATAAATAACTGAACATTAAATAACTGAATATTAAATACACCCCAACCAGTGCTTGCCCCTCCCATAGCATCCCCACATACCAGATAACATTTTCTCTACTCCTCTCCACAAATCCGGAGGTACCCATACAAATGCTATTCCACACAGCAAGCACTCCGCCACAGGCAAGGCCTAACGCCGCGCCCCGCCAACCATCTCCAAGGCCTTAGTAACCCACTCCTTAATATTAAAATTAAATAGGTGCAAGCCAACCTCATTCAAGTGCACCCCATCTTTTAAGAAGAAACATTTCCCCGATTCCCCTTCGAACTCAACATGCCGTAATGACAGCCCACCGACCCCTTTTATGAAACTGCTCATCATCCTATTTACCTTTCTCCTGGATGCCTCCAACCTCTTCCCATCCCAGGCTGCCCTCCAGTAAACCCTCGGTTCAATCTCCGACCACAAAATCAGCATCTTTGGAAACAACGTGAGCAACCTTTTCACATCCCTTTTCATCCCATCCACCAATTCCTTCTGAGATCTAGCGCCCAAATCATTACCCCCCAAATGTATCAACAAAATATCTGGAGGACAAAACAGCCTTGCATACTCAACAACTTTCGTCACTAACTGGTCCCACCTCATTCCTCTGACTCCAAACCACTGCATGCTGACCTCTTTAGACGAAAACCCCATCTGAATCCCTTCCTCTCTAACCAGAGCCGCCTTCCTAGCCCAGTAGATATATGAATGGCCAACCAGCCAACATTGAATGGGACCTGAAATGAGACAACAAACATCACTAAGCTAACGAAGGTCTGACATAGGAAACATATCTATTCGATGCCCACCTCCCAATCCTCTTAATCCCCTCTGCCCCCACACCCAAAGCATGCGCTTCTGTTGCTGCCCCAATTCTAAAGGAATGTGTCCCAAAGTCTTTGGGGTTCAAGCCACTCCTCTCCAGACTTAGCCTAAAGACCGCTTGGAACTGAAACAAGGACAACGAGGATCCGTCTCTATGCACAAATAATGGCCCCGGCCCCCCCGGCCTCGCCTCCACCAGCTCCCGCACTGCCTTTACTGGGCAGCAAGGGCCACCCAAAGCCTTTAGTATAATCATGACCCCTTTTCCTACCTGGTCCGTCTTGGACCTCCCCAGCCAGATTGATACCCTATCCACCTCTAGAACCACGTCCGACCTTTGGATACCTCCCCTATCCCTCTTGTTCTTTCCCACCAACTCTGATACTCTAAATGCGCCAAAGAATGCAACCACAAAGACTGCCCGAAACAGCACCCCTTCGTACTCCGATGCACAAATCCCAGGCAGCAGCCCCACCACCTTCTGTAGTACCGAAAACACCACTGGCCGTCTCCCGTCCGCTACCAATTTTCCTCTACACAAACTACGGGCCGCCAGCCGAACCAGGAAATGTTTCGACACATCCTCCCACCCCATCAACTGAAATAAAAAAGCCATAGCCGCTAAGCGTCTCCTCACCATAGACCTCGATATTCTATCCACCTTCCACTCATGCATCCACTCCAACAGGGTCCTTAGCCTCCCCATGGTAGACCCCATTGCTCCCTCATCCTGCAGCCTTGAGGCCCACAGGTCCCATACCTGAATATATGCCCTCCATGTCCTTGGCACCAAAGCACCCTTTACCATGTCCATTAGGTTGACAATGCTATATCCCAAAGTTCGTCCGGGCACTGCTCCCCATAAACTTCCGCCTCCGGGGCCAGCCGATGGAACCGCTCCCACTGTAAACGGGAAAGAGCGTCAGCAACCTCATTTTGCCTCCCGGGTACATGTACCGCCCTAAACAAGACATTGCACTGCATACATTTTAGCACAAATACCCTCAACACCCTTACCACCGGGGGGGACACTGCAGACAACCTGTTCAAGGCCATTACCACCCCCATATTGTCGGAATGGAAAGTCACCCTTCTATTGGCCAGCTGCTCCGGCCAAACATGCAGTGCCACCACTAATGGGAACAGCTCGAGGAGCACTAAGTTTTTTGTGAAACCAAGCTCCACCCACCCCATAGGCCATTGCCCCACGCACCACTTGCCGTTCAAGTATGCCCCGAACCCGATGGCTCCGGCAGCATCCGTGAACAAATCCAAATCTGAGTCCATACCCTTCTCCTGTACCATAGCCCTCCCATTGAAATCCTGTAAGAACTCCCTCCACACCCCCAAGTCCTCCTTGAGCTCTTTCTTCAACCGAACTCGGTGAAAAGGCTCTTTCACCCCCACCGTCGCCTGAGACAGGCTCCTCAGGAACGCTCTCCCAACCGGAATGATCCTGCAAGCAAAATTGAGTTTGCCAATCAACGACTGGAGTTCCCTTAATTTCAGCTTCTGCTTCCCCATCACACTGTCAATTGTTTCCACCAAATCCCTTATCTTGTCCTCTGGCAACCTGCATTCCATCCGGACTGCATCGATTTCAATACCCAGAAAGCTTAGGCACGTCGTTGGGCCCTCCGACTTATCCCCAGCAACCGGAATCCCAAAATCCCCAGCTACCTGCATGAATGTGTTCATCAGATGCTCACAGTCTTTAGACCCAACCGGGCCCACAAACAAGAAGTCGTCCAAATAGTGGACGACCGATCTGATACCTGCCCGTTGACATACCACCCATTCCACGAAGCAGCTAAAGGTTTCGAAATAGGAGCACGAAATCGCACAACCCATCGGGAGGCATAGGTCCACAAAGAACGAATCCTCGAACACACAACCCAATAAATGGTGACATTTGGGGTGCACAGGCAACAGTCGGAATGCGGACTCCACATCGACTTTAGCTAACAATGCTTCCTTTCCCGCTAGCCGGACAAGGTCTACTGCCTTATCAAAGGACGCGTACCGCACCGCCGTTAGTTCAGGGTCGATCCCATCATTTACTGAACCCCCTTTTGGGTAAGACAGGTGATGAATCATTCTATACTGTCCGGGGGCTCTCTTCGGAACCACCCCCAAAGGGGAAACCCTAAGATTCTTAAACGGCATACTCTTGAACGGCCCCGCCATCCTGCCCAACGAGACCTCCTTCGCCAATTTTTCCCTCACAATCTCCGGGAATTCTTTAGCTGATTTTAGGTTACCAGGTATCCCAGCCCCCGCCCCCTCCCTAAATGGAATCCAAAACCCCGAACTGAACCCCGTCAGCAACAACTCCGCATCCCTACTCCTCCTCCCCCCCCCCTTAGCGAATCGTTCTAACCACGGGACCATCCTTACGACCTTCACCGGCGTCCGCGCCCTGAACAGCCACCTCCCCGGTCCTAGCCGGCACTCGCCCTCGCTTGAAACACTTTGCGTATGAGTGGGCCCCCCCACACCCCGAGCATTCATGCTTGTACTTACATGTCCCTCCAAACCTACACTGCCCGTCATTAAATTGGAAACACAGTCCCTTTCGGAGAGCCACTGCTGCGGTTGTTCCAGCCCCGCCAGTACTTGCTCCCGCCCCTCGAAAGGGCTGCCCACCCCGAAGTGGTGTCATCATCTCCAACCATATCCCCATGTCACGGTCATCCCACTTCATGTCTGGACGCACTGCAATCCGCTGGCGGAACTGCTCATCATACCTCCACCACGCCATCCCTCCGTACGTCCTGTATGCTGCTGATATTTCATCAAAATAACAAAACAGCGCCGAGCCTTGTTCAGGGTACTTTTCGGCGGTCACACTCGCCAGGATACAAAAAGCCCGGGTCCAGTTTGCAAACGTTTTTGGCAGCTTCCTATATCTCTTCTTTCTCTCCTCTTCCTCCTTCTTCCCTTGTTCCCCCTTTGGATCCTCCTTAATCTCCACAAACTGTTCCAAAGGCAGCAGCGAAAAGATCTCCAAGAATTCCCTCTTCCAAATCTTATCTTTTATCTCCTGCGCCAAATGAATGCCCAACGGCCCAATTGTGCACAAACATGGCCTACTCATAGCCACTTCCGCCACCTTGATAATGTCACCCCCCGATCCAGTCCCCCCCGCGGGCGCCGCCCCCGTGCCCCGGGCCCCTGTGCTTTGGCCCCCCTGCTGCCCCCACACACCTGCCACTCCCGAATTCCCACCACACTGCTTCTCTACTTGCGCCACTAAATCCTTCAGTCCTTGTAACAATACTGCATTCACAACCCCCCCCCATGGTCCCTGTAGCATTGGCCACCAACGAGTTAGCCCCATTCCCTGGCTCCTCACCTGCCATTCTAGGAGCTGTAGCGGCCCGGTCCGGCTCCCCCGCATCTGCTCTCCTTGCTCCTTCTGCCGTCCTGCCCGATGACACCCTGGTTGTTTCACTCCTCCTTGTGGGCGATCGCGTCTTCCTTTGGTCCCTGTTAGTCTCATACCGCCTCCCCGGTGACCTGTCCAGCCTCCCCCATGTTGGTGATGAGCGGGTGGCTCTGCCCCTCCGTCCCTCCACCGGGGAGCGAGATCTCGCCCGCCGTCTACTGCTTCCTGACCTTCCAGCTCCTTGGCCGCCACTCCTGTGGCCGCCGTCCCTTCCATCCTGTGGAGAAAGCATAAGTTCAGAACCGGCCCTACTGGACCATCCCGTACCAGTCCCAACCCTGGTGACCTCCCATCCACTCCTTCTGCCTGTGCTCACTCCTGGGCCCATTTCCAATGCAGCCGTGCCACCGGCAGCCCCAGGTGACCACAAATGTAACAGTTGTGCCAATGCCCTCATCTCCCCTACCTGGTCCGCCGTTCCCGGTCCAGCCTCATCTGTCCTTCCTTGTCCTTCCTCCTCAAACTCGTTATAGGAATCCTCCAGAAATATGGTGTCCACATCCATATCATTAAAGTCCACCTCCTCCACAGGCGCCACCTGTCTGCCAGGCCCGCCGTCACTGGTCCCGGGTATCTCTGAATAAAGGACACAGAGGGAGGAGGAGAGACAACCGCACATCAATACCACTATTAAAACCATTGAGCCCCCTTTTCCCCTACCTGTCTACCACACCCAGGGAGGGGAAGGGGGGGGAGGGGGGATAGGAACCCAAAAGGGGGGGTGGGGGTGGGGGGGGGGCTGGGAGGGGGGGGGGCTAGGGGGGGATAGGAACACCAAAGGGGGGGGGGGGTAGGGCACCTGTGGTAACCTGGCTACCCTGCCATCCTGCATAAAACGTAATGAGGAACACTCCCTGTTGAACCACTGCTCTCCCTCTTCCATGCCCTGCCCTTACTCCTCCCTAGGGACCACTACTGTCCCCAACCTGTCAGGGGACCTACATGACTGCTATAGCTTAATGGGCTTCCCACCCCTCCTTGACCTATCCTCACTCCTACCTCCTGACTTAATTTGTTTAATAAATCTATCATTTATTCAATTTATTTATTTATTTATGCAGGGGTTGCCTCACCCCTTCTGCCCCCGTTCCCTGCTTACCAAGATCCAGGCCATTCCTACCGGCCCACTAAGGGCCCCTGTACTACCCTCATCTCTTTGGGCCTTATCTACGGCCCCTCGCTTGGTCAGCAAGCCCCCCCCGCTCCCTGGGCCTCATCTACGGCCCTCCGTTTGCCACCTAACAAATCCCACCCCCCCCCGCCTCACTACGGCCCTTAGCCGCCAGCCAAAGCCTTTTGCACTCTTCTCCCCTTGCCCAACTCCGGTTACTGCAGGCCATGCTTACCCTCCCGCCACACACCGGCCCGTGCTCCAATGGGCCCCCCACCTGACTTGCACCCCCCCTCGCTGCCACCTCTCATGCCGCTGCCGCTTGCGCTCCCTCCTCTCCGCTCTCTACCTTACCTCCATCCTCCACTATCCTTGTAGTCCTCGGCCCCGCCTTCGCAGCCCTCTTCTGTTTGCCGCCCGCACTGCGGGCCGCGTCGCCTCCTTCTCCGCCATCCGTTCCGACGACCGCCACTTGAGCCGGCCCAGGCCCTCCTGCGGGCCTAGCCGGCGTGGATGTGCCGCTCCTCCGTCCGACCGGACCCCCTGGGGACGTTCTGCTGACCGTGTTGCTGCGCAGGCTTCTGCCTCTCACAGCACTTCTTCCTCCCAGGTCCGGGCTAAGCCTCTCAGGCGGTCTCGCACTCCTCACCGGTCTGGCCCTTGGAGGCCGTGCTGTCCCGCTCCTTGCCGGTGCCGTCGTCGCCGGAGCAGCTCCCGCCTTCTGGAGCTGCTCCATCACCCACTGCACACCCCTGGCTTGGGCCAGGGCTTCCACCGCCGCTACCATGTCCTGATTAGACGCCATGCTACAGAGGTAAGTGTGCAACAAAGCAAGCTTTCTTCCACACTTACCCTCTGCTCCAAAAGTTTGGCGCTCTTTTCAGGACCGCCCCTGACTTTTAACTATCGCCTCCAGCCCCTCCTATCGGCCCTCTAACCACCCCCAGCTTCTGCGTCACCTATACAGGGGTCAAATGCCCTTCCCCTGCATAGGTGCTGTCCAGGGCTTGCTTTCTTTGTGCTCTGACTTGTAAATGTATATAATTGTTTACACTACATTTTGACGATGAGGATTATGTTTGAACCCTATTGCTTTGTCTCAGCAAACAGTCAGTAACCTGCTGCAATACACACAAGAATGGCTGCATGTAATGAATACAACTTCCCTGTGTTTGACTCAGATGCAGAACTTAGCTCAGTAGGCCCAAGATGGCTAAAATGGATTCAGAGATTTGAAAATTACCTTATTGCTTTGGATGTTACTAATGCAAACAGAAAAAAGGCTTTACTGCTTCATTTAGCTAGAGAAAAAGTGTATGACATTTATGATACCTTGTCTGCAACCACTGACACATACCATGATGTTAAAGATAAACTGGCAACATATTTTCTCCCTAAAAAGAACACTCAGTATGAAATATACATATTCAGACAGGCAACACAACAGGGTGATGAACCTTTAGATGCATTTAAAACTAGGTTACGTTTACTAGCAAAAAATTGTGAGTTTTCTAATGTTGAAAATAAGATTAAAGCACAGATAATACAAAGCTGCACCTCTTCAAAACTTAGGAAATATGCACTAAGACAATCTAAACTATCTTTAAAATATTTGCTTGATTATGGTAGAACATTAGAAATTGCTGACAGGCAAGCTGCAAGCATAGAAAATAGATCTACTGAAGATCAGTTTTTTACAAATAGAGTTCAAAAAGACAGTTCAACAGTACAGCCTACAAGAAAGAACCAGACCTCCTATGTGTTATGCAAGAACTGTGGGTGTTTCACATAACGAGACTTATCCAACAAGGAATAAGCAATGCAGGGCATATGGAAAATGTAATCACTTTGCAAAGCAATGTAGACAAAATGGTATCAAATACCTCAATCACATACTGAGCCACATACATCTGAGCAGGGGAAAGTAAATCTAGTCAGATCTCCTGATCAAAAAGGACAATATTCAAACAATGATGACAAATATGTATTTGTAGCAAACAACATGTGTAACCTAACTCAGCCATAAGTTGATGTACACATTAATTACACTAAAACCACTGCATTGATTGATTCAGGATCTGCTGTTAATTTAGTGGGTGAACAAACATTTCACATGTTAAAACCACAACCACAGCTATTACAGAGTAAAATAAATATATATGCATATGGATCAACTAAACCCCTTAATGTCATTGGTAAATTTACAGCCACATGTGCATTTAAACACAACAAAACAGCAACTATGTTTTATGATGTAAAGGATCAAAATTCTTCTCTTCTGAGTTTTGAAACCTCATCCAGTTTGGTACTTATAAAGCTTATGAATGCAATTTCACCTAGAAAGGACACAGGATCTGTAGCAGACCGGTTAGTACAGCAGTATTCTCATTTGTTTAATGGCATAGGAAAATTGAAAGATTTTCAAGTACAGCTGCATATTAATCCACATATAAAACCTGTAATACAACCACATAGAAGAATTCAATTTCATCTAAGGCACAAGGTTGATGCTGAACTCAAGAACCTTGAAACACAAGGAATCATCAAAAGAGTGCAGGGGCCAACTCCATGGGTCTCCCCAATAGTATCAATGCCAAAACCCAAAGACCCAAATAGTGTAAGAATATGCCTAGACATGAGGCAAGCCAACACTGCCATTATCAGTGAGCGCCACATTACACCAACATTAGATAATAATTCATGATCTCAACCAGGCAAAAGTTTTCTCCAAACTTGATTTAAAACCAGGCTATCATCAACTGGAATTGGATCCAACAAGCAGATATATAACTACATTCTCAACACACACAGGATTATGGAGATACAAGCGCCTAAGTTTTGGTGTTTCTTAGGCTGCTGAAGTATTTCAAAATGCAATACAGCAAACATTATCTGGAATTCCAGGAGTTAAAAACTTCAGCAATGATATTATTGTGTTTGGAGCTACTCAAGAGGACCATGATAAAAATCTCACAGCAGTTTTGAGCGACTTCATGAGAAAGGACTTACCTTAAATTATAGTAAGTGTAAATTTAACAAAACCAAACTAGAATTTTATGGATTTGTCTTTTCAGCTGAAGGCATATCAGCAGTCCCAAAGAAAGTGGAAGCAATTAAGAATGCAAATCCTCCTATAGACTCCAGTGAAGTCAGAAATTTCCTAGGCATGGCAAATTACTGTTCTCGATTTATCCCTAATTTCTCTACTATTGCCACACCTTTAAGAGAGTTAACAAAGAAAAGTGTGCCATGGTGTTGGACTGAAACTGAATAACAAGCTTTTCAACAATTGAAACAGTGACAAGACAATGTCTTATTTTAACCCTCAACGGCAAACTATTATTTTAGTAGATGCTAGCCCTGTTGGTTTAGGTGCTATTCTGGCACAGAGAGACAAAGGAATGCATTATATCATTGCTTATGGTAGCCGATCTTTAAATGATGTGGAAAAACGTTATTCTCAATTCGAACGTGAAGCTCTGCAATTGTTTTGAGTTGTGAATACTTTCATTTATATTTATATGGTTGTCCATTCACACTGATCACAGATCATAAGCCTTTACAGTTGATCTGGAATAATCCAAAATCCAAACTGCCCGCTAGAATAGAAAGATGGGGTTTAAGGCTACAACCATATAATTTTACTGTGGTTTACAAATCTGGAAAAGAGAACCCAGCAGACCATATGTCTCGACATCCTATATCAGCAGAGTCATTCACAAGTTCTCCAAGTTCCATGGATGCAGAAGAATATATCAATTTTGTTACTAATCATGCTATACCTAAAGCATTGAGTGTAGAAGAAATACAACAAGCAACTTTAGCTGATCCTATACTTCAAAAATTGTTGTATTAGTTCGGAATGGAAAATGGTACACAGCTGATTCTGACAAAATACATGGAAAAGAGTTGAAGTCATTTGCAAGATTTGGCAAAGAACTCTCAGTGAATAATGACAACAGTATTATCTTGCGGGGTAATCGAATAGTCGTTCCGACATGTTTACAACAACAAGTAATATCCTTAGCATATGAAAGTCAACAAGGAATAGTTAAAATGAAAAAGTGTGGTTTCCATCAATAGATCAACAAGCAGAAAAGTTGGTGAGAAATTGTATTGTGTGTCAAGCCACAACTCCAGGAGTTCACAAAGAACCATTAAAAATGTCTGCATTGCCTGAAGCAAAGCTTCATGTTCGATTTGAGAATAACGTTTTTCCACATCATTTAAAGAACGGCTACCAGAAGCAATGATATAATGCTTGCCTTTGTCTCTCTGGTGTAATGTGAGTATAGATTTTTATGGCCCATTACCTACTAGAGATTACTTGATGGTGGTTATAGACGAATATTCAAGATACCCGGTTGTAGAAGTTCTGAGCTCAACTTCTTCAGTCACTGTTATTCCTGTTTTATACAAAGTTTTCTCTTTATTGGGAATTGCTAAAATTGTTAAAACAGATAATTGTCCACCGTTTAAGTAGTCAGTTTAATAAATTTGCTTCATATCTTGGATTTAAACATAGATGCATTACTCCTTTGTGGCCACAAGCTAATACAGAAGCTGAAAGATTCATGCATTCTATGGGGAAATTTCTAAGGGCAACTACAGCGCAAGGTAGACCATGGAAACGAAATTTATACTCTTTTCTGAGAGACTATCGATCAACTCCCCATTGTACTACTGGCAGATCACCTGCAGAGCTGTTATTCAATCGCAAACTTCAGATAAAAATTCCGGATATAAATGATTCACTAACAGAGACACTCAACAAGGACTTGATACAAAAAGACAGTTATGCCAAAGCCAAGATGAAAGCTTATGCGGATAAATACTATCATACCAAGTCTGCTCTTTTTACTGTTGGAGATAGAGTCCAGTGTCGGCAAGATAAACGACACAAGTTGGATACTTTATATGATGTTGTCCCATATACAGTTACAAGAATTCAAGGATCAATGATCACTGCAGTAAGAAATGGACATACAATTACTCGGAATTCTTCTTTCTTCAAGAAACTACACAAAGAACAGAACACTGAATTATCTGATGCAGAAGATGATGATTCTGATATACCCAAATTATTTCAAGAACATGAGGATAATATGGATAACACAGAGAGCAGTGAGGGGGAAGAAAACATAGCACATGATCAGTCTTTAGATACTAATCGAAAATACCCTCTCAGAGAAAACAGAAGACCTCCAAAATACCTTAAAGACTATGAAAAATAATATGTGTTTTCATGTAATGTATTATAATGTCATCATGCAACTCTTTTATGAGAAATATAGTTGGTCTTATTTCTAGATATTAAGCATAGTATAGATATAATTATTTTTATGTTTAGTTTAATTGTTATGTTTCTAATCTAAAGTAAGGGAGAGATATGGTGTCTGTTGTGATATTATAATATATAATGCTTTCTTCCTAGTTTGTGCTCTGACTTGTAAATGTATATAATTGTTGCAAAGAAGCAGGGGCGGAGACAAGGTTGTTAGAGTGAGGAACCAGGAAATAAAGTGTGTAGAGTTAGTTGCTGTATAAATGGACTCTGTGTCAGATATATTTCTAAATCACCTGGATTTACAAACATTACGCTTGAAGCCGGATCGCTGATGATGTCGCTTCCCCGGTCCATCGCAAGTCTCTTCCTACATCAGAAATGATGATTCCGGCCTTCTTCCAATCACGGCGTTGCTTTAGGCAATGCTTCCCCCGGGGGGGAAACCGTGATTGCAGGATGCCGGAATCGTCATTGCTGATGTTATGAAGAGGCTTGTGACGGGCTGGCAAAGCATTGGAGCGGCTTTCAAGACGAAGAGGTAAGTATTTCTACAAATATAGTGCAATGTAAAGTTTCATCAATGAAAGTGCCCCTGTTTTTAATAATATTTTTGAAAACTGGGCACTACTTGATGAAACTTTACATTCACTTTAAGACAATTAGGCAGTCATTGTCATTATGCTTTACTATATAGATTTTGGTTCTTTGTAGGTTTGTGGAAACCCCAGTGATCCCCCTAAATACTCTAAGAAAAGACTGTTTTCTTTTTAAGTTTTGTGTGTGTTAAATTGCTAAAATAATTCAAATATTAAAATAAAACAGAAAAAGGGTTTACTTTTATATAAGGTTTCTAATGTTATCCATCTTAAAACATAGATGATTCAATGAAATACAACTAAAACAGATCCTTAAAAAGGAATCAATATAATGACAAACACTATGGGTTATGTCAAGAATGCCTGGGATAAGCATAGAGCTATTCTACAAACTAATTAAGCTTATACTTTATAGAAAATGTGAGCACAATTGATGGGCCTATGGTTTTTATCTGCTGTCAAAATCTATATTTCTATGTGAGGTTGGTCTCTACTCATATGCCCTATAGGTGGCCAGCAATGGGATAAAATTAATGAGCTGCAAGCAAGGATTCCCTGCTATACTAGAAAGGATTTACCACCCACTTATGAAACTACTGTTATCACAGCTTTATAGAAATAGTAACAACAATATGGAAACTTTCCACAATACTATAGAGCTGCAAGCTATCTCCTGCTTCAAAGATGAATGTAGAGAGAATTGTGAATAAAACAATAGACTCTGACTACAAGTGCTGAGGTGACTCTTTAATTTATATACTGTATTGAATACAACAACTATTTTAAATTGAATGAAGCTTACCTGTCAAGATGCTCAAAATAGCATGACTGTATTATTTGTCTCAGAAGCTATCAAGACACAACTTTTATTCCCACAAAATACGCATTTTAAATATACAATAATCTATTATGTGAACAGTTAAAACCATTAATAACATTTGAAGATGTAACGTATTCTACACAGCACTAATAGCACAGGAAATATAAAGTTATTTTTATGAAAGTACCTTCATTATGAATTCACACCATTATTACAGTTTAAATAATTTTAAAAGTAAAATAAAGTAATTAATAGCAGAAACAAATGTGCATTAATAATTTAATCATAAAATATGAAAGAATAAATGTTTAATAAGGCCTTAAAATGGTACCTAAACAATTAATACTAAATACACGTTTCAATTCCAATTTGCAAACAAAAAAGTTATGTCAGGAAAAAAAACACTATACAATTATTTTAAAATATCTAGTGCATATATTTAATTTAATAATCTAATTCAAATTAAGTTTTAGCAATTAATTTAGGGCTAGATTATGAGTGGCACACTATTGTTAGTCCGAGGAGTGTAAGCATGATCACAGTTTTTTTACACTTGAATCCAAGTAGTGTGCCATTTAAATTACTGCAAATTCATTGTAATTTATGCTACTCATATTTTCTATGGGCTGTGTTGAGCAGCAATGTGGGCTCGACTTGAATGTTCGCGTAAAGTGTTTGGCCAGAGGAACAAGTTGCACTAAACTTTACTATTAACCCCTAAACCCCCACACCCCCACATCGCAAAGTACCCCGGTACACAATTAACTGCTAAACTGCCACACCCCGACATTGCAAAGTATCCCGCTACTCTATTAACCACCACAATTTTCATCGCAAACAACCCCACTTCACTTTTAACCTCTAAATTGTCACAACCCCAATCGCAAAGTGCAAACCCCCCTAACACTCCTAACCGAACACCCCCTAAATTAACAAAAAAGAACTACCATTGCATAAAAATAAAACACCCAAGATTACATAAAATAAAAAAAATCTAACATTACAAAAAATAAATAAAAGCTAACATTACAGAAAATAAAAAAACTAACATTACAGAAAATAAAAAGCCCACTATTACAAAAAATAAAAAACACAGTTATGCATATTCTAAAACTAAATTCTAAAAACACAGTTATGCATATTCTAAAACTAAATTCTAAAAACACAGTTATGCATATTCTAAAACTAAATTCTAAAAACACAGTTATGCATATTCTAAAACTAAATTCTAAAAACACAGTTATGCATATTCTAAAACTAAATTCTAAAAACACAGTTATGCATATTCTAAAACTAAAACTAAATCTATAACATAGCCTAAATAAAAAAAAAACTAAATTCTAACACTAAAAGTTGCTATAACAATAGCCCTTAGAATGGCTTTTTGTATGGTATTACCCTAAAGCAACTTAGCCTTTTTTCTCAAAACAAAAAAATACAAGCCTCACCCCCCAAAAAAGCCTATCTTAAAAAAACCTTCTCTTTGCATTTGGTAGGGCTTTGCCTTAAATCGATTTCAACTCCTTTGCTATACATAAAAAAAAATAATCTTAAAAAAACCCTAAACTAAAAAAACTCTACCCTAAAAAAAGATTACACTGAAAAGCGTATTTGGTTGGGCATTGCCTTAGAAGGATATTTGGTAGGGCAGTGCCCTAAAGTGAACATAGCTCTTTTGCTGCCCCCTAAAAAAATAAAAAACCCTAACCTAAAAAAACCCCTATCCTAATAAAAAGATTGCACTGAAAAGGGCATTTGGTTGGGCATAGCCCTGATAAGGGCATTTGGTAGGGCAGTGCCCTAAACTGATTTGGCTATTTTGCTGCCAAAAATAAAATACAAAACCTAATAAAAAAAAAACTATCCTAAAAAAAAAGATCAGTTATTCCAGAACTTTTGCACGTTGAGCTAAAAAGTAAATTCCTATTGCCAAACCCCAAAATTGGTACTCACCAAAATTAAATCCAGCTCCTAGGTGATCTCCTCCGGCGGTGCTTTTCTTCTTTCTTCATCTATGTTGTTGCTTAGTTGGGCAAGTCTTCGTCCATCCAATGCTTCTTCTTTTCTTCTTATCTTACAGCTGATCCAGCTTCATGACACACACTGAAGCTTGAATATGAGGTTCCCCCTTATATAGGGATGCCCTTGCAGTCCAATTGGCTGATTTTAAAATCCATTTTTTTTTTTGCTTTTCGCGTTCCTCTGAAGTCTATGGGGGATAATGTTAACGCGGTCATGATATTTATAACAGCTTTTTGCATGCATAGGAATAGCGTGTGAGTGATTTTTTTTTTACCCTCAATTTGTAATTCACGCAGACTCTGAAATGCACATAAAGCTAAAGTCGAGCACAGTTAGTGCATGAGCAGGAGTGCTAAATAGTGCTCCACTCGTAATCTAGCCCTTTGTTAGCATGCTACTTGCAATCTGGCCCATAATAAATTATGTTGGGCCAGATTGCAAATGGAGTGCATGCAAACAATAAGAGGTTTCTTGCGGGTTTTTGCGTTCGTCAGGCTTACCGTAGGTACTACAGGTTAAAAGTAAATGCGATCGCTTTAGCACAATCGAGAATTATGCTAAAAAGATTACTGCATCCTTCAGAGCTCCGTTTAACTGTTTTGTGTAACAAAAAGTGTCACAAAACACATCAAAAATACATTACAAATTACAGTAACACTCCTAATAACACAATCTAATAATTAAAAAAGTTGCACACAAAAGTTACAGGGGCTCAAAGATATGAGGTCTCAGGTGATAGGGAAAAAAAAGGCAGGCAAAAGGCTTAAACCGAGATACAAACAAACACATCTCTAAAGATATATGTGTGTGTTTGTAAATACTGTATATATATATATATATATATATATATATATATATATATATATATATATATATATATAAAATATATATATATATATATATATATATACATACAGTATATGTGTGTGTGTGCATATGTATTTATTTATGTATATATATATATATGTGTGTATTTTACAGACATATTTACACATATAAACACATTAATACATATGCAGTTAAAGGGACATAATACTCATATGCTAAATCACTTGAAACTGATGCAGTATAACTGTAAAAAGCTAACAGGAAAATATCACCTGAGCATCTCTATGTAAAAAGGAAGATATTTTACCTCACAATTTCCTCAGCTCAGCAGAGTAAGTTCTGTGTTAAAAGTTATACTTCAGTTACTGCTCAGCTGCACATAAAAAAAAAATAATAATTAAGAAATGAACTGCAGCCAATCAGCATCAACAGTGCAGAGGTCATGAACTATATTACTGTGATCTCATGAGATTCCACTTAACTCTCATGAGATTTCATAGTAAACTTACTTAAAATGAATAGGGAAATAATATGAGTGTGCACGAAGCTAACTCCCATGCCTGTCCCGGGACAGACATACTTATTTGCTGCTTAAAGTCCTTTGCAATGGGGTTTGAATGCCTGGACATTTTGAGGTAAATTATCTTCCTTTTTTACATAGAGATGTTCAGGTGATATTTTCTAGTAAGCTTTTTACAGCTATACTGCATCACTTTCAAGTGTTTCAACATTTGGGTATCATGTCACTTTAAGTAGATGAAAACATTAAAAAACATATTTATGCACTATTCATTTTTAATAAAGTGTTGAACTGTGTTTTTACTGTGAATTTTCACATTCCAATGTTCTTTAAATATGAGAAAAAAATATATATTTATTTCTAAATTGATATTCCTATATATCTATACCTATATACAATCATGTATATATACACTCACCAGACACTTTATTAGGTACACCTGTTTATTTGCTTGGTAACACAAATTGCTAATCAGCCAATCACATGGCAGCAACTTAATGCATTTAGGCATCTAGAAGTGGTGAAGATGACTTGCTGAAGTTCAAACCGAGCATCAGAATGGGAAAGAAAGGGGATTTAAGTGACTTTGAATGTGGCATGGTTGTTGGTGCCAGATTGGCTGGTCTGAGTATTTAAAAAACTGCTGATCTACTGGGATTTTCATGCACAACCATCTCTAGGGTTTACAGAGAATGGTCCGAAAAAGAGAAAAGATCCAGTGAGCGGCAGTTGTGTAGACAAAAATGCCTTGTTAATGTCAGAGGTCAGAGGAGAATGGGCAGACTGGTTTGAGATGATAGAAAGGCAACAGTAACTCAAATAACCACTCGTTACAACCAAGGTATGCAGAAAACCATCTATGAATGCACAAAATGTAGAGCCTTGAAGCAGATGGGCTACAGCAGCAGAAGACCACACCGGGTGCCACTCCTGTCAGCTAAGAAAAGGAAACTGAGGCTACAATTTGCACAGGCTCACCAAAATTTGACAATAGAAGATTGGAAAAAACTTCGCCTGGTCTGATGAGTCTAGTTTTCAGCTGCAACATTCAGAGGGTAAGGTCAAAATTTGGCGTAAACAACATGAAAGCGTGGATCCATCCTGCCTTGTATCAACTGTTCAGGCTGGTGGTGGTTGTATAATGGTGTGGGGGATATTTTCTTGGCATACTTTGGGTCCCTTTGTACCAATTGAGCATTATTTAAATGCCACAGCCTACCTGAGTATTCTTGCTGACCATGTCAATCCCTTTAGGACTACAGTGTACCAATCTTCTGATGGCTACTTCCAGCAGGATAATACATCATGTCACAAAGCTCAAATTATCTCAAACTGGTTTCTTGAATAGGACAATGAGTTCACTGTACTCCAATGGCCTCCACAGTCACCAGATCTCAATCCAATAGAGCACCTTTGGGATGTGGTGGAACAGGTGATTTGAATCATGAATGTGCAGCCAACAAATCTGCAGCAACTATGTGATGTTATCATGTCAATATGGACCAAAATGTCTGAGAAATGTTTCCAACACCTTGAATTGATGCCACAAAGAATTAAGGTCCAACCCGGTACTAGCAAGGTGTACCTAATATAGTGGCCGGTGAGTGTATATATATATATATATATATATATATATATATATATATATATATATATATATATATATATATAAGTATAGATATTTGCTATACCAAAAACCCCCATCATATATACATATGATAATGGATACCCAAATTAGATGGTGCGAATGTACTAAATATGAATAAAAAAATATACAGAAGGTATTTGATACACAATAATTTAAATATACATACAATATAATTAAGTTCAAGTCCCACAAATGAGTATGAATAACTCTTCCCAAAATAAGTTTTTAAAGCCTGGAGAATATGGTGACGGCTGCCTCCTCTTCCCAGATGAAACCGGATGTAAATTTAATAGAGCACCCTTATGTGCTTGTGGATGCGGACTGATATATTTAGGGGCGTATCAGCTCACCCACTCTAGATTTCCCAGTCAAAAATATTTTGAAAAGTAAGGAGAGCACTACATGTGCAGATTAACCAAAGTAATATGGCAAAGATGTAGAAAACACCAAATGGGTACTCACATTTTTTACAAGCACACCTATGTGCTGGTAGAAGCAAGCTGATATATTTCAGACAGGCTTATCAGCTCACCCATTCCAAGCTTTCCAAAAGGACAGGACTCAAATGCAGGTCAGATGAAATGTGTATGTTTATAACCAAGCCACATTGAAGTGGACTAGAGTAAAAATATAAAAAGGTGATTGATGCCACTAAACTTGAATATAAAAATATAATGTTTATTTAAAAAACATATAGTTAAAAACAAGTAGTGGACTAAGGGGTATCACAATACCCCCTTAGTATGCAATGCGTTTCTCAGCCCTCGAGAGGCTGTTTCCTCAGGCAAATATATATATATATATATATATATATATATATATATATGCATTTATTAATAAATAGAACATATTATTATATGTGATGAACATTGGAATGTGAAATATTAATATTTTCATGTCGGGTTAGCACACAATATTGTAAGTTGGGCTTCAACTCATAATACAAGCACAACTCAACGAGCGCAAAAAATCTTACTTCTATTGCAGTTAATGCTCAAGCAAAGGCGTTAATTAGCGCTCCACTTGTAATCTGGCCCTTAATAGGAAATTACATTTTTAACTGAACATCAGTTTAGAGAGAATTAACACATGCCAAATACATCATATAAAAAATAGCATTATTCTGTATCCATGATTACGTCAAGAACATAGCATCTCACAGAGCAATGACTAACCAATACAGGAAAGACAAACTGATAAAAGATATAGTTTATTAACTTATTTATAAGATACTGCTTTGTGAAAATAACATAGTGGCATCACTCATTTATCTGCCATGGTTGACAAGTGGCATAATCACTAGCCCTGAACAAAGATGGACATGTCCCTTCTGCTTTGCTGTCTGTTTTAAGGGACTTACTATGTTTCTGTTTTTGAATCTCATTACTTTTGGGACATTAAACACTTGCAATTGTAATATAAAATATTTAGTAGAAATGTTAAGTAGTTAAAAAATGCAATATACTTTTACTCTTGTATTTTGAATACACTGGCCCTGTGTGAGGATAGACATGCTTCCTGTCTGGAAATTATGTCCATCTGTATGTTCTTAAATGGGGTTGCAAAATGTTATCACAAAAGAAAGTTATTAAGAATTACCAGATATGAGCAAAACTACATTAATATAAGATATAGAACAAGATACCAAATATAGCAGAGTAAACAAAATAAACAAATCATCACTATTCCACGTTCCAGTAACAGTATCTTTTTCCTTTTAATATCTCACCTTCTTCATAAAGTAAAATATGATCTCTAACATCATGTTGCATTAAGGGGCCTGACATATGTTTTTGAAGGATAGTTTTAAAGTGAATATTTCCACAATAAAAGTTTTGATGGTCTTCCGTATACTGTAGGCAATTACTCTGCAAAAAAAAAAAAAAAAGTTGTTAAATATATCCTGTTCAACAAATATATTTTATGAGCTCAGTGAACATGCTATAGATACATATGACATGCACATTGTCAACCTATACTGCAATAGTTTCATATTTACAATACATATTAATAAAAGTATATGCTTGATTATGAATTATCTTTATACATATTATTCCACTATAGATAGGGAAGCAGATTAACTCTTAACATAAAAGCACACAGTCACACTTCAAATTCATTTATCTACTTCATTTATAATACTCATATACTAAATCACTTGAAACTGATGCAGTATAACTGTAAAAAGCTGACAGGAAATATCACCTGAACATCTCTATGTAAAAAGGAAGATATTTTACCTCACAATTTCCTCAGCTTAGCAGGGTAAGTTCTGTGTAAAAAGTTATACTTCAGTTACTGCTCAGCTGCAGGTAAAAAAAAATAATCAAAAATGACATGCAGCCAATCAGCATCAACAGTGCTGAGGTCATGAACTATTTTACTGTGATCTCATGAGATTTCACTTAACTCTCATGAGATTTTATAGTAAACTTCCTTAAACTGAATAGGGAAATAATATGAGTGTGCACGAAGCTCACTCCCTTGCCTGTACCGGGACAGGCATACTGATTTGCTGCTTTAAGTCCTTTGCAATGGGGTTTAAGGTAAAATACCTTTCTTTTTTTACATAGAGATTTTCAGGTGATATTTTCTAGTCAGCTTGTTACAGCTATACTGCATCACTTTCAAGTGTTTAAACATTTGGATATTATGGCCCTTTAAACAGAGGCTCATTTGTATAGATACTTATCAGGAATTGAGCTATATTATATATACTATATTTTATATTGTAATATATTATATTATATTTAGTCTAAAATATATCTACACTATTTTAACCAATTGTTACATGTCACTATATTAGCTTTTAGCTAATGTATTAGTTGACTTGTTTAATAGCATTACTTCAGTTTCAATAATATTATCTTTTATCAAGAATACAGAAACAGCTACATATGCTTTTGAAGACCAATTCTCATCTTACCAGCAAAAGAATAAAACTGTATAGTAAAAAGCTGACAGGAAAATATCACCTGAGCATCTCTATGTAAAAATTAAGATATTTTACCTCAAAATTTCCTCAGCTCAGCAGGGTAAGTTCTGTGTAAAAAGTTATACTTCAGTTACTGTTCAGCTGCAGGTAAAAAGAAAATAATTAAAAATGAACTGCAGCCAATCAGCATCAACAGTGCTGAGGTCATGAACTATTTTACTGTGATCTCATGAGATTTCACCTAACTCTCATGAGATTTCATAGTAAACGTCCTTAAACTGAATAGGGAAATAATATGAGTGTGCAAAAAGCTCACTCCCTTTCCTGTCCCGGGACAGACATACTGATTTGCTGCTTAAAGTCCTTTACAATGGGGTTTGAATACTTAGGACATTTTGAGGTAAAATATCTTTCTTTTTTACATAGAGATGTTCAGGTGATATTTTCTAGTCAGTTACAGGTATACTGCATCACTTTCAAGTGTTTAAACATTTGGGTGCTATGGCCCTTTAAACAGAGACTCATTTGTATTGGTAGTTATCAGGAATTGAGCTATATTATATTATATATATATATATATATATATATATATATATATATATATATATATATATATATATATATATATATATATATATATACTATATTTTATATTGTAGTATTTTATATTATATTTTGTCCAAAATATATCTACACTATTTTAACCAATTGTAACATGTCACTATATTAGCTTTTAGCTAATGTATTAGTTGACTTGTTGAATAGCATTACTTCAGTTTCAATAATATGATCTTTTATCAAGAATACAGAAACAGCTACATATGATTTTGAAGACCAGTTCTCATCTTACCAGAAAAAGAATAAAACTGTTGATAAATTATCTAGACAGCAGCCTCAGATAACCCCTGAAGTTATAATCAAACATCTAAGTTAATAAAAAAAATTTCTTATAATGTTTCATTTTTATGTGTTTTATTTATGTCATAGATAAGCAATATAAAATTAAAAGGCACAACAAATGACAAAATAGATATTTGGGGGAAACATGTGCTTCACAACTGCAGCATGCATGACAGGTAAAACAAATACTTCAAATAGTCAAAGGGTTTAGCATAACCAAAGCAGAACAAAATATTGTGGGCTAGATTACAGTGGCGTGCAAATTTGCTGGTTTACTGGTGCACCATAGGTAATGGGCCATTACAAGTAACTGACTATTTTGACCACAAGCTCTCAGTAATAATGTTGAAAAAGTCAATATTGAGAAAAAACAAAGAGCAATTCTGCTACTATAGGAAGGGATGGATCTCTGCATTCTCTTTTGCCACCAGATTAGATGTCCTACAAAGTTAAAGGGAAATGGATTCAAAATTAAACTTCTTTGATTTAGATAGAGCATACAATTCAAGAAAATCTTCTAATTTACTTCTATTTTCAAATATACCTCTTTCTTTTGGAATCATTTTGTTGAATCTTGATCCTTTCATGAGAGATTTCTGAGATAGGCTAAAGAGTATATTTGTGTCTTGAGTTCTATATAACAGCAGTGTTTATAACAATATCAGTACAAATATATATATATATATATATATATATATATGTATATATACTGTATATACACACACATGCATGATCCTGAACATACTCAAGCACACCCCAATGGAACAAATATCAAGAAAAATATATCATTTGATAATAGAAATTAATTGGAAACTTTTTGAAAGTTGTTCCCATGATCTAAATAATGATGGCCAGATTATGAGTGGAGCGCAAACGTTTGCCCTTGAGCAATAAGGGGTTTATCACAAGGTTTACTCTCATCATTCTTACTGCTTAAAATGAAATGCGATTGTGTAAGCACAATCGTTATTTACGCTAGAATGATTACCGCGACTTCAGAGCAAAACAAAAAATTGTCACAAAACACATCAAAAATACATTACAACGTACACTCATAATAATACCATCTAATACAAAGTATTAAAACAAAATATTGCACATAAAAGTTAAAGGCTCAAAGATATGAGATTTAAGGTGTTGGAAAAAAAAGCAGGCAACGGGCTTTAACATTGAAATACATACAGATACACCTCTAAAGATGGATATGTATGTATGTATACAGGGAGTGCAGAATTATTAGGCAAATGAGTATTTTGACCACATCATCCTCTTTATGCATGTTGTCTTACTCCAAGCTGTATAGGCTCGAAAGCCTACTACCAATTAAGCATATTAGGTGATGTGCATCTCTGTAATGAGAAGGGGTGTGGTCTAATGACATCAACACCCTATATCAGGTGTGCATAATTATTAGGCAACTTCCTTTCCTTTGGCAAAATGGGTCAAAAGAAGGACTTGACAGGCTCAGAAAAGTAAAAAATAGTGAAATATCTTGCAGAGGGATGCAGCACTCTTAAAATTGCAAAGCTTCTGAAGCGTGATCATCGAAAAATCAAGTGTTTCATTCAAAATAGTCAACAGGGTCGCAAGAAGCGTGTGGAAAAACCAAGGCACAAAATAACTGCCCATGAACTGAGAAAAGTCAAGCGTGCAGCTGCCAAGATGCCACTTGCCACCAGTTTGGCCATATTTCAGAGCTGCAACATCACTGGAGTGCCCAAAAGCACAAGGTGTGCAATACTCAGAGACATGGCCAAGGTAAGAAAGGCTGAAAGACGACCACCACTGAACAAGACACACAAGCTGAAACGACTGGGCCAAGAAATATCTCAAGACTGATTTTTCTAAGGTTTTATGGACTGATGAAATGAGAGTGAGTCTTGATGGGCCAGATGGATGGGCCCGTGGCTGGATTGGTAAAGGGCAGAGAGCTCCAGTCCGACTCAGACGCCAGCAAGGGGGAGGTGGAGTACTGGTTTGGGCTGGTATCATCAAAGATGAGCTTGTGGGGCCTTTTCAGGTTGAGGATGGAGTCAAGCTCAACTCCCAGTCCTACTGCCAGTTTCTGGAAGACACCTTCTTCAAGCAGTGGTACAGGAAGAAGTCTGCATCCTTCAAGAAAAACATGATTTTCATGCAGGACAATGCTCCATCACACGCGTCCAAGTACTCCACAGCGTGGCTGGCAAGAGAGGGTATAAAAGAAGAAAATCTAATGACATGGCCTCCTTGTTCACCTGATCTGAACCCCATTGAGAACCTGTGGTCCATCATCAAATGTGAGATTTACAAGGAGGGAAAACAGTACACCTCTCTGAACAGTGTCTGGGAGGCTGTGGTTGCTGCTGCACGCAATGTTGATAGTGAACAGATCAAAACACTGACAGAATCCATGGATGGCAGGCTTTTGAGTGTCCTTGCAAAGAAAGGTGGCTATATTGGTCACTGATTTGTTTTTGTTTTGTTTTTGAATGACAGAAATGTATATTTGTGAACGTTGAGATGTTATATTGGTTTCACTGGTAAAAATAAATAATTGAAATGGGTATATATTTGTTTTTTGTTAAGTTGCCTAATAATTATGCACAGTAATAGTCACCTGCACACACAGATATCCCCCTAAAATAGCTATAACTAAAAACAAACTAAAAACTACTTCCAAAACTATTCAGCTTTGATATTAATGAGTTTTTGGGTTCATTGAGAACATGGTTGTTGTTCAATAATAAAATTAATCCTCAAAAATACAACTTGCCTAATAATTCTGCACTCCCTGTATAGTGGATCCCACACTGGACTGTATATATATATATATATATATATATATATATTTATACAGTCCAGTGTGGGATCCAACACACACCTCACATATCCGCAGCTTCCAAGGTGCCAGTTAAACACATTGTACATAAATTAATCCCAAAAGACAAGCACTCACCGTTTTTAAACAATAAACCATTTAATGGCAAACGTTTTCGGGGTCTCCCCCGTCCTCAGACCAAAATATAATGTTTTGGTCTGAGGACGGGGAGACCCCGAAAACGTTTACCATTAAATGGTTTATTAGTATTTATGTATTTAGAGACATATATACACATATAAACACATAATTACATATTTATACATATATAAACATTCATAGAAGTGCATTGGAGTCCTTTGCTGATAAATAGATGAAAACATCTAAAAGCATATTTATGCAATATTTATATTTAATAAAGGTTTTAGCTATGTATTTGCTGTAAATGATATATATATATATATATATATATATATATATATATATATATATATATATATATATATATATATAATCATCTATATATATATATATATATATAATCATCTATATATACAGTATGTAGGTATTGACAAATATTTTAATTAAAAAAACATCAGATATATGTAGAAATATTTATTCATGAATAATTAGAACATGTTGGGTTAGCGCAAATGATTGTGTTAGAGTATAGTGTGTGTTTTTTTCACTTTTTTTGCTCCATTGATTTATATGTAGGAATATGTGAACGTGAACGTGATATTCTAACTTCAGATTTTTGCACTCATGGAGGCTTATCTATCAAGCTGTCAACCGCAAATACGCCGGAATTCTGCATCATAATTGTTGCGAGATTGATCTGATCTAGTTATTAAAGCCAACAGACCGGCAAAAATTGAAATTTGTGACGTAACATACAATCCGCCTTTCTCAATCAGCTGCAGATCGATGCTTACATCATTACAGATGTTCCGAATACACATTCGGCTTTATCTGACACTTTTTACAAGTTATCAAACTATTAAAAGGTACGCTTGCGGCTATTCAGACGCATCGTACCTGGTTTTTAATCCGCCAACCTGGAGGCCGCAGATGCCATAGAAATCAATGGGAGTCTGAAAGCAGCAAAAGCTTATGTTCAATGCTGCAAGACAATGAAATATAACCCATTGATTTCTATGGTAGAAAACAAGTAACGTTTACACCTAACGCCCTAACATAAACTTTGAGTCTAAACACCCCTAATCTGCCACCCCTCGACATTGCAGACACCTAAATAGAATGTATTATCCCCTATTCCGCCACTCCTCGACATCGCTGCAACCTAAATAAAGTTATTAACCCCTATCCCGATTATCCCCGCCACCGCCGCCACTAAATAAATGTATTAACCCCTAAATAAACATATTAACCCCCAAACCTCTGGCCTCCCACATCACTACCACTAATTAAACCTATTAACCCCTAAACCTATCAAGCCACGAACTAAAATTGCAACATCCCTATCTTCAAATAAATTTAAACTTTTCTGTAGAATTAAAATAAACTATATTAAACTATTAATTAACCTACCCTAACTATTATCCTACAATTAAATTAAACTACCAATTAAATAAACTAAATTACATATTAAAGAAACCTAACCCTACTAAAATTATTTAAATCTACTATTAAACCTTATTACAAATTACTAAATTACAAAAAAATAAAAGCCAAATTACGGAAAAAAACACATTATCAAAAATAAAAAAGAATTACACCTAATCTAATAGCCCTATCAAAATAAACCCCCCCCCCCCCACTAAATAAAAAAACCCATAGCTTACAATAAACTATCAATGGCCCTTAAAGGGGCCTTTTATGGGGCATTGCTCCAAAGAAATTGGCTCTTTTACCTGTAAAAAAAATATAAACACCCCCCAAAGGTAAAACCCACCACCCAACCAACCAACCAACCAACCCCCCCAAATAAAAAAAACAATCTAAAATAACCTAAGCTCCCCATTGCCCTGAAAAGGGCATTTGTATGGGCATTGCCCTTAAAAAGGCATTTAGCTCTTTTACATGCCCAGACCCTAATCTAAAAAAAGAAACCCACAACACTAGCGCCCGACAATCCACTTACAGTTCTTGAAGTCCCGCTTGAAGGATCCATCCAGAGAAGTCCTCATCCAGGCGGTAAGAAGTCTTCATCTGGGCGGCATCTTCCATCTTCATCCATCTGAAGAACTCCTTATCCAGGTGGCAAGAAGTCTTCATCCA